>NC_141787.1:11542346-11875850 GCF_054643075.1 Acanthaster planci | reverse complement strand
GGAAGCTATTCCAACCTACCTGTTTCACACATGTCTCCAACATATCCTTCAACGCAATCACATGAGTAGCCATTGACTGCATCGGTGCAGTTCCTCCATTCTGACAGGGACTCGAACTGCATCCATCAAAGTCTGTGAAAATTCAAGCACATTCACAGCTTTACATTTCAAATTTTAGACTGAGAAATAAACAAAAACACTCTTATTCAGACGATATCCTTAATCCCCAATGCTTCAAATGCATTACCCACTTGCCGCACTGGGAAAAGACATTTTATTTTAAAGTGAGGACATATTTTACTTGTTGCTCAGTTCATTAACCTTATTGAAATTCAAAGACAGATTACCATACCTACAGCGTACTATAGATGCTATTCCACCCTACCTGTTTCGCACATGTATCCGACATACCCTTCAACGCAATCACATGAGTAGCCATTGACCCGCATCGGTGCAGTTCCCTCCGTTGTGACATGGAGTCGAACCACATTCATCGAAATCTGTGAAAATTCAAGCATATTCACAACTTACGTCTCCAAATAAGACGCCAATTATATGAGGTACCTTTTTCAGCCAACCTCAATTCATCACCAATGGTTCATATCCATGACTACATATCAAGAAGAGAAAAAAACTTCTTTATCTGGAACTTTAAATATTTATATATTTGGTGCTCACTTCCAAATACCACAGACACTCAGGGCAGTTTATGATAAATGGAACCCTTAATATTATAGATGTTATTCAAACGTACCTGTTTCGCACACGTGCCCGACGTACCCTTCAACGCATTCACATTTGTAGCCATTCACTGCATCGGTGCAATTCCCTCCATTCTGACAGGGAGTCGAACCGCATTCATCAAAGTCTGTGAAAATTGAAGGATATTCAATTCTTTACATTTCAAGTTTAGATGCAAAACATATCAGGCACCCTTTTTCAGACCACATTCTTAATCACCAATGTTTCAAATGCATTACCACTTGACTGCACTGGCAAAAACACATTTTATCTTAAAGTGAGGACATATTTCACTTGTTGCTCAGTTCCATTAACATATTGAAATTCAAAGACATATTACGATACCTACAGCGTATTACGGAAGCTATTCCAACCTACCTGTTTCGCACATGTCCCCCGACATACCCTTCAACGCAATCACATGAGTAGCCCATTGACTGCATCGGTGCAGTTTCCTCCATTCTGACAGGGACTCGAACCGCATTCATCAAAGTCTGTGGAAAATTCAAGCATATTCACAGCTTTACATTTCAAATTTAGGACTTAGAAATAACAAAAACACTTATATTCAGGACGATATCCTTAATCCCCAAAGCCTCAAATGCATTACCACTTGCCGCACTGGGAAAAAGACATTTTATTTTAAAGTCAGGACATATTTTACTTGTTGCTCAGTTCATTAACCTTATTGAAATTCGAAGACAGATTACCATACCTACAGCGTACTATAGATGCTATTCCAACCTACCTGTTTCACACATGTATCCGACATATCCTTCAACGCAATCACACGAGTAGCCATTGACCGCATCGGTGCAGTTCCCTCCGTTTTGACATGGGAGTCGAACCACATTCATCGAAATCTGTGAAAAATTCAAGCATATTCACAACTTTACGTCTCCAAATAAGACGCCAATTATATGAGGTACCTTTTTCAGCCAACCTAATTCATCACCAATGTTTCATATCCCATGACTACATATCAAGAAGAGAAAAAACTTCTTTATCTGGAACTTTAAATATTTATTTATTTGGTGCTCACTTCCAATACCACCAGACACTCGGGGCAAGTTTATGATAAATGGAGCCTCAATATTATAGATGTTATTCAAACGTACCTGTTTCGCACATGTCCCCGACGTACCCTTCAACGCAGTCACATTTGTAGCCATTCACTGCATCGGTGCAATCCCTCCATTCTGACAGGAGTCGAACCGCATTCATCAAAGTCTGTGAAAATTCAAGCATATTCACAGCTTTACATGTTAAATTTAGACTTAGAAATACGAGACACTTTATTCAGACGATATCCTTAATCACAAATGCTTCAAATGCATTACCACTTGCCACATTGGAAAAAAGACATTTTCTTTTAAAGTCAGGACATATTTTACTTGTTGCTCAGTTCATTAATATTATTGAAATTCAAAGACAGATTACCATACCTACAGCGTACTATAGATGCTATTCCAACCTACCTGTTTCACACATGTATCCGACATACCCCTTCAAAGCAATCACACGAGTAGCCATTGACCGCCTCGGTGCAATTCCCTCCATTCTGACAGGGAGTCGAACCGCATTCATCAAAGTCTGTGAAAATTCAAGCATATTCACAGCTTTACATTTCAAATTTAGATGCAAAACATATCAGGCACCTTTGTCAGACCACATTCTTAATCATCAATGTTTCAAATGCATTACCACTCGACGCACTGGTAAAAACACATTTTATCTTAAGTGAGGACCTATTTCACTTGTTGCTCAGTTCCATTAACATTATTGAAATTCAAAGACATATTACGATACCTACAGCGTATTATGGAAGCTATTCCAACCTACTGTTTCACACATGTCTCCAACATATCCTTCAACGCAATCACATGAGTAGCCATTGACTGCATCGGTGCAGTTCCCTCCATTCTGACAGGGACTCGAACTGCATCCATCAAAGCCTGGGAAAATTCAAGCACATTCACAGCTTTACATTTCAAATTTAGACTGAGAAATAACAAAAACACTTTATTCAGACGATATCCTTAATCACCAATGCTTCAAATGCATTACCACTTGCCGCACTGGAAAAAGACATTTTTATTTTAAAGTCAGGACATATTTTACTTGTTGCTCAGTTCATTAACCTTATTGAAATTCAAAGACAGATTACCATACCTACAGCGTACTATAGATGCTATTCCACCCTACCTGTTTTCGCACCATGTATCCGACATACCCTTCAACGCAATCACATGAGTAGCCCATTGACCGCATCGGTGCAGTTCCCTCCGTTGTGACATGGAGTCGAACCACATTCATCGAAATCTGTGAAAATTCAGCATATTCACAACTTTACGTCTCCAAATAAGACGCCAATTATATGAGGTACCTTTTTCAGCCAACCTAATTCATCACCAATGTTTCATATCCATGACTACATATCAAGAAGAGAAAAAAACTTCTTTGATCTGGAACTTTAAATATTTATATATTTGGTGCTCACTTCCAATACCACAGACACTCAGGGCAAGTTTATGATAAACTGGAACCTCAATATTATAGATGTTATTCAAACGTACCTGTTTCGCACACGTGCCCGACGTACCCTTCAACGCATTCACATTTGTAGCCATTCACTGCATCGGTGCAATTCCCTCCATTCTGACAGGGAGTCGAACCGCATTCATCAAAGTCTGTGAAAATTGAAGGATATTCAATTCTTTACATTTCAAGTTTAGATGCAAAACATATCAGGCACCTTTTTCAGACCACATTCTTAATCACCAATGTTTCAAATGCATTACCACTTGACTGCACTGGCAAAAACCACTTTTATCTTAAAGTGAGGACATATTTCACTTGTTGCTCAGTTCCATTAACATTATTGAAATTCAAAGACATATTACGATACCTACAGCGTATTACGGAAGCTATTCCAACCTACCTGTTTCGCACATGGTCCCCGACATACCCTTCAACGCAATCACATGAGTAGCCATTGACTGCATCAGTGCAGTTTCCTCCATTCTGACAGGGACTCGAACCGCATTCATCAATGTCTGTGAAAATTCAAGCATATTCACAGCTTTACATTTCAAATTTAGACTGAGAAATAACAAAAACACTTTATTCAGACGATATCCTTAATCCCCAAAGCCTCAAATGCATTACCACTTGCCGCACTGGAAAAAGGACATTTTATTTTAAAGTCAGGACATATTTTTACTTGTTGCTCAGTTCATTAACCTTATTGGAAATTCGAAGACAGATTACCATACCTACAGCGTACTATAGATGCTATTCCAACCTACCTGTTTCACACATGTATCCGACATATCCTTCAACGCAATCACACGAGTAGCCATTAGAACCGCATCGGTGCAGTTCCCTCCGTTTTGACAGGGAGTCGAACCACATTCATCGAAATCTGTGAAAATTCAAGCATATTCACAACTTTACGTCTCCAAATAAGACGGCCAATTATATGAGGTACCTTTTTCAGCCAACCTAATTCATCACCAATGTTTCATATCCATGACTACATATCAAGAAGAGAAAAAACTTCTTTATCTGGAACTTTAAATATTTATTTATTTGGTGCTCACTTCCAATACCACAGACACTCGGGGCAAGTTTATGATAAATGGAGCCTCAGATTATTAGATGTTATTCAAACGTACCTGTTTCGCACATGTCCCCCGACGTACCCTTCAACGCAGTCACATTTGTAGCCATTCACTGCATCGGTGCAATTCCCTCCATTCTGACAGGGAGTCGAACCGCATTCATCAAAGTCTGTGAAAATTCCAGCATATTCACAGCTTTACATGTAAATTTAGACTTAGAAATACGAGACACTTTATTCAGACGATATCCTTAATCACAAATGCTTCAAATGCATTACACTTGCCACATTGGAAAAAAAGACATTTTCTTTTAAAGTCAGGACATATTTTACTTGTTGCTCAGTTCATAATATTATTGAAATTCAAAGACAGATTACCATACCTACAGCGTACTATAGATGCTATTCCAACCTACCTGTTTCACACATGTATCCGACATACCCTTCAAGCAATCACACGAGTAGCCATTGACCGCATCGGTGCAATTTCCTCCATTCTGACAGGGAGTCGAACCGCATTCATCAAAGTCTGTGAAAATTGAAGGATATTCAATTCTTTACATTTCAAGTTTAGATGCAAAACATATCAGGCCACCTTTTTCAGACCACATTCTTAATCACCAATGTTTCAAATGCATTACCACTTGACTGCACTGGCAAAAACACATTTTATCTTAAAGTGAGGACATATTTCACTTGTTGCTCAGGTTCCATTAACATTATTGAAATTCAAAGACATATACGATACCTACAGCGGTATTACGGAAGCTATTCCAACCTACCTGTTTCGCACATGTCCCCGACATACCCTTCAACGCCAATCACATGAGTAGCCATTGACTGCATCGGTGCAGTTCCCTCCATTCTGACAGGAACTCGAACCGCATTCATCAAAGTCTGTGAAAATTCAAGCATATTCACAGCTTTACATTTCAAATTTAGACTGAGAAATAACAAAAACACTTATTCAGACGATATCCTTAATCCCCGAAAGCCTCAAAGGCATTACCACTTGCCGCACTGGAAAAAGACATTTTATTTTAAAGTCAGGACATATTTTACTTGTTGCTCAGTTCATTAACCTTATTGAAATTCGAAGACAGATTACCATACCTACAGCGTACTATAGATGCTATTCCAACCTACCTGTTTCACACATGTATCCGACATATCCTTCAACGCAATCACACGAGTAGCCATTGACCGCATCGGTGCAGTTCCCTCCGTTTTGACATGGAGTCGAACCACATTCATCGAAATCTGTGAAAATTCAAGCATATTCACAACTTTACGTCTCCAAATAAGACGCCAATTATATGAGGTACCTTTTTCAGCCAACCTAATTCATCACCAATGTTTCATATCCTTGACTACATATCAAGAAGAGAAAAAAACTTCTTTATCTGGAACTTTAAATATTTATTTATTTGGTGCTCACTTCCAATACCACAGACACTCGGGGCAAGTTTATGATAAATGGAACCTCATATTATAGATGTTATTCAAACGTACCTGTTTCGCACATGTCCCCGACGTACCCTTCAACGCAGTCACATTTGTAGCCATTCACTGCATCGGTGCAATTCCCTCCATTCTGACAGGGAGTCGAACCGCATTCATCAAAGTCTGTGAAAATTCAAGCATATTCACAGCTTTACATGTTAAATTTAGACTTAGAAATACGAGACACTTTATTCAGACGATATCCTTAATCCCCAATGCTTCAAATGCATTACCACTTGCCACATTGGAAAAAAGACATTTTCTTTTAAAAGTCAGGACATATTTTACTTGTTGCTCAGTTCATTAATATTTTTGAACTCCAAAGACAGATTACCATACCTGCACCGTACTATAGATGCTATTCCAACCTACCTGTTTCACACATGTATCCGACATACCCTTCAAAGCAATCACACGAGTAGCCATTGACCGCATCGGTGCAATTCCCTCCATTCTGACAGGGAGTTGAACCGCATTCATCAAAGTCTGTGAAAATTCAAGCATATTCACAGCTTTACATTCAAATTTAGATGCAAAACATATCAGGCAACTTTTTTAGACGACATTCTTAATCACCAATTTTTTAAAAGCATTACCACTTGACGCACTGGCAAAAACACATTTTATCTTAAAGTGAGGACATATTTCACTTGTTGCTCAGTTCCATTAACATTATTGAAATTCAAAGACAGATAACCATACCTAGAGCGTACTATAGATGCTATTCCAACCTACCTGTTTCACACATGTATCCGACATACCCTTCAACGCAATCACACGAGTAGCCATTGACCGCATCGGTGCAGTTCCCTCCGTTTTGACAAGGAGTCGAACCACATTCATCGAAGTCTGTGAAAATTCAAGCATATTCAACACTTTATGTCTCCAAATAAAACGCCAATTATATGAGGTACCTTTTCCAGCCAACCTAATTCATCACCAATGTTTCATATCAATGACTACATATCAAGAAAAAAAAAAAACTACTTTATCTGGAACTTTAAATATTTATTTATTTGGTGCTCACTTCCAATACCACAGACACTCAGGGCAAGTTTATGATACCTGGAGCCTTAATTATTATAGATGTTATTCAAACGTACCTGTTTCACACATGTATCCGACATACCCTTCAACGCAATCACACGAGTAGCCATTGACCGCATCGGTGCAGTTCCCTCCGTTTTGACAAGGAGTCGAACCACATTCATCGAAGTCTGTGAAAATTCAAGCATATTCAACACTTTATGTCTCCAAATAAAACGCCAATTATATGAGGTACCTTTTCCAGCCAACCTAATTCATCACCAATGTTTCATATCAATGACTACATATCAAGAAGAAAAAAAACTACTTATCTGGAACTTTAAATATTTATTTATTTGGTGCTCACTTCCAATACCACAGACACTCAGGGCAAGTTTATGATACCTGGAGCCTTAATATTATAGATGTTATTCAAACGTACCTGTTTTCACACATGTCCCCCGACATACCCTTCAACGCAGTCACATTTGTAGCCATTCACTCCATGGGTGCAATTCCCTCCATTCTGACAGGGCGTCGAACCCACATTCATCAAAGTCTGTGAAAATTCAAGCATATTCACAACTTTACGTCTACAAATCCGATCCAAACATATAAAGTAAATTTTGCAGCCAACCTAATTCATCACCAATGTTTCACATCCATGACTACATATCAAGAAGAGAAAAAACTGCTTTATTTGGAGCTTTGGACATATATTTATTTGGTGCTCACTTCCAATACCACCAAACACTCAGGGCAAGTTTATGATACCTGCAGCCTTAATATTATAGATGTTATTCAAACGTACCTGTTTCACACATGTCCCCGACGTACCCTTCAACGCAGTCACATTTGTACTCATTCACTGCATCGGTGCAATTTCCTCCATTCTGAGAGGGAGTCGAACCGCATTCATCAAAGTCTGTGAAAATTCAAGGATATTCAAAGCTTTACAGTTCAAATTTTGATGCAAAACTTATCAGGCACCTTTTTAAGACCACATTCTTAATCACCAATTTTTCAAGTGCATCACCACCTGACTGCACTGGCAAAAACACATTTTATCTTAAAGTGAGACATATTTCACTTGTTGCTCAGTTCCATTAACATTATTGAAATTCAAAGACATATTACGATACCTACAGCGTATTATGGAAGCTATTCCAACCTACCTGTTTCGCACATGTCCCCGACATACCCTTCAACGCAATCACATGAGTAGCCATTGACTGCATCGGTGCAGTTCCCTCCATTCTGACAGGGACTCGAACCGCATTCATCAAAGTCTGTGAAAATTCAAGCATATTCACAGCTTTACATTTCAAATTTAGACTGAGAAATACCAAACACTTTATTCAGACGATATCCTTAATCACCAATGCTTCAAATGCATTACCACTTGCCGCACTGGAAAAAGACATTTTATTTTAAAGTCAGGACATATTTTACTTGTTGCTCAGTCATTAACCTTATTGAAATTCAAGGAAAGATTACCCTACCTACATCGTACTATAGATTGTTTTCCAACCTACCTGTTTCACACATGTATCCGACATACACTTCAACGCAATCAAACGAGTATCCATTGAACGCATCGGTGCAGATCCCTCCGTTTTGACATGGAGTCGAACCCACATTCATCGAAGTCTGTGAAATTCAAGCATATTCACAACTTTACGTCTCCAAATAAGACGCCAATTATATGAGGTACCTTTTCAGCCAACCTAATTCATCACCAATGTTTCATATCCATGACTACATATCAAGAATAGAAAAAACTACTTTATCTGGAACTTTAAATATTGATATATTTTGGTGCTCACTTCCAATACCACAGACACTCAGGGCAAGTTTATGATACCCTGGAGCCTCAATATTATAGATGTTATTCAAACGTACCTGTTTCGCACATGTCCCCGACGTACCCTTCAACGCAGTCACATTTGTAGCCATTCACTGCATCTGTGCAATTCCCCTCCATTCTGACAGGGAGTCGAACCGCATTCATCAAAGTCTGTGAAAATTAAAGGATATTCAAAGCTTTACATTTCAAATTTAAATGCAAAACTTATCAGGCACCTTTGTAAGACCACATTCTTAATCACCAATGTTTCAAGTGCATCACCACCTGACTGCACTGGCAAAAACACATTTTATCTTAAAGTGAGGACATATTTCACTTGTTGCTCAGTTCCATTAACATTATTGAAATTCAAAGACATATTACGATACCTACAGCGTATTATGGAAGCTATTCCAACCTACCTGTTCGCACATGTCCCCGACATACCCTTCAACGCAATCACATGAGTAGTCATTGACTGCATCGGTGCAGTTCCCTCCATTCTGACAGGGACTCGAACCGCAGTCATCAAAGTCTGTGAAAATTCAAGCATATTCACAGCTTTACATTTCAAATTTAGACTGAGAAATACCAAACACTTTATTCAGACGATTATCCTTAATCACCAATGCTTCAAATGCATTACCACTTGCCGCACTGGAAAAAGACATTTTATTTTAAAGTCAGGACATATTTCACTTCTTGCTCAGTTCATTAACCTTATTGAAATTCAAAGACAGATTACCATACCTACAGCGTACTATAGATGCTATTCCAACCTACCTGTTTCACACATGTATCCGACATACCCTTCAACGCAATCACACGAGTAGCCATTGACCGCCATCGGTGCAGTTCCCTCCGTTTTGACATGGGAGTCGAACCACATTCATCGAAGTCTGTGAAAAATTCAAGCATATTCACAACTTTACGTCTCCAATAAGACGCCAATTATATGAGGTACCTTTTTCAGCCAACCTAATCATCACCAATGTTTCATATCCAGTGACTACATATCAAGAATAGAAAAAACTACTTTATCTGGAACTTTAAATATTTATATATTTGGTGTTCCCTGTCCAATACCACAGACACTAAGGGCAAAGTTTATGATACCTGGAGCCTCAATATTATAGATGTTATTCAAACGTACCTGTTTCGCACATGTCCCCGACGTACCCTTCAACGCAGTCACATTTGTAGCCATTCACTGCATCGGGTGCATTCCCTCCATTCTGACAGGGAGTCGAACCACATTCATCAAAGGTCTGTGAAAATTCAAGCATATTCACAACTTTACGTCTCCAAATAAGACGCCAATTATATGAGGTACCTTTTGCAGCCAACCTAATTCATCACCAATGTTTCACATCCATGACTACATATCAAGAAGAGAAAAAAACTGCTTTATTTGGAGCTTTGGACATATATTTATTTGGTGCTCACTTCCAATACCACAAACACTCAGGGCAGGTTTATGATACCTGCAGCCTTAATATTATAGATGTTATTCAAACGTACCTGTTTCACACATGTCCCCGACGTACCCTTCAACGCAGTCACATTTGTACCCATTCACTGCATCGGTGCAATTCCTCCATTCTGACAGGGAGTCGAACCGCATTCATCAAAGTCTGTGAAAATTCAAGGATATTCAAAGCTTTTACATTTCAAATTTAGATGCAAAACTTATCAGGCACCTTTTTAAGACCACATTCTTAATCACCAATGTTTCAAGTGCATCACCACCTGACTGCACTGGCAAAAACACATTTTATCTTAAAGTGAGGACATATTTCACTTGTTGCTCAGTTCCATTAACATTATTGAAATTTAAAGACATATTACGATACCTACAGCGTATTATGGAAGCTATTCCAACCTACCTGTTTCGCACATGTCCCCGACATACCCTTCAACGCAATCACATGAGTAGCCATTGACTGCATCGGTGCAGTTCCCTCCATTCTGACAGGGACTCGAACCGCATTCATCAAAGTCTGTGAAAATTCAAGCATATTCACAGCTTTACATTTCAAATTTAGACTGAGAAATACCAAACACTTTATTCAGACGATATCCTTAATCACCAATGCTTCAAATGCATTACCACTTGCCGCACTGGAAAAAGACATTTTATTTTAAAGTCAGGACATATTTTACTTCTTGCTCAGTTCATTAACCTTATTGAAATTCAAAGACAGATTACCATACCTACAGCGTACTATAGATGCTATTCCAACCTACCTCTTTCACACATGTATCCGACATACCCTTCAACGCAATCACACGAGTAGCCATTGACCGCATCGGGTGCAGTTCCCTCCGTTTTGACATGGAGTCGAACCACATTCATCGAAGTCTGTGAAAATTCAAGCATATTCACAACTTTACGTCTCCAAATAAGACGCCAATTATATGAGGTACCTTTTTCAGCCAACCTAATTCATCACCAATGTTTCATATCCATGACTACATATCAAGAATAGAAAAAACTACTTTATCTGGAACTTTAAATATTGATATATTTGGTGCTCACTTCCAATACCACAGACACTCCAGGGCAAGTTTATGATACCTGGAGCCTCAATATTATAGATGTTATTCAAACGTACCTGTTTCGCACATGTCCCCGACGTACCCTTCAACGCAGTCACATTTGTACCCATTCACTGCATCGGTGCAATTTCCTCCATTCTGACAGGGAGTCGAACCGCATTCATCAAAGTCTGTGAAAATTCAAGGATATTCAAAGCTTTACATTTCAAATTTAAATGCAAAACTTATCAGGCACCTTTTTAAGACCCACATTCTTAATCACCAATGTTTCAAGTGCATCACCACCTGACTGCACTGGCAAAAACACATTTTATCTTAAAGTGAGGACATATTTCACTTGTTGCTCAGTTCCATTAACATTATTGAAATTCAAAGACATATTACGATACCTACAGCGTATTATGGAAGCTATTCCAACCTACCTGTTTTCGCACATGTCCCCGACATACCCTTCAACGCAATCGCATGAGTAGCCATTGACTGCATCGGTGCAGTTCCCTCCATTCTGACCAGGGACTCGAACCGCATTCATCAAAGTCTGTGAAAATTCAAGCCTATTCACAGCTTTACATTTCAAATTTAGACTGAGAAATACCAAACACTTTATTCAGACGATATCCTTAATCACCAATGCTTCAAATGCATTACCACTTGCCGCACTGGGAAAAAGACATTTTATTTTAAAGTCAGGACATATTTTACTTGTTGCTCAGTTCATTAACCTTATTGAAATTCAAAGACAGATTACCATACCTACAGCGTACTATAGATGCTATTCCAACCTACCTGTTTCACACATGTATCCGACATACCCTTCAACGCAATCACACGAGTAGCCATTGACCGCATCGGTGCAGTTCCCTCCGTTTTGACATGGAGTCGAACCACATTCATCGAAGTCTGTGAAAATTCAAGCATATTCACAACTTTACGTCTCCAAATAAGACGCCAATTATATGAGGTACCTTTTTCAGCCAACCTAATTCATCACCAATGTTCATATCCATGGACTACATATCAAGAATAGAAAAAACTATTTTATCTGGACTTTAAATATTGATATATTTGGTGCTCACTTCCAATACCACAGACACTCAGGGCAAGTTTATGATACCTGGAGCCTCAATATTATAGATGTTATTCCAAACGTACCTGTTTCGCACATGTCCCCGACGTACCCTTCAACGCAGTCACATTTGTAGCCATTCACTGCATCGGTGCAAATTCCCTCCATTCTGACAGGGAGTCGAACCACATTCATCGAAGTCTGTGAAAATCAAGCATATTCACAACTTTACGTCTCCAAATAAGACGCCAATTATATGAGGTACCTTTTGCAGCCAACCTAATTCATCACCAATGTTTCACATCCATGACCTACATATCAAGAAGAGAAAAAACTGCTTTATTTGGAGCTTTGGACATATATTTATTTGGTGCTCACTTCCAATACCACAAACACTCAGGGGCAAGTTTATGATACCTGCAGCCTTAATATTATAGATGTTATTCAAACGTACCTGTTTCACACATGTCCCCGACGTACCCTTCACGCAGTCACATTTGTACCCATTCACTGCATCGGTGCAATTTCCTCCATTCTGACAGGGAGTCGAACCGCATTCATCAAAGTCTGTGAAAATTCAAGGATATTCAAAGCTTTACATTTCAAATTTAAATGCAAAACTTATCAGGCACCTTTTTAAGACCACATTCTTAATCACCAATGTTTCAAGTGCATCACCACCTGACTGCACTGGCAAAAACACATTTTATCTTAAAGTGAGGACATATTTCACTTGTTGCTCAGTTCCATTAACATTATTGAAATTCAAAGACATATTACGATACCTACATTATGGAAGCTATTCCAACCTACCTGTTTCGCACATGTCCCCGACATACCCTTCAACGCAATCGCATGAGTAGCCATTGACTGCATCGGTGCAGTTCCCTCCATTCTGACAGGGGACTCGAACCGCATTCATCAAAGTCTGTGAAAATTCAAGCATATTCACAGCTTCACATTTTCAAATTTAGACTGAGAAATACCAAACACTTTATTCAGACGATATCCTTAAGCACCAATGCTTCAAATGCATTACCACTTGCCGCACTGGAAAAAGACATTTTATTTTTAAAGTCTGGACATATTTTACTTGTTGCTCAGTTCATTAACCTTATTGAAATTCAAAGACAGATTACCATACCTACAGCGTACTATAGATGCTATTCCAACCTACCTGTTTCACACATGTATCCGACATACCCCTTCAACGCAATCACACGAGTAGCCATTGACCGCATCGGTGCAGTTCCCTCCGTTTTGGACAAGGAGTCGAACCACATTCATCCGAAGTCTGTGAAAATTCAAGCATATTCACAACTTTACGTCTCCAAATAAGACGCCAATTATATGAGGGTACCTTTTTCAGCCAACCTAATTCATCACCAATGTTTCATATCCATGACTACATATCAAGAATAGAAAAAACTACTTTATCTGGAACTTTAAATATTCATATATTTGGTGTTCCCTTCCAATACTACAGACACTCAGGGCAAGTTTATGATACGTGGAGCCTCAATATTATAGACGTTATTCAAACGTACCTGTTTCGCACATGTCCCCGACGTACCCTTCAACGCAGTCACATTTGTAGCCATTCACTGCATCGGTGCAATTCCCTCCATTCTGACAGGGAGTCGAACCACATTCATCAAAGTCTGTGAAAATTCAAGCATATTCACAACTTTACGTCTCCAAATAAGAACGCAATTATATGAGGTACCTTTTTGCAGCCACCTAATTCATCACCAATGTTTCACATCCATGACTACATATCAGAAGACAAAAAACTGCTTATTTGGAGCTTTGGACATATATTTATTTGGTGCTCACTTCCAATACCACAGACACTCAGGGGCAAGTTTATGATACCTTTAACCTTAATATTATAGATGTTATTCAAACGTACCTGTTTCGCACATGTCCCCGACGTACCCTTCAACGCAGTCACATTTGTACCCATTCACTGCATCGGTGCAATTTCCTCCATTCTGACAGGGGAGTCGAACCGCATTCATCAAAGTCTGTGAAAATCAAGGATATTCACAGCTTTGCATTTCAAATTTACATGCAAAACATATCAGGCACCTTTTCAGACCACATTCTTAATCACCAATGTTTCAAATGCATCACCACGTGGACGCACTGGCAAAAACACATTTTATCTTAAAGTGAGGACATATTTCACTTGTTTCTCAGTTCCATTAACATTAATTGAAATTCAAAGACATATTACGATACCTACAGCGTATTATGGAAGGTATTCCAACCTACCTGTTTCGCACATGTCCCCGACATACCCTTCAACGCAATCACATGAGTAGCCATTGAGTGCATCGGTGCAGTTCCCTCCATTCTGACAGGGACTCGAACGCATTCATCAAAGTCTGTGAAATTCAAGCATATTCACAGCTTTACATTTCAAATTTAGACTGAGAAATACCAAACACTTTTATTCAGACGATATCCTTAATCACCAATGCTTCAAATGCATTACCACTTGCCGCACTGGAAAAAGACATTTTATTTTAAAGTCTGGACATATTTTACTTGTTGCTCAGTTCATTAACCTTATTGAAATTCAAAGACAGATTACCATACCTACAGCGTACTATAGATGCTATTCCAACCTACCTGTTTCACACATGTATCCGACATACCCTTCAACGCAATCACACGAGTAGCCATTGACCGCATCGGTGCAGTTCCCTCCGTTTTGACATGGAGTCGAACCACATTCATCGAAGTCTGTGAAAATTCAAGCATATTCACAACTTTACGTCTCCAAATAAGACGCCAATTATATGAGGTACCTTTTGCAGCCAACCTAATTCATCACCAATGTTTCATATCCATGACTACATATCAAGAATAGAAAAAACTACTTTATCTGGAACTTTAAATATTGATATATTTCGTGCTCACTTCCAATACCACAAACACTCAGGGCAAGTTTATGATACCTGCAGCCTTAATATTATAGATGTTATTCAAACGTACCTGTTTCACACATGTCCCCGACGTACCCTTCAACGCAGTCACATTTGTACCCATTCACTGCATCGGTGCAATTTCCTCCATTCTGACAGGGAGTCGAACCGCATTCATCAAAGTCTGTGAAAATTCAAGGATATTCAAAGCTTTACATTTCAAATTTAGATGCAAAACTTTATCAGGCACCTTTTTAAGACCACATTCTTAATCACCAATGTTTCAAGTGCATCACCACCTGACTGCACTGGCAAAAACACATTGTTATCTTAAAGTGAGGACATATTTCACTTGGTTGCTCAGTTCCATTAACATTATTGAAATTCAAAGACATATTACGATACCTACAGCGTATTATGGAAGCTATTCCAACCTACCTGTTTCGCACATGTCCCCGACATACCCTTCAACGCAATCACATGAGTAGCCATTGACTGCATCGGTGCAGTTCCCTCCATTCTGACAGGGACTCGAACCGCTTCATCAAAGTCTGTGATAAATTCAAGCATATTCACAGCTTTACATTTCAAATTTAGACTGAGAAATACCAAACACTTTATTCAGACGATATCCTTAATCACCAATTGCTTCAATGCATCACACTTGCCGCACTGGAAAAAGACATTTTATTTTAAAGTCAGGACATATTGTTACTTGTTGCTCAGTTCATTAACCTTATTGAAATTCAAAGAAAGATTACCATACCTACAGCGTACTATAGATGCTATTCCAACCTACCTCTTTCACACATGTATCCAACATACCCTTCAACGCAATCACACGAGTAGCCATTGACCGCATCGGTGCAGTTCCCTCCGTTTTGACATGGAGTCGGACCACATTCATCGAAGGTCTGTGAAAATTCAAGCATATTCACAACTTTACGTCTCCAAATAAGACGCCAATTATATGAGGTACCTTTTTCAGCCAACCTAATTCATCACCAATGTTTCATATCCATGACTACATATCAAGAATAGAAAAAACTACTTTATCTGGAACTTTAAATATTTATATATTTGGTGTTCACTTCCAATACCACAGACACTCAGGGCAAGTTTATGATACCTGGAGCCTCAATATTATAGATGTTATTCAAACGTACCTGTTTTCGCACATGTCCCCGACGTACCCTTCAACGCAGTCACATTTGTAGCCATTGACTGCCATCTGTGCAATTCCCCTCCATTCTGACAGGGAGTCGAACCACATTCATCAAAGTCTGTGAAAATTCAAGCATATTCCACAACTTTACGTCTCCAAATAAGACGCCAATTATATGAGGTACCTTTTGCAGCCAACCTAATTCATCACCAATGTTTCACATCCATGACTACATATCAAGAAGAGAAAAAACTGCTTTATTTGGAGCTTGGGGACATATATTTATTTGGTGCTCACTTTCCAATACCACAAACACTCAGGGCAAGTTTATGATACCTGCAGCCTTAATATTATAGATGTTATTCAAACGTACCTGTTTCACACATGTCCCCCGACGTACCCTTCAACGCAGTCACATTTGTACCCATTCACTGCATCGGTGCAATTTCCTCCATTCTGACAGGGAGTCGAACCGCATTCATCAAAGTCTGTGAAAATTCAATGATATTCAAAGCTCTACATTTCAAATTAGATGCAAAACTTATCAGGCACCTTTTTAAGACCACATTCTTAATCACCAATGTTTCAAGTGCATCACCACCTGACTGCACTGGCAAAAACACATTTTATCTTAAAGTGAGGGACATAGTTCACTTGTTGCTCAGTTCCATTAACATTATTGAAATTCAAAGACATATTACGATACCTACAGCGTATTATGGAAGCTATTCCAACCTACCTGTTTCGCACATGTCCCCGACATACCCTTCAACGCAATCACATGAGTAGCCATTGACTGCATCGGTGCAGTTCCCTCCATTCTGACAGGGACTCGAACCGCATTCATCAAAGTCTGTGAAAATTCAAGCATATTCACAGCTTTACATTTCAAATTTAGACTGAGAAATACCAAACACTTATTCAGACGATATCCTTAATCACCAATGCTTCAAATGCATTACCACTTGCCGCACTGGAAAAAGACATTTTATTTTAAAGTCAGGACATATTTTACTTGTTGCTCAGTTCATTAACCTTATTGAAATTCAAAGAACGATTACCATACCTACAGCGTACTATAGATGCTATTCCAACCTACCTGTTTCACACATGTATCCGACATACCCTTCAACGCAATCACACGAGTAGCCATTGACCGCATCGGTGCAGTTCCCTCCGTTTTGACATGGAGTCGAACCACATTCATCGAAGTCTGTGAAAATTCAAGCATATTCACAACTTTACGTCTCCAAATAAGACGCCAATTATATGAGGTACCTTTTTCAGCCAACCTAATTCATCACCAGTGTTTCATATCCATGACTACATATCAAGAATAGAAAAAACTACTTTATCTGGAACTTTAAATATTCATATATTTGGTGTTCCCTTCCAATACCACAGACACTCAGGGCAAGTTTATGATACCTGGGAGCCTCAAAATTATAGACGTTATTCAAACGTACCTGTTTCGCACATGTCCCCGACGTACCCTTCAACGCAGTCACATTTGTAGCCATTCACTGCATCGGTGCAATTCCCTCCATTCTGACAGGGAGTCGAATCACATTCATCAAAGTCCTGTGAAAATTCAAGCATATTCACAACTTTACGTCTCCAAATAAGACGCCAATTATATGAGGTACCTTTTGCAGCCAACCTAATCCATCACCAATGTTTCACATCCATGACTACATATCAAGAAGAGAAAAACTGCTTTATTTGGAGCTTTGGACATATATTTATTTGGTGCTCACTTCCAATACCACAAACACTCAGGGCAAGTTTATGATACCTGCAGCCTTAATATTATAGATGTTATTCCAAACGTACCTGTTTCACACATGTCCCCGACGTACCCTTCAACGCAGTCACATTTGTACCCATTCACTGCATCGGTGCAATTTCCTCCATTCTGACAGGGGAGTCGAACCGCATTCATCAAAGTCTGTGAAAATTCAAGGATATTCAAAGCTTTACATTACAAATTAAGATGCAAAACTTATCAGCCCCCTTTTTAAGACCACATTCTTAATCACCAATGTTTCAAGTGCATCACCACCTGACTGCACTGGCAAAAACACATTTTATCTTAAAGTGAGGACATATTTCACTTGTTGCTCAGTTCCATTAACATTATTGAAATTCAAAGACATATTACGATACCTACAGCGTATTATGGAAGCTATTCCCAACCTACCTGTTTCGCACATGTCCCCGACATACCCTTCAACACAATCACATGAGTAGCCATTGACTGCATCGGTGCAATTCCCTCCATTCTGACAGGGAGTCGAATCACATTCATCAAAGTCTGTGAAAATTCAAGCATATTCACAACTTTACGTCTCCAAATAAGACGCCAATTATATGAGGTACCTTTTTCAGCCAACCTAATTCATCACCAATGTTTCATATCCATGACTACATATTAAGAATAGAAAAAACTACTTTATCTGGAACTTTAAATATTGATATATTTGGTGCTCACTTCCAATACCACAGACACTCAGGGCAAGTTTATGATACCTGCAGCCTTAATATTATAGATGTTATTCAAACGTACCTGTTTCACACATGTCCCCGACGTACCCTTCAACGCAGGTCACATTCTGTACCCATTCACTGCATCGGTGCAATTTCCTCCATTCTGACAGGGAGTCGAACCGCATTCATCAAAGTCTGTGAAAATTCAATGATATTCAAAGCTTTACATTTCAAATTTAGATGCAAAACTTATCAGGCACCTTTTTAAGACCACATTCTTAATCACCAATGTTTCAAGTGCATCACCACCTGACTGCACTGGCAAAAACACATTTTATCTTAAAGTGAGGACATATTTCACTTGTTGCTCAGTTCCATTAACATTATTGAAATTCAAAGACATATTACGATTACCTACAGCGTATTATGGAAGCTATTCCAACCTACCTGTTTCGCACATGTCCCCGACATACCCTTCAACGCAATCCCATGAGTAGCCATTGACTGCATCGGTGCAGTTCCCTCCATTCTGACAGGGACTCGAACCGCATTCATCAAAGTGCTGTGAAAATTCAAGCATATTCACAGCTTTACATTTCAAATTTGAGACTGAGAAATACCAAACACTTTATTCAGACGATATCCTTAATCACCAATGCTTCAAATGCATTACCACTTGGCCGCACTGGAAAAAGACTATTTATTTTAAAGTCA
This sequence comes from Acanthaster planci, assembly GCF_054643075.1. Classification (NCBI taxonomy): domain Eukaryota; kingdom Metazoa; phylum Echinodermata; class Asteroidea; order Valvatida; family Acanthasteridae; genus Acanthaster; species Acanthaster planci. Next base: position 11,856,188 of record NC_141787.1, on the reverse strand, counting down.
GGACATATTTTACTTGTTGCTCAGTTCATTAACCTTATTGAAATTCAAAGAACGATTACCATACCTACAGCGTTACTATAGATGCTATTCCAACCTACCTGTTTCACACATGTATCCGACATACCCTTCAACGCAATCACACGAGTAGCCATGACCGCATCGGTGCAGTTCCCTCCGTTGTGACATGGAGTCGAACCACATTCATCGAAGTCTGTGAACTTCAAGCATATTCACAACTTTACGTCTCCAAATAATACGCCAATTATATGAGGTACCTTTTTCAACCAACCTAATTCATCACCAATGTTTCATATCCATGACTACATATCAAGAATAGAAAAAACTACTTTATCTGGAATCTTTAAATATTCATATAGTTGGTGTTCCCTTCCAATACCACAGACACTCAGGGCAAGTTTATGATACCTGGAGCCTCAAAATTATAGACGTTATTCAAACGTACCTGTTTCGCACATGTCCCCGACGTACCCTTCAACGCAGTCACATTTGTAGCCATTCACTGCATCGGTGCAATTTCCCTCCATTCTGGACAGGGAGTCGAATCACATTCATCAAAGTCTGTGAAATTCAAGCATATTCACAACTTTACGTCTCCAAATAGACGCCAATTATATGAGGTACCTTTTGCAGCCAACCTAATCCATCACCAATGTTTCACATCCATGACTACATATCAAGAAGAAAAAAACTGCTTTATTTGGAGCTTTGGACATATATTTATTTGGTGGCTCACTTCCAATACCACAAACACTCAGGGCAGTTTATGATACCTGCAGCCTCAATATTATAGATGTTATTCAAACGTACCTGTTTCGCACATGTCCCCGACGTACCCTTCAACGCAGTCACATTTGTACCCATTCACTGCATCGGTGCAATTTCCTCCATTCTGACAGGGAGTCGAACCGCATTCATCAAAGTCTGTGAAAATTCAAGGATATTCAAAGCTTTACATTTCAAATTTAAATGCAAAACTTATCAGGCACCTTTTTAAGACCACATTCTTAATCACCAATGTTTCAAGTGCATCACCACCTGACTGCACTGGCAAAAACACATTCTATCTTAAAGGGAGGACATATTTCACTTGTTGCTCAGTTCCATTAACATTATTGAAATTCAAAGACATATTACGATACCTACAGCGTCTTATGGAAGCTATTCCAACCTACCTGTTTCGCACATGTCCCCGACATACCCTTCAACGCAATCACATTTGTAGCCATTGACTGCATCGGTGCAGTTCCCTCCATTCTGACAGGGACTCGAACCGCATTCATCAAAGTCTGTGAAAATTCAAGCATATTCACAACTTTACGTCTCCAAATAAGACGCCAATTATATGAGGTACCTTTTGCAGCCAACCTAATTCATCACCAATGTTTCACATCCATGACTACATATCAAGAATAGAAAAAACTACTTTATCTGGAACCTTTAAATATTGATATATTTGGGTGCTCACTTCAATACCACAGACACTCAGGGCAAGTTTATGATACCTGCAGCCTTAATATTATAGATGTTATTCAAACGTACCTGTTTCACACATGTCCCCGACGTACCCTTCAACGCAGTCACATTTGTACCCATTCACTGCATCGGTGCAATTTCCTCCATTCTGACAGGGAGTCGAACCGCATTCATCAAAGTCTGTGAAAATTCAATGATATTCAAAGCTTTACATTTCAAATTTAGATGCAAAACTTATCAGGCACCTTTTTAAGACCACATTCTTAATCACCAATGTTTCAAGTGCATCACCACCTGACTGCACTGGCAAAAACACATTTTATCTTAAAGTGAGGACATATTTCACTTGTTGCTCAGTTCCATTAACATTATTGAAATTCAAAGACATATTACGATACCTACAGCGTATTATGGAAGCTATTCCAACCTACCTGTTTCGCACATGTCCCCCCGACATACCCTTCAACGCAATCACATGAGTAGCCATTGACTGCATCGGTGCAGTTCCCTCATTCTGACAAGGACTCGAACCGCATTCATCAAAGTCTGTGAAAATTCAAGCATATTCACAGCTTTACATTTCAAATTTAGACTGAGAAATACCAAACACTTTATTCAGACGATATCCTTAATCACCAATGCTTCAAATGCATTACCACTTGCCGCACTGGAAAAAGACATTTTATTTTAAAGTCAGGACATATTTTACTTGTTGCTCAGTTCATTAACCTTATTGAAATTCAAAGAAAGATTACCATACCTACAGCGTACTATAGATGCTATTCCAACCGTACCTGTTTCACACATGTATCCGACATACCCTTCAACGCAATCACACGAGTAGCCATTGACCGCATCGGTGCAGTTCCCCTCCGTTTTGACATGGAGTCGAACCACATTCATCGGAAGTCTGTGAAAATTCAAGCATATTCACAACTTTTACGTCTCCAAATAAGACGCCAATTATATGAGGTACCTTTTTCAGCCCAACCTAATTCATCACCAATGTTTCATATCCATGGACTACATATCAAGAATAGAAAAAACTACTGTATCTGGAACTTTAAATTTCATATAGTTGGTGTTCCCTTCCAATACCACAGACACTCAGGGCAAGTTTATGATACCTGGAGCCTCAAAATTATAGACGTTATTCAAACGTACCTGTTTCGCACATGTCCCCGACGTACCCTTCAACGCAGTCACATTTGTAGCCATTCACTGCATCGGTGCAATTCCTCCATTCTGACAGGGAGTCGAATCACATTCATCAAAGTCTGTGAAAATTCAAGCATATTCACACTTTACGTCTCCAAATAAGACGCCAATTATATGAGGTACCTTTTGCAGCCAACCTAATCCATCACCAATGTTTCACATCCATGACTACATATCAAGAAGAGAAAAAACTGCTTTATTTGGAGCTTTGGACATATATTTATTTGGTGCTCACTTCCAATACCACAAACACTCAGGGCAGGTTTATGATACCTGCAGCCTTAATATTATAGATGTTATTCAAACGTACCTGTTTCACACATGTCCCCGACGTACCCTTCAACGCAGTCACATTTGTACCCATTCACTGCATCGGTGCAATTTCCTCCATTCTGACAGGGAGTCGAACCACATTCATCAAAGTCTGTGAAAATTCAAGCATATTCACAACTTTACGTCTCCAAATAAGACGCCAATTATATGAGGTACCTTTTGCAGCCAACCTAATTCATCACCAATGTTTCACATCCATGACTACATATCAAGAAGAGAAAAAACTGCTTTATTTGGAGCTTTGGACATATATTTATTTGGTGCTCACTTCCAATACCACAAACACTCAGGGCAGGTTTATGATACCTGCAGCCTTAATATTATAGATGTTATTCACAACGTACCTGTTTCACACATGTCCCCGACGTACCCTTCATCGCAGACACATTTGTACCCATTCACTTCACCGGTGCAATTTCCTCCATTCTGACAGGGAGTCGAACCGCATTCATCAAAGTCTGTGAAAATTCAAGGATATTCAAAGCTTACATTTCAAATTTAGATGCAAACTTATCAGGCACCTTTTTAAGACCACATTCTTAATCACCAATGTTTCAAGTGCATCACCACCTGACTGCACTGGCAAAAACACATTTTATCTTAAAGTGAGGACATATTTCACTTGTTGCTCAGTTCCATTAACATTATTGAAATTCAAAGACATATTACGATCCCTACAGCGTATTATGGAAGCTATTCCAACCTACCTGTTTCGCACATGTCCCCGACATACCCCTTCAACGCAATCACATGAGTAGCCATTGACTGCATCGGTGCAGTTCCCTCCATTCTGACAGGGACTCGAACCGCATTCATCAAAGTCTGTGAAAATTCAAGCATATTCACAGGCTTTACATTTCAAATTTAGACTGAGAAATACCAAACACTTTATTCAGACGATATCCTTAATCACCAATGCTTCAAATGCATTACCACTTGCCGCACTGGAAAAAGACATTTTATTTTTAAAGTCGAGGACATATTTACTTGTTGCTCAGTTCATTAACCTTATTGAAATTCAAAGACAGATTACCATACCTACAGCGTACTATAGATGCTATTCCAACCTACCTGTTTCACACATGTATCCGACATACCCTTCAACGCAATCACACGAGTAGCCATTGACCGCATCGGGTGCAGTTCCCTCCGTTTTGACATGGAGTCGAACCACATTCATCGAAGTCTGTGAAAATTCAAGCATATTCACAACTTTACGTCTCCAAATAAGACGCCAATTATATGAGGTACCTTTTTCAGCCAACCTAATTCATCACCAATGTTTCATATCCATGACTACATATCAAGAATAGAAAAAACTACTTTATCTGGAACTTTAAATATTCATATATTTGGTGTTCCCTTCCAATACTACAGACACTCAGGGCAAGTTTATGATACGTGGAGCCTCAATATTATAGACGTTATTCAAACGTACCTGTTTCGCACATGTCCCCGACGTACCCTTCAACGCAGTCACATTTGTAGCCATTCACTGCATCGGTGCAATTTCCTCTATTCTGACAGGGAGTCGAACCGCATTCATCAAAGTCTGTGAAAATTCAAGGATATTCACAGCTTTGCATTTCAAATTTACATGCAAAACATATCAGGCACCTTTTTCAGACCACATTCTTAATCACCAATGTTTCAAATGCATCACCACTTGACGCACTGCCAAAAACACATTTTATCTTAAAGTGAGGACATATTTCACTTGTTTCTCAGTTCCATTAACATTATTGAAATTCAAAGACATATTACGATACCTACAGCGTATTATGGAAGCTATTCCAACCTACCTGTTTCGCACATGTCCCCGACATACCCTTCAACGCAATCACATGAGTAGCCATTGACTGCATCGGTGCAGTTCCCTCCATTCTGACAAGGACTCGAACCGCATTCATCAAAGTCTGTGAAAATTCAAGCATATTCACAGCTTTACATTTCAAATTTAGACTGAGAAATACCAAACACTTTATTCAGACGATATCCTTAATCACCAATGCTTCAAATGCATTACCACTTGCCGCACTGGAAAAAGACATTTTATTTTAAAGTCAGGACATATTTTACTTGTTGCTCAGTTCATTAACCTTATTGAAATTCAAAGACAGATTACCATACCTACAGCGTACTATAGATGCTATTCCAACCTACCTGTTTCACACATGTATCCGACATACCCTTCAACGCAATCACACGAGTAGCCATTGACCGCATCGGTGCAGTTCCCTCCGTTTTGACATGGAGTCGAACCACATTCATCGAAGTCTGTGAAAATTCAAGCATATTCACAACTTTACGTCTCCAAATAAGACGCCAATTATATGAGGTACCTTTTTCAGCCAACCTAATTCATCACCAATGTTTCATATCCATGACTACATATTAAGAATAGAAAAAACTACTTTATCTGGAACTTTAAATATTTATATATTTGGTGTTCACTTCCAAATACCACAGACACTCAGGGCAAGTTTATGATACCTGGAGCCTCAATATTATAGATGTTATTCAAACGTACCTGTTTCGCACATGTCCCCGACGTACCCTTCAACGCAGTCACATTTGTAGCCATTCACTGCATCGGTGCAATTTCCTCCATTCTGACAGGGAGTCGAACCACATTCATCAAAGTCTGTGAAAATTCAAGGATATTCAAAGCTTTACATTTCAAATTTAGATGCAAAACTTTTCAGGCACCTTTTTCAGACCACATTCTTAATCACCAATGTTTCAAATGCATCACCACTTGACCGCACTGCCAAAAACACATTTTATCTTAAAGTGAGGACATATTTCACTTGTTGCTCAGTTCCATTAACATTATTGAAATTCAAAGACATATTACGATACCTACAGCGTATTATGGAAGCTATTCCAACCTACCTGTTTCGCACATGTCCCCGACATACCCTTCAACGCAATCACATGAGTAGCCATTGACTGCATCGGTGCAGTTCCCTCCATTCTGACAGGGACTCGAACCGCATTCATCAAAGTCTGTGAAAATTCAAGCATATTCACAGCTTTACATTTCAAATTTAGACTGAGAAATACCAAACACTTTATTCAGACGATATCCTTAATCACCAATGCTTCAAATGCATTACCACTTGCCGCACTGGAAAAAGACATTTTATTTTAAAGTCAGGACATATTTTACTTCTTGCTCAGTTCATTAACCTTATTGAAATTCAAAGACAGATTACCATACCTACAGCGTACTATAGATGCTATTCCAACCTACCTGTTTCACACATGTATCCGACATACCCTTCAACGCAATCACACGAGTAGCCATTGACCGCATCGGTGCAGTTCCCTCCGTTTTGACATGGAGTCGAACCACATTCATCGAAGTCTGTGAAAATTCAAGCATATTCACAACTTTACGTCTCCAAATAAGACGCCAATTATATGAGGTACCTTTTTCAGCCAACCTAATTCATCACCAATGTTTCATATCCATGACTACATATCAAGAATAGAAAAAACTACTTTATCTGGAACTTTAAATATTTATATATTTGGTGTTCACTTCCAATACCACAGACACTCAGGGCAAGTTTATGATACCTGGAGCCTCAATATTATAGATGTTATTCAAACGTACCTGTTTCGCACATGTCCCCGACGTACCCTTCAACGCAGTCACATTTGTAGCCATTCACTGCATCGGTGCAATTCCCTCCATTCTGACAGGGAGTCGAACCACATTCATCAAAGTCTGTGAAAATTCAAGGATATTCAAAGCTTTACATTTCAAATTTAGATGCAAAACTTTTCAGGCACCTTTTTCAGACCACATTCTTAATCACCAATGTTTCAAATGCATCACCACTTGACCGCACTGCCAAAAACACATTTTATCTTAAAGTGAGGACATATTTCACTTGTTGCTCAGTTCCATTAACATTATTGAAATTCAAAGACATATTACGATACCTACAGCGTATTATGGAAGCTATTCCAACCTACCTGTTTCGCACATGTCCCCGACATACCCTTCAACGCAATCACATGAGTAGCCATTGACTGCATCGGTGCAGTTCCCTCCATTCTGACAGGGACTCGAACCGCATTCATCAAAGTCTGTGAAAATTCAAGCATATTCACAGCTTTACATTTCAAATTTAGACTGAGAAATACCAAACACTTTATTCAGACGATATCCTTAATCACCAATGCTTCAAATGCATTACCACTTGCCGCACTGGAAAAAGACATTTTATTTTAAAGTCAGGACATATTTTACTTCTTGCTCAGTTCATTAACCTTATTGAAATTCAAAGACAGATTACCATACCTACAGCGTACTATAGATGCTATTCCAACCTACCTGTTTCACACATGTATCCGACATACCCTTCAACGCAATCACACGAGTAGCCATTGACCGCATCGGTGCAGTTCCCTCCGTTTTGACATGGAGTCGAACCACATTCATCGAAGTCTGTGAAAATTCAAGCATATTCACAACTTTACGTCTCCAAATAAGACGCCAATTATATGAGGTACCTTTTTCAGCCAACCTAATTCATCACCAATGTTTCATATCCATGACTACATATCAAGAATAGAAAAAACTACTTTATCTGGAACTTTAAATATTTATATATTTGGTGTTCACTTCCAATACCACAGACACTCAGGGCAAGTTTATGATACCTGGAGCCTCAATATTATAGATGTTATTCAAACGTACCTGTTTCGCACATGTCCCCGACGTACCTTTCAACGCAGTCACATTTGTAGCCATTCACTGCATCGGTGCAATTCCCTCCATTCTGACAGGGAGTCGAACCACATTCATCAAAGTCTGTGAAAATTCAAGGATATTCAAAGCTTTACATTTCAAATTTAGATGCAAAACTTTTCAGGCACCTTTTTCAGACCACATTCTTAATCACCAATGTTTCAAATGCATCACCACTTGACCGCACTGCCAAAAACACATTTTATCTTAAAGTGAGGACATATTTCACTTGTTGCTCAGTTCCATTAACATTATTGAAATTCAAAGACATATTACGATACCTACAGCGTATTATGGAAGCTATTCCAACCTACCTGTTTCGCACATGTCCCCGACATACCCTTCAACGCAATCACATGAGTAGTCATTGACTGCATCGGTGCAGTTCCCTCCATTCTGACAGGGACTCGAACCGCATTCATCAAAGTCTGTGAAAATTCAAGCATATTCACAGCTTTACATTTCAAATTTAGACTGAGAAATACCAAACACTTTATTCAGACGATATCCTTAATCACCAATGCTTCAAATGCATTACCACTTGCCGCACTGGAAAAAGACATTTTATTTTAAAGTCAGGACATATTTTACTTGTTGCTCAGTTCATTAACCTTATTGAAATTCAAAGACAGATTACCATACCTACAGCGTACTATAGATGCTATTCCAACCTACCTGTTTCACACATGTATCCGACATACCCTTCAACGCAATCACACGAGTAGCCATTGACCGCATCGGTGCAGTTCCCTCCGTTTTGACATGGAGTCGAACCACATTCATCGAAGTCTGTGAAAATTCAAGCATATTCACAACTTTACGTCTCCAAATAAGACGCCAATTATATGAGGTACCTTTTTCAGCCAACCTAATTCATCACCAATGTTTCATATCCATGACTACATATCAAGAATAGAAAAAACTACTTTATCTGGAACTTTAAATATTCATATATTTGGTGTTCCCTTCCAATACTACAGACACTCAGGGCAAGTTTATGATACGTGGAGCCTCAATATTATAGACGTTATTCAAACGTACCTGTTTCACACATGTCCCCGACGTACCCTTCAACGCAGTCACATTTGTACCCATTCACTGCATCGGTGCAATTTCCTCCATTCTGACAGGGAGTCGAACCGCATTCATCAAAGTCTGTGAAAATTCAAGGATATTCAAGGCTTTACATTTCAAATTTAGATGCAAAACTTATCAGGCACCTTTTTAAGACCACATTCTTAATCACCAATGTTTCAAGTGCATCACCACCTGACTGCACTGGCAAAAACACATTTTATCTTAAAGTGAGGACATATTTCACTTGTTGCTCAGTTCCATTAACATTATTGAAATTCAAAGACATATTACGATACCTACAGCGTATTATGGAAGCTATTCCAACCTACCTGTTTCGCACATGTCCCCGACATACCCTTCAACGCAATCACATGAGTAGCCATTGACTGCATCGGTGCAGTTCCCTCCATTCTGACAGGGACTCGAACCGCATTCATCAAAGTCTGTGAAAATTCAAGCATATTCACAGCTTTACATTTCAAATTTAGACTGAGAAATACCAAACACTTTATTCAGACGATATCCTTAATCACCAATGCTTCAAATGCATTACCACTTGCCGCACTGGAAAAAGACATTTCATTTTAAAGTCAGGACATATTACTTGTTGCTCAGTTCATTAACCTTATTGAAATTCAAAGACAGATTACCATACCTACAGCGTACTATAGATGCTATTCCAACCTACCTGTTTCACACATGTATCCGACATACCCTTCAACGCAATCACACGAGTAGCCATTGACCGCATCGGTGCAGTTCCCTCCGTTTTGACATGGAGTCGAACCACATTCATCGAAGTCTGTGAAAATTCAAGCATATTCACAACTTTACGTCTCCAAATAAGACGCCAATTATATGAGGTACCTTTTTTCAGCCAACCTAATTCATCACCAATGTTTCATATCCATGACTACATATCAAGAAGAGAAAAAAACTACTTTATCTGGATCTTTAAATATTTATATATTTGGTGCTCACTTCCAATACCACAGACACTCAGGGCAAGTTTATGATACCTGGAGCCTCAATATTATAGATGTTATTCAAACGTACCTGTTTCGCACATGTCCCCGACGTACCCTTCAACGCAGTCACATTTGTAGCCATTCACTGCATCGGTGCAATTTCCTCCATTCTGACAGGGAGTCGAACCACATTCATCAAAGTCTGTGAAAATTCAAGGATATTCAAAGCTTTACATTTCAAATTTAGATGCAAAACTTTTCAGGCACCTTTTTCAGACCACATTCTTAATCACCAATGTTTCAAATGCATCACCACTTGACCGCACTGCCAAAAACACATTTTATCTTAAAGTGAGGACATATTTCACTTGTTGCTCAGTTCCATTAACATTATTGAAATTCAAAGACATATTACGATACCTACAGCGTATTATGGAAGCTATTCCAACCTACCTGTTTCGCACATGTCCCCGACATACCCTTCAACGCAATCACATGAGTAGCCATTGACTGCATCGGTGCAGTTCCCTCCATTCTGACAGGGACTCGAACCGCATTCATCAAAGTCTGTGAAAATTCAAGCATATTCACAGCTTTACATTTCAAATTTAGACTGAGAAATACCAAACACTTTATTCAGACGATATCCTTAATCACCAATGCTTCAAATGCATTACCACTTGCCGCACTGGAAAAAGACATTTTATTTTAAAGTCAGGACATATTTTACTTGTTGCTCAGTTCATTAACCTTATTGAAATTCAAAGACAGATTACCATACCTACAGCGTACTATAGATGCTATTCCAACCTACCTGTTTCACACATGTATCCGACATACCCTTCAACGCAATCACACGAGTAGCCATTGACCGCATCGGTGCAGTTCCCTCCGTTTTGACATGGAGTCGAACCACATTCATCGAAGTCTGTGAAAATTCAAGCATATTCACAACTTTACGTCTCCAAATAAGACGCCAATTATATGAGGTACCTTTTTCAGCCAACCTAATTCATCACCAATGTTTCATATCCATGACTACATATCAAGAATAGAAAAAACTACTTTATCTGGAACTTTAAATATTTATATATTTGGTGTTCACTTCCAATACCACAGACACTCAGGGCAAGTTTATGATACCTGGAGCCTCAATATTATAGATGTTATTCAAACGTACCTGTTTCGCACATGTCCCCGACGTACCCTTCAACGCAGTCACATTTGTAGCCATTCACTGCATCGGTGCAATTCCCTCCATTCTGACAGGGAGTCGAACCACATTCATCAAAGTCTGTGAAAATTCAAGGATATTCAAAGCTTTACATTTCAAATTTAGATGCAAAACTTTTCAGGCACCTTTTTCAGACCACATTCTTAATCACCAATGTTTCAAATGCATCACCACTTGACCGCACTGCCAAAAACACATTTTATCTTAAAGTGAGGACATATTTCACTTGTTGCTCAGTTCCATTAACATTATTGAAATTCAAAGACATATTACGATACCTACTGCGTATTATGGAAGCTATTCCAACCTACCTGTTTCGCACATGTCCCCGACATACCCTTCAACGCAATCACATGAGTAGCCATTGACTGCATCGGTGCAGTTCCCTCCATTCTGACAGGGACTCGAACCGCATTCATCAAAGTCTGTGAAAATTCAAGCATATTCACAGCTTTACATTTCAAATTTAGACTGAGAAATACCAAACACTTTATTCAGACGATATCCTTAATCACCAATGCTTCAAATGCATTACCACTTGCCGCACTGGAAAAAGACATTTTATTTTAAAGTCAGGACATATTTCACTTCTTGCTCAGTTCATTAACCTTATTGAAATTCAAAGACAGATTACCATACCTACAGCGTACTATAGATGCTATTCCAACCTACCTGTTTCACACATGTATCCGACATACCCTTCAACGCAATCACACGAGTAGCCATTGACCGCATCGGTGCAGTTCCCTCCGTTTTGACATGGAGTCGAACCACATTCATCGAAGTCTGTGAAAATTCAAGCATATTCACAACTTTACGTCTCCAAATAAGACGCCAATTATATGAGGTACCTTTTTCAGCCAACCTAATTCATCACCAATGTTTCATATCCATGACTACATATCAAGAATAGAAAAAACTACTTTATCTGGAACTTTAAATATTTATATATTTGGTGTTCCCTTCCAATACCACAGACACTAAGGGCAAAGTTTATGATACCTGGAGCCTCAATATTATAGATGTTATTCAAACGTACCTGTTTCGCACATGTCCCCGACGTACCCTTCAACGCAGTCACATTTGTAGCCATTCACTGCATCGGTGCAATTCCCTCCATTCTGACAGGGAGTCGAACCACATTCATCGAAGTCTGTGAAAATTCAAGCATATTCACAACTTTACGTCTCCAAATAAGACGCCAATTATATGAGGTACCTTTTGCAGCCAACCTAATTCATCACCAATGTTTCACATCCATGACTACATATCAAGAAGAGAAAAAACTGCTTTATTTGGAGCTTTGGACATATATTTATTTGGTGCTCACTTCCAATACCACAAACACTCAGGGCAAGTTTATGATACCTGCAGCCTTAATATTATAGATGTTATTCAAACGTACCTGTTTCACACATGTCCCCGACGTACCCTTCAACGCAGTCACATTTGTACCCATTCACTGCATCGGTGCAATTTCCTCCATTCTGACAGGGAGTCGAACCGCATTCATCAAAGTCTGTGAAAATTCAAGGATATTCAAAGCTTTACATTTCAAATTTACATGCCAAACTTTTCAGGCACCTTTTTCAGACCACATTCTTAATCACCAATGTTTCAAATAGATCACCACTTGACCGCACTGCCAAAAACACATTTTATCTTAAAGTGAGGACATATTTCACTTGTTGCTCAGTTCCATTAACATTATTGAAATTCAAAGACATATTCCGATACCTACTGCGTATTATGGAAGCTATTCCAACCTACCTGTTTCGCACATGTCCCCGACATACCCTTCAACGCAATCACATGAGTAGCCATTGACTGCATCGGTGCAGTTCCCTCCATTCTGACAGGGACTCGAACCGCATTCATCAAAGTCTGTGAAAATTCAAGCATATTCACAGCTTTACATTTCAAATTTAGACTGAGAAATACCAAACACTTTATTCAGACGATATCCTTAATCACCAATGCTTCAAATGATTACCACTTGCCGCACTGGAAAAAGACATTTTATTTTAAAGTCAGGACATATTTTACTTCTTGCTCAGTTCATTAACCTTATTGAAATTCAAAGACAGATTACCATACCTACAGCGTACTATAGATGCTATTCCAACCTACCTGTTTCACACATGTATCCGACATACCCTTCAACGCAATCACACGAGTAGCCATTGACCGCATCGGTGCAGTTCCCTCCGTTTTGACATGGAGTCGAACCACATTCATCGAAGTCTGTGAAAATTCAAGCATATTCACAACTTTACGTCTCCAAATAAGACGCCAATTATATGAGGTACCTTTTTCAGCCAACCTAATTCATCACCAATGTTTCATATCCATGACTACATATCAAGAATAGAAAAAACTACTTCATCTGGAACTTTAAATATTGATATATTTGGTGTTCCCTTCCAATACCACAGACACTCAGGGCAAGTTTATGATACCTGGAGCCTCAATATTATAGATGTTATTCAAACGTACCTGTTTCGCACATGTCCCCGACGTACCCTTCAACGCAGTCACATTTGTAGCCATTCACTGCATCGGTGCAATTTCCTCCATTCTGACAGGGAGTCGAACCACATTCATCAAAGTCTGTGAAAATTCAAGCATATTCACAACTTTACGTCTCCAAATAAGACGCCAATTATATGAGGTACCTTTTGCAGCCAACCTAATTCATCACCAATGTTTCACATCCATGACTACATATCAAGAAGAGAAAAAACTGCTTTATTTGGAGCTTTGGACATATATTTATTTGGTGCTCACTTCCAATACCACAAACACTCAGGGCAAGTTTATGATACCTTTAACCTTAATATTATAGATGTTATTCAAACGTACCTGTTTCACACATGTCCCCGACGTACCCTTCAACGCAGTCACATTTGTACCCATTCACGGCATCGGTGCAATTTCCTCCATTCTGACAGGGAGTCGAACTGCATTCATCAAAGTCTGTGAAAATTCAATGATATTCAAAGCTTTACATTTCAAATTTAGATGCAAAACATATCAGGCACCTTTTTCAGACCACATTCTTAATCACCAATGTTTCAAATGCATTACCACTTGACCGCACTGCCAAAAACACATTTTATCTTAAAGTGAGGACATATTTCACTTGTTGCTCAGTTCCATTAACATTATTGAAATTCAAAGACATACTATGATACCTACAGCGTATTATGGAAGCTATTCCAACCTACCTGTTTCGCACATGTCCCCGACATACCCTTCAACGCAATCACATGAGTAGCCATTGACTGCATCGGTGCAGTTCCCTCCATTCTGACAGGGACTCGAACCGCATTCATCAAAGTCTGTGAAAATTCAAGCATATTCACAGCTTTACATTTCAAATTTAGACTGAGAAATACCAAACACTTTATTCAGACGATATCCTTAATCACCAATGCTTCAAATGCATTACCACTTGCCGCACTGGAAAAAGACATTTTATTTTAAAGTCAGGACATATTTTACTTCTTGCTCAGTTCATTAACCTTATTGAAATTCAAAGACAGATTACCATACCTACAGCGTACTATAGATGCTATTCCAACCTACCTGTTTCACACATGTATCCGACATACCCTTCAACGCAATCACACGAGTAGCCATTGACCGCATCGGTGCAGTTCCCTCCGTTTTGACATGGAGTCGAACCACATTCATCAAAGTCTGTGAAAATTCAAGCATATTCACAACTTTACGTCTCCAAATAAGACGCCAATTATATGAGGTACCTTTTTCAGCCAACCTAATTCATCACCAATATTTCATATCCATGACTACATATCAAGAATAGAAAAAACTACTTCATCTGGAACTTCAAATATTGATATATTTGGTGCTCACTTCCAATACCACAGACACTCAGGGCAAGTTTATGATACCTGGAGCCTCAATATTATAGATGTTATTCAAACGTACCTGTTTCGCACATGTCCCCGACGTACCCTTCAACGCAGTCACATTTGTAGCCATTCACTGCATCGGTGCAATTCCCTCCATTCTGACAGGGAGTCGAACCGCATTCATCAAAGTCTGTGAAAATTCAATTATATTCAAAGCTTTACATTTTAAATTTAGATGCAAAACTTTTCAGGCACCTTTTTCAGACCACATTCTTAATCACCAATGTTTCAAATAGATCACCACTTGACCGCACTGCCAAAAACACATTTTATCTTAAAGTGAGGACATATTTCACTTGTTGCTCAGGTCCATTAACATTATTGAAATTCAAAGACATATTACGATACCTACTGCGTATTATGGAAGCTATTCCAACCTACCTGTTTCGCACATGTCCCCGACATACCCTTCAACGCAATCACATGAGTAGCCATTGACTGCATCGGTGCAGTTCCCTCCATTCTGACAGGGACTCGAACCGCATTCATCAAAGTCTGTGAAAATTCAAGCATATTCACAGCTTTACATTTCAAATTTAGACTGAGAAATACCAAACACTTTATTCAGACGATATCCTTAATCACCAATGCTTCAAATGCATTACCACTTGCCGCACTGGAAAAAGACATTTTATTTTAAAGTCAGGACATATTTTACTTCTTGCTCAGTTCATTAACCTTATTGAAATTCAAAGACAGATTACCATACCTACAGCGTACTATAGATGCTATTCCAACCTACCTGTTTCACACATGTATCCGACATACCCTTCAACGCAGTCACACGAGTAGCCATTGACCGCATCGGTGCAGTTCCCTCCGTTTTGACATGGAGTCGAACCACATTCATCGAAGTCTGTGAAAATTCAAGCATATTCACAACTTTACGTCTCCAAATAAGACGCCAATTATATGAGGTACCTTTTGCAGCCAACCTAACTCATCACCAATGTTTCACATCCATGACTACATATCAAGAAGAGAAAAAACTGCTTTATTTGGAGCTTTTGACATATATTTATTTAGTGCTCACTTCCAATACCACAAACACTCAGGGCAAGTTTATGATACCTGCAGCCTTAATATTATAGATGTTATTCAAACGTACCTGTTTCACACATGTCCCCGACGTACCCTTCAACGCAGTCACATTTGTACCCATTCACTGCATCGGTGCAATTTCCTCCATTCTGACAGGGAGTCGAACCGCATTCATCAAAGTCTGTGAAAATTCAAGGATATTCACAGCTTTACATTTCAAATTTAGATGCAAAACATATCAGGCACCTTTTTCAGACCACATTCCTAATCACCAATGTTTCAAATGCATTACCACTTGACGGAATTGCCAAAAACACATTTTATCTGAAAGTGAGGACATATTTCACTTGTTGCTCAGTTCCATTAACATTATTGAAATTCAAAGACATATTACGATACCTACAGCGTATTATGGAAGCTATTCCAACCTACCTGTTTCGCACATGTCCCCGACATACCCTTCAACGCAATCACATGAGTAGCCATTGACTGCATCGGTGCAGTTCCCTCCATTCTGACAGGGACTCGAACCGCATTCATCAAAGTCTGTGAAAATTCAAGCATATTCACAGCTTTACATTTCAAATTTAGACTGAGAAATACCAAACACTTTATTCAGGTGATATTCTTAATCACCAATGCTTCAATTGCATTACCACTTGCCGCACTGGAAAAAGACATTTTATTTTAAAGTCAGGACATATTTTACTTGTTGCTCAGTTCATTAACCTTATTGAAATTCAAAGACAGATTACCATACCTACAGCGTACTATAGATGCTATTCCAACCTACCTGTTTCACACATGTATCCGACATACCCTTCAACGCAATCACACGAGTAGCCATTGACCGCATCGGTGCAGTTCCCTCCGTTTTGACATGGAGTCGAACCACATTCATCGAAGTCTGTGAAAATTCAAGCATATTCACAACTTTACGTCTCCAAATAAGACGCCAATTATATGAGGTACCTTTTTCAGCCAACGCAATTTATCACCAATGTTTCATATCCATGACTACATATCAAGAAGAGAAAAAAAACTACTTTATCTGGAACTTTAAATATTTATATATTTGGTGCTCAATTCCAATACCACAGACACTCAGGGCAAGTTTATGATACCTTTAACCTTAGTATTATAGATGTTATTCAAACGTACCTGTTTCACACATGTCCCCGACGTACCCTTCAACGCAGTCACATTTGTACCCATTCACTGCATCGGTGCAATTTCCTCCATTCTGACAGGGAGTCGAACCACATTCATCAAAGTCTGTGAAAATTCAAGGATATTCACAGCTTTACATTTCAAATTTAGATGCAAAACATATCAAGCACCTTTTTCAGACCACATTCTTAATCACCAATGTTTCAAATGCATTACCACTTGACCGCACTGCCAAAAACACATTTTATCTTAAAGTGAGGACATATTTCACTTGTTGCTCAGTTCCATTAACATTATTGAAATTCAAAGACATATTACGATACCCACAGCGTATTATGGAAGCTATTCCAACCTACCTGTTTCGCACATGTCCCCGACATACCCTTCAACGCAATCACATGAGTAGCCATTGACTGCATCGGTGCAGTTCCCTCCATTCTGACAGGGACTCGAACCGCATTCATCAAAGTCTGTGAAAATTCAAGCATATTCACAGCTTTACATTTCAAATTTAGACTGCCAAATACCAAACACTTTATTCAGACGATATCCTTAATCACCAATGCTTCAAATGCATTACCACTTGCCGCACTGGAAAAAGACATTTTATTTTAAAGTCAGGACATATTTTACTTCTTGCTCAGTTCATTAACCTTATTGAAATTCAAAGACAGATTACCATACCTACAGCGTACTATAGATGCTATTCCAGCCTACCTGTTTCACACATGTATCCGACATACCCTTCAACGCAATCACACGAGTAGCCATTGACCGCATCGGTGCAGTTCCCTCCGTTTTGACATGGAGTCGAACCACATTCATCGAAGTCTGTGAAAATTCAAGCATATTCACAACTTTACGTCTCCAAATAAGACGCCAATTATATGAGGTACCTTTTTCAGCCAACCTAATTCATCACCAATGTTTCATATCCATGACTACATATCAAGAATAGAAAAAACTACTTCATCTGGAACTTTAAATATTGATATATTTGGTGTTCCCTTCCAATACCACAGACACTCAGGGCAAGTTTATGATACCTGGAGCCTCAATATTATAGATGTTATTCAAACGTACCTGTTTCGCACATGTCCCCGACGTACCCTTCAACGCAGTCACATTTGTAGCCATTCACTGCATCGGTGCAATTTCCTCCATTCTGACAGGGAGTCGAACCACATTCATCAAAGTCTGTGAAAATTCAAGCATATTCACAACTTTACGTCTCCAAATAAGACGCCAATTATATGAGGTACCTTTTGCAGCCAACCTAATTCATCACCAATGTTTCACATCCATGACTACATATCAAGAAGAGAAAAAACTGCTTTATTTGGAGCTTTGGACACATATTTATTTGGTGCTCACTTCCAATACCACAAACACTCAGGGCAAGTTTATGATACCTTTAACCTTAATATTATAGATGTTATTCAAACGTACCTGTTTCACACATGTCCCCGACGTACCCTTCAACGCAGTCACATTTGTACCCATTCACGGCATCGGTGCAATTTCCTCCATTCTGACAGGGAGTCGAACTGCATTCATCAAAGTCTGTGAAAATTCAATGATATTCAAAGCTTTACATTTCAAATTTAGATGCAAAACATATCAGGCACCTTTTTCAGACCACATTCTTAATCACCAATGTTTCAAATGCATTACCACTTGACTGCACTGCCAAAAACACATTTTATCTTAAAGTGAGGACATATTTCACTTGTTGCTCAGTTCCATTAACATTATTGAAATTCAAAGACATACTACGATACCTACAGCGTATTATGGAAGCTATTCCAACCTACCTGTTTCGCACATGTCCCCGACATACCCTTCAACGCAATCACATGAGTAGCCATTGACTGCATCGGTGCAGTTCCCTCCATTCTGACAGGGACTCGAACCGCATTCATCAAAGTCTGTGAAAATTCAAGCATATTCACAGCTTTACATTTCAAATTTAGACTGAGAAATACCAAACACTTTATTCAGACGATATCCTTAATCACCAATGCTTCAAATGCATTACCACTTGCCGCACTGGAAAAAGACATTTTATTTTAAAGTCAGGACATATTTTACTTCTTGCTCAGTTCATTAACCTTATTGAAATTCAAAGACAGATTACCATACCTACAGCGTACTATAGATGCTATTCCAACCTACCTGTTTCACACATGTATCCGACATACCCTTCAACGCAATCACACGAGTAGCCATTGACTGCATCGGTGCAGTTCCCTCCGTTTTGACATGGAGTCGAACCACATTCATCAAAGTCTGTGAAAATTCAAGCATATTCACAACTTTACGTCTCCAAATAAGACGCCAATTATATGAGGTACCTTTTTCAGCCAACCTAATTCATCACCAATATTTCATATCCATGACTACATATCAAGAATAGAAAAAACTACTTCATCTGGAACTTTAAATATTGATATATTTGGTGCTCACTTCCAATACCACAGACACTCAGGGCAAGTTTATGATACGTGGAGCCTCAATATTATAGATGTTATTCAAACGTACCTGTTTCGCACATGTCCCCGACGTACCCTTCAACGCAGTCACATTTGTAGCCATTCACTGCATCGGTGCAATTCCCTCCATTCTGACAGGGAGTCGAACCGCATTCATCAAAGTCTGTGAAAATTCAAGGATATTCAAAGCTTTACATTTCAAATTTAGATGCAAAACTTTTCAGGCACCTTTTTCAGACCACATTCTTAATCACCAATGTTTCAAATAGATCACCACTTGACCGCACTGCCAAAAACACATTTTATCTTAAAGTGAGGACATATTTCACTTGTTGCTCAGGTCCATTAACATTATTGAAATTCAAAGACATATTACGATACCTACTGCGTATTATGGAAGCTATTCCAACCTACCTGTTTCGCACATGTCCCCGACATACCCTTCAACGCAATCACATGAGTAGCCATTGACTGCATCGGTGCAGTTCCCTCCATTCTGACAGGGACTCGAACCGCATTCATCAAAGTCTGTGAAAATTCAAGCATATTCACAGCTTTACATTTCAAATTTAGACTGAGAAATACCAAACACTTTATTCAGACGATATCCTTAATCACCAATGCTTCAAATGCATTACCACTTGCCGCACTGGAAAAAGACATTTTATTTTAAAGTCAGGACATATTTTACTTCTTGCTCAGTTCATTAACCTTATTGAAATTCAAAGACAGATTACCATACCTACAGCGTACTATAGATGCTATTCCAACCTACCTGTTTCACACATGTATCCGACATACCCTTCAACGCAGTCACACGAGTAGCCATTGACCGCATCGGTGCAGTTCCCTCCGTTTTGACATGGAGTCGAACCACATTCATCGAAGTCTGTGAAAATTCAAGCATATTCACAACTTTACGTCTCCAAATAAGACGCCAATTATATGAGGTACCTTTTGCAGCCAACCTAATTCATCACCAATGTTTCACATCCATGACTACATATCAAGAAGAGAAAAAACTGCTTTATTTGGAGCTTTGGACACATATTTATTTGGTGCTCACTTCCAATACCACAAACACTCAGGGCAAGTTTATGATACCTTTAACCTTAATATTATAGATGTTATTCAAACGTACCTGTTTCACACATGTCCCCGACGTACCCTTCAACGCAGTCACATTTGTACCCATTCACGGCATCGGTGCAATTTCCTCCATTCTGACAGGGAGTCGAACTGCATTCATCAAAGTCTGTGAAAATTCAATGATATTCAAAGCTTTACATTTCAAATTTAGATGCAAAACATATCAGGCACCTTTTTCAGACCACATTCTTAATCACCAATGTTTCAAATGCATTACCACTTGACTGCACTGCCAAAAACACATTTTATCTTAAAGTGAGGACATATTTCACTTGTTGCTCAGTTCCATTAACATTATTGAAATTCAAAGACATACTACGATACCTACAGCGTATTATGGAAGCTATTCCAACCTACCTGTTTCGCACATGTCCCCGACATACCCTTCAACGCAATCACATTTGTACCCATTCACTGCATCGGTGCAATTTCCTCCATTCTGACAGGGAGTCGAACCGCATTCATCAAAGTCTGTGAAAATTCAAGGATATTCACAGCTTTACATTTCAAATTTAGATGCAAAACATATCAGGCACCTTTTTCAGACCACATTCTTAATCACCAATGTTTCAAATGCATTACCACTTGACCGCACTGCCAAAAACACATTTTATCTTAAAGTGAGGACATATTTCACTTGTTGCTCAGTTCCATTAACATTATTGAAATTCAAAGACATATTACGATACCTACAGCGTATTATGGAAGCTATTCCAACCTACCTGTTTCGCACATGTCCCCGACATACCCTTCAACGCAATCACATGAGTAGCCATTGACTGCATCGGTGCAGTTCCCTCCATTCTGACAGGGACTCGAACCGCATTCATCAAAGTCTGTGAAAATTCAAGCATATTCACAGCTTTACATTTCAAATTTAGACTGAGAAATACCAAACACTTTATTCAGGTGATATTCTTAATCACCAATGCTTCAATTGCATTACCACTTGCCGCACTGGAAAAAGACATTTTATTTTAAAGTCAGGACATATTTTACTTGTTGCTCAGTTCATTAACCTTATTGAAATTCAAAGACAGATTACCATACCTACAGCGTACTATAGATGCTATTCCAACCTACCTGTTTCACACATGTATCCGACATACCCTTCAACGCAATCACACGAGTAGCCATTGACCGCATCGGTGCAGTTCCCTCCGTTTTGACATGGAGTCGAACCACATTCATCGAAGTCTGTGAAAATTCAAGCATATTCACAACTTTACGTCTCCAAATAAGACGCCAATTATATGAGGTACCTTTTTCAGCCAACGCAATTTATCACCAATGTTTCATATCCATGACTACATATCAAGAAGAGAAAAAAAACTACTTTATCTGGAACTTTAAATATTTATATATTTGGTGCTCACTTCCAATACCACAGACACTCAGGGCAAGTTTATGCTACCTTTAACCTTAATATTATAGATGTTATTCAAACGTACCTGTTTCACACATGTCCCCGACGTACCCTTCAACGCAGTCACATTTGTACCCATTCACTGCATCGGTGCAATTTCCTCCATTCTGACAGGGAGTCGAACCGCATTCATCAAAGTCTGTGAAAATTCAAGGATATTCACAGCTTTACATTTCAAATTTAGATGTAAAACATATCAAGCACCTTTTTCAGACCACATTCTTAATCACCAATGTTTCAAATGCATTACCACTTGACCGCACTGCCAAAAACACATTTTATCTTAAAGTGAGGACATATTTCACTTGTTGCTCAGTTCCATTAACATTATTGAAATTCAAAGACATATTACGATACCCACAGCGTATTATGGAAGCTATTCCAACCTACCTGTTTCGCACATGTCCCCGACATACCCTTCAACGCAATCACATGAGTAGCCATTGACTGCATCGGTGCAGTTCCCTCCATTCTGACAGGGACTCGAACCGCATTCATCAAAGTCTGTGAAAATTCAAGCATATTCACAGCTTTACATTTCAAATTTAGACTGAGAAATACCAAACACTTTATTCAGACGATATCCTTAATCACCAATGCTTCAAATGCATTACCACTTGCCGCACTGGAAAAAGACATTTTATTTTAAAGTCAGGACATATTTTACTTGTTGCTCAGTTCATTAACCTTATTGAAATTCAAAGACAGATTACCATACCTACAGCGTACTGTAGATGCTATTCCAACCTACCTGTTTCACACATGTATCCGACATACCCTTCAACGCAATCACACGAGTAGCCATTGACCGCATCGGTGCAGTTCCCTCCGTTTTGACATGGAGTCGAACCACATTCATCGAAATCTGTGAAAATTCAAGCAAATTCACAACTTTACGTCTCCAAATAAGACGCCAATTATATGAGGTACCTTTTTCAGCCAACCGAATTCATCACCAATGTTTCATATCCATGACTACATATCAACAATAGAAAAAACTACTTTATCTGGAACTTTAAATATTGATATATTTGGTGCTCACTTCCAATACCACAGACACTCAGGGCAAGTTTATGATACGTGGAACCTCAATATTATAGATGTTATTCAAACCTACCTGTTTCGCACATATCCCCGACGTACCCTTCAACACAGTCACATTTGTAGCCATTCACTGCATCGGTGCAATTCCCTCCATTCTGACAGGGAGTCGAACCACATTCATCAAGGTCTGTGAAAATTCAAGCATATTCACAACTTTACGTCTCCAAATCTGATGCAAAACATATAAGGTACCTTTTGCAGCCAAAATAATTCATCACCAATGTTTCACATCCATGACTACATATCAAGAAGAGAAAACACTGCTTTATTTGGAGCTTTGGACATTTATTTATTTGGTGCTCACTTCCAATACCACAGACACTCAGGGCAAGTTTATGATACCTTTAACCTTAATATTATAGATGTTATTCAAACGTACCTGTTTCACACATGTCCCCGACGTACCCTTCAACGCAGTCACATTTGTACCCATTCACTGCATCGGTGCAATTTCCTCCATTCTGACAGGGAGTCGAACCGCATTCATCAAAGTCTGTGAAAATTCAAGGATATTCACAGCTTTACATTTCAAATTTAGATGCAAAACATATCAGGCACCTTTTTCAGACTGCATTCTTAATCACCAATGGTTCAAATGCATTACCACTTGACCGCACTGGCAAAAACACATTTTACCTTAAAGTGAGGACATATTTCACTTGTTGCTTAGTTCCATTAACATTTTTGAAATTCAAAGACAGATTACCATACCTACAGCGTATTATAGATGCTATTTCAACCTACCTGTTTCACACATGTATCCGACATACCCTTCAACGCAATCACACGAGTAGCCATTGACTGCATCGGTGCAGTTCCCTCCGTTTTGACATGGAGTCGAACCACATTCATCGAAGTCTGTGAAAATTCAAGCATATTCACAACCTTACGTCTCCAAATCCGATGCAAAACATATAAGGTACCTTTTTCAGACGATATTCTCAATCACCAATGCTTCAAATGCATTACCGCTTGCCATGCTGACAAAAAGACATTTTATTTAAAAGTCAGAACATATTTTATTGGTTGTTCAGTTCCATTAACATTATTGAAATTCAAAGACATATTACAATACCTACAGCGTATTCTGGAGGCTATTCCAACCTACCTGTTTCGCACATGTCTCCAACATACCCTTCAACGCAATCACACAAGAAGCCATTGACCGCATCGGTGCAGTTCCCTCCATTCTGACAGGGAGTCGAACCACATTCATCAAGGTCTGTGAAAATTCAAGCATATTCACAGCTCTAAATTTCAAATTTAGATGCAAAAAATCTTAATCACCAATGCCTCAAACTAATTACCACTTGCCAGGTTGACAAAAAGATTTTTTTATTTAAAAGTGAGCCTGCGTGGATGGAGTGGCCTCTTTTGGAGCTAATTAAGGTGTTAAAAAATTTACGTCCAAATGCAACAACTAGTTATCATATCCTACCCCTGTCCATGCTGAAAAACTTGGTTTAGTCATTTTGAAGCCAGGGTCTCCCCTTGCAAGAAAATTTTTAAAAATCCAGCCAGCCTCCAGCCAACTCCCTTAAGACTGTGTTAAGTGGCCCCTTGTGTACAATATAATGGATTATTTTTCAAAACAGTGCGTGGGCCAGGCAGTGGAATGTTTCTTATCAGTAACAGCTGTCTGGAACTTGTCAGAGGCCTGTTTTGGCTGTCTTTGAAGTTTTATTTTGGTTGGGGGTTGTCACAGCTGAATCAGAGTAGCCACATTTCTTTTGAGTTTCTTCCCTTGCAGGACCATGATTGCTGTTGACCATTGTATTTTTGTATTAATAAACTTAATTCACCTTTGTGTTAGCCCTGGCCCAGCTTTGGAATGCAGGGGCGTGCATGAGTGCACCCTTGGCACTCGCTGAATGTGGGTGTGAATGTATTTAAGGATTGATTAAACAGGGTGTGGTGTGAGACTTGCTACATGTTACGGTAGAGGGAACACGGTGTTCTAATTTATGCTGACTTCGCCACTTTGGTTAGCTAGTGCCGTC
Organism: Acanthaster planci; assembly: GCF_054643075.1. NCBI lineage: Eukaryota > Metazoa > Echinodermata > Asteroidea > Valvatida > Acanthasteridae > Acanthaster > Acanthaster planci. The sequence goes on along the minus strand of NC_141787.1, from coordinate 11,830,779 downwards.
CCTTGGCTATTGGCACAGATGAATGAGGCTCTGGGAAGTCTTGGGGGGGGGCTCGGACAAGCATATGTCGGCACAATCGTAAGTTATACCTTATGGCTTTTCATTTTAATTGCTTGGAATTGGTTTAATTTGCCATCTTGACAGAGTTGTTGTAATCGTTTGGGCATGGCGTAGTTTGATTATTTTCTATTGCAGATTCTTTATATGATGTACATGGATCGGCGGATCCCTGATGTTGTAGGCAACCCAGTTAAACTGTGAAGCCTGGAGAGAGTCTTTAGCTACCGGGAATCCCATTGGCGGAGTGAAGCCTCGCTGTTCCCCAACTTGTGTAGATGAAACTACAGGCGGCTCTCCACAGCGTCGTCCTGTTCTTGCGATCCAACTAGCCTTGGCGATGTGGACGATGGGTGTGGAACTACCGTAACTGTGACGAGCACCACTGCAAATCTCCCTCAAATAAATAATTTCCTATCGTTGTAAAACATTCTGATAATTTTATGATTTCCTTTGTATTTGGCCTTATCTTGTGAATATAATTAAAAGTTCGATATATTTGATTTATTTGGTTTGTTGCACCTGTTTAAAAGTCATACGTCGTGGGAAATTTACTGATTTTTGCTGTATAAGTGTAACCCTTGTGGTAAACTACTTGTGGTATGGTGATATTTTTGGTTATATACGTGTAAATTGTTCGACTTATTTGACTTGTCTGGATATTAAGTAAGGAATTGCAGTTTGAAGTAAACCTGGCTAATTTACTATATATTCTCCGCAGTGCAGATGGATTGTGTGGTTAGACGTTTAAACATTGAGCCTTGGGAATTGACCGGCAAATTAAGGATTCTAGAACTATTTTATATGAAGAAAGCTTGTACAAGAAACTGACAGTTTTATAACGTGAATTAATGATTGAGCACTGCAAATATTGAGTAATGTGTATAAAGGAATTTGACTGTGTAAAATAAGAATTGGTAAGGAAATTTAATTGTAAGATAAATCTAGTATGATTGATGAATTCGCCGTCTTATGGTCCAAGTTCTGCACTGAGGAACATTTTGACTATTTGGCATTTAACTAGGATCCTTTGAACCGACTAGATTTCCCCTGCAATTTCAAGTTGTGCATAATTATTCTTTTGAATAAATTTAGATGTATATATTGTAAATATTAAATTTTGTGTGAAGTGCTAGCGTTCCCATAGACTGTGACAGGGGGATGATGTAGTGGTGGTGTGGCTTGACTGGCGCGTGGCGAGCCCCCCCCCAAAGAAAATCGGGATAGCCTGGGGAAAGGCCCCCCTCCCACCGTACTGTGATGTACTTTTGGTGGTTTTTAAGAGCTGTAGAGGATAGGGGACAACCACTGAAGCATTTATATACCTTTAGTACGGACTCAGGGCTCTGCAACCCTGAGACATGAAACGGCCTCTCTAAACGAGCAGCTCCAGCAACCACGTAAAAATCGAATCAGAACGCGACGCAGGTACACAAATGTATACGCACAGGTATTAACTGCCCAACTCATTTTCAAAGGTCACATTCTGAAGTATTATATTCACCCAGTTGCCAAAATGATCTTTGACCTTGAAGGTAACATATTAAGATCATGAGGTCAAATCTGAGTCTCCTGATTTCTACCTATATTTCCATATAAGGTGAAGTTTGTCGTAAAACTGTGCCAAATAAACAATTGTGCATGTCAACCACGCAGAAAATTAAAATTAATTTATCGAATTGTTTATTTGTTGGGTCTTTCATTTTCAGTACTTCATTGGTAAACAAAGTCTAGTAAATTTGAGAAACGTGAAGTAAAAAGGGAGTAATTGTTCAATGGGAAATGGGAGCAAATGTATTTCAATACCTTGACTACGGCTTCTCTGGATAACTTTAGACTGTCAAGTAACTTTTCATGCATTTCATAAGCTAATTTGTTAGTCTGGAACTTCCTGTAAGCAGGAACGTGAGTTTCGAAGTAGTCTTGTTTTCAATGGAATGCTCTCACGAAGGTGGGCAGGTTGTTAAGGGGGCCTTTTCATGTGGTTTAAGCGAGTGCGATCAAGTCCTTGCTGCACCTCTGTCAATCCATAAATTAGCGGTTGTCACATTGCCTGTACTATTCCTTTGGGTGGCCAAACTCCACAAAAACATAATCCTTGATTTGCATAAGATTTACCTCAAGATGTGCACCGGCCCCATAATTTTTAAATAGAAGGTTGTATTTTCACTTTGTCTCTTTATTAGCTGGTGTGTTAACTGCGTAAGATATTTTCAGCTCTTTGCTATGTCCATAAGGTGGCACATATTGATAAGAGGATAACTCACACTACGACAGTATATTAGAATGCGATAATCATTTCACTAACCTTCATTCAACCTCTTTTATCAACATAACCAGCGCCCTACATATCAGTAACATTTCTTACGAAGAGCGTCCCAAGGTAAGTAGTGCAACCCGTCTGTATAGGTAAAACCACGCCCCTTTTCCCCCTGTTTCTGGCCTCTCGACCAACCAGAAGACTGGATTTTGCCACGTAACACCTTAATGTCATAAAATGAGGAGGTGGCCGTACCATTTATAGTAGGGGTGTTTATATGTTGGAAGGAGGTTTTATAGAATATATATATAAGGTGTATAGTATAAATTATAATATGAATGTATACTTTACTATTATTACACTGTACCTTGGATAAGCACCTGCTACTACACATAGACAAAATATGAAGGATCAATTAAGTTCGTTAATTCTCATTGTGTTCGTGGTGACTATTTTACCGCCGTGAAACATGGTTAAACCCGAACCCGGTTTAATGAATGAAGCAGGACTCAGATATGATCGCGATTGTGCGATGACGTGTTGGGACATGTTCAAGTGTTTTCCACAATTTTAAGGCCTCCAGAGCTACAGCTAGGTCTGTTGTCTACGCCTTTGCACACATTTCCAGTGGAGCGAAGACTTAGACCTAGCTCTAGGCAACAGATTTGGATGCAGCCTTAGTTTCGGACATCGCCTATAAACTTGGAGTGCACCATTTTGTGTAGGTATTGTACATACACGTACTATGTATCTGTAGTGCAATTCACACAAACAAATGTTATAGTAGAGGTGTGTGTGTTGTTTTTAGGTCTACTGTGATTCGAAACCGTACAAAAGGCCTTACGGTATGTTGGTCGTAGACATCCGGAGTAGAAAAACGTACTTTAACAGATACGATAAGAATACAATTACATGCAGGGCTGAGATAAATTTACGGTACGTAAATTCAAGATTGAAGTTAATAATAACGTAGGAATAAGGCGGAACGGATTACACGCCATATGCAGTCGTGCTGCCCATGTTGGACACAGTAGCTTTTGTATTCGAACGGGGAGAGCCTGTTACGTAACAGCGATGAATCATTGGGAAAATAATGAGTAAACAACTACCGGACATGTCCTGTCTTATCTTCTCGCTCGGTTCGACGATGTTTTCAAAACCTGTTATACGCAACCGGCGCTGTCAGCGCGCATTTATACACTACACTTCGTTTGGTAAGCATCGGCAACGATTGGCGTGTAGTCTGGTGTTTGAGAAGAGTAACGAAAATCTTGACCTTGAGCTCAGAACAGCTCCTGCTCAAGTGTACGAGTATTGCACATGACGTTTCCTCTGGTGTTGTGTAAAACGGCAAATACGTGTACACTGTATAATCAATCAGTCTTTGTTCTTTCTATTTGCAGATCAGACCTTAATTAAAGGAAGAAAATTGTGGATGAGAAGCAGAATGAAGTCGCGACCAACAGAGCGTGACAGTCGTAAAAAAGTACTCGAGGGGAAAAGGTATCCTTTACATCAGTACTGAGACTGATGCAACCACCTACTGTATATATTTTGTGTTAATCATAATATGCACCATAACAGGAGACCAAGACACTATGCGGCGCTAGAAATATTAATTCATATGTCGCTGGTAGACATCAGTCTACAAGTGGTTTCCTTACTTATTCTCCAGACATCCGTGCATATTTAGGATGTTTTGCATAATGATTTGGACCATTAGCAAGTTCTAGTCTGTCTTTTTTAGTATATTGTTATTCATACCTTAACCCTCAATGTTTCTCGTTACTTCACAGATGTTTACTTGCAAGGTATGCGATAAGACGTTCACCAGACGGGACAACTACAGCCGTCACGCAGCCCGTCACAACGATGCTAGCCAACATCAGTGTATCTCGTGCGGCAAAGTATTCGCTCGCCGTGACAACTACTTTCGACATTTGAGGAGTCATCATGGTGAAGAGCAAATAGGCTTTGGAGCGACAGCAGATGATCAACCAGCCGTAGCTAAACGACAGAAAATTACCGGTACCAACAGCATTGCAGACATCACCGATCTATACCGTGTGAACAAGGTGAAAGAGGTAGAGATGAAAAAGTTTAGCACGAAAGGGTTAGACTACACCGTCACCTTTGAGGACAACCTGGATGTCTCTGACACAACAGCCGTGTTGCAGATTTGGATAGCCAAACCAGCCAGGTGCAGGCCCCAAGGATCTCATGCGTATGGTGGTCAGGTGTCCCGAGCTCGACTACCCCATCCAGTTACCGTTCATCACCAAGGATCAGTTGACGGCGGAACGATTTATGTCCCGAATTGAGCTGGTGGTCAGAGGTAAAGAAGAATTTTCCTTGGATAGCACTCTTCATATCAACATAACCCATGTGGCCATGCCACTTGGGGAAAAATTAACAAGAAACGTTATGTCAATTTCGAACGCTTCCTCAAACAGAAAAAACAATGCATAATACAAATAAACAAAGATGAACTGTGCTGTGTTAGAGCAATAGTCACAGCAAAGGCTAAAATTGAGGGGCATGAATGCTGAGAGGCCATTCGCAAAGGATGTACAATTCAATTGAATCTGGCCGAGGACCTTCACAAACGTGCTGGGATTCTGTTTTCAAAGTGTAGTATGGGGGAAATCAAACAATTTCTACGCGTTCTTCCCGGATATCAGATTTTGGTAGCTTCTACAGAACATGCGAACTCCATCATTTTCAAAGGTCCACCAGCAGGCAAACAGATATGCCTGTATTTTCACCACGGCCACTGCGACTTCATCGCAAAAATGCCAGCCTTTGTAAACAGAAGCTATTTTTATGTCACGTCCCTGAAGGGGGTTCGATCAAGGCACTATGCATGGATATGCCAACGGATGAAACCTCTCCCGGCATCGACCCCTTCCAGCAGTGTATTACCATTGCGTCAGCCTGCTATCTCGTGTACCGCACCAAGTACTTTAACCCAGATACCATTGGCATCATCCACTCTTCAGGGTACTGTTCAAATGACCGTCTGTCAGTCAAGGCCCTCCAGTGGCTGAAATGGACAGCCCACGAAACCGGTCATAACATTCAGTATCCGGGTAACAATGGAGAGGTGCATGTTGGGAAATAAAGAGTTGACTGCTTCTACATCGATAATGGTGTAAAGACGGTCCTGGAGTTTAACGGCTGCCTCCATCATGGGCATACGTTTTTGGCTCGCGAAACCAAACATCCCTTCAACGGCCTAACGATGGAGGAACTTCATCAGTAGACGCTAGAGAGACGCAAATTTATCTTTGATCAAGGCTACCGGTGTATCGAGCAGTGGGAGTTTGATGATCTTGTTAAGCTGATGAAAGAACGTGATAGGATCCATACGGCTGCTATCAAACTTAATTGCCAGGAATTGTGGGATAAGTATAGCAGTTTACGGAATACAGTTACACATATGTTACAGAAACAGAAACGTAATCATTACTGTAGTCTGATCAGTGATTATACTGGAAACAGCAAAAAGATTTGGAGCTGCCTTAAAGTGATTACTCCGAAACAAGAGTCCATTTTCCCTACTTGGATCGAGGTAAACGTAACAGACTGCAGTGAGACTGATGTCATAGCTAACGCACTTAATGTTTTGTTATCTGTGCCGAAAGCGTCACAAAAGACTTACCAGATACTACTCTATTGTCTCCACTGATGTTCCTCATGGTGATGATTGTGTTTTCAACCTGAGAACTGTATCGAGTGACTTTGTGCAAAGAACTATCATTACTATGAATGTTGCCAAAGCGACAGGGAATGGCCAACTTAGCTGTCTTTGACGAAAATCTTAAATATGTCCTTGGTGCATGGATATGTGCCTGACGGAGAGAAGAGTGCAAAAATAGTTCGAATCTTTAAGTCTGGAAATACCTCTGATATAGGTTACTATCGGCCTATTTCCATCTTGCCAATGGTAAGTGAAATCTTGGAGAGGGCTGTGTACACGCAATTGCATGAATTTATTAACGAACATGATTCGATGCATCCCAACCAGTGTAGGTTCCGCCCAATGCACTCCACGACTACGATTCTTGCCAAAATGGTCAATCAGTGGAGCAGAAATGTTGAAGGCGGTGATCTAACAGGTGTAGCTTTTATTGATCTTAGAAAGGCTTTCGATACAGTTAACCACGGAATTCTTCTGGCTAAATTAAGCTCTCTGGGTTGTTCAGCGTGTGCCTTAAAATGGTTCTCTAGCTACTCGTCAGGTCGAACATAACGAGTCTACTTGAACAAAGCTAGCTCCAAACTTCAGTCTGTTACTCACGGTGTTCTGCAAGGATCAATTCTGGGTCCTCTTTTATTTTCCATTTATGTTAACTCCATACTACAATACTATTTAACGGTAAATTACATATTAACTCAAAAGAGTTCGGCAGTGTGCTCATTGAGGCTTTCGATGTAATCCAAGATTGCAATATTTCCCGTGAAAAACGGGAAGACTGGTGAGATATTTCCTCTCCAGATTGGAGTACAGCAATCGTATATCGTGACCTAGGTTCCGATATTGGCGGATATAGTAAACCAGGAAGCGAAAAGAGGGATGTTTATTTTGGCGTATCAGTCGCTGGAGCAAGGAAAATCTGTACGTCATAAGACGAGCTTTCAAACAGTTCAACCCCAGCCCTCCTTTGTCTGGAGGTTGAAACACAATTTATCTTTTAAGCCAGTGACGTTTATCGGTCCAAACAAAATAAATTAAAAGTTCTTGGGGTTGATCCAGGACGTGACTGGGAGGAGGAAGAACTGTCAAAAAATGAAGAAGACTTGAAGCGCAGTTTGATTGGCAATTATTATTCTTCCTTTGAAAGACATGGTACAAGCCAGGCTGCTCCATCTAGCGAGGGCATTTTTAAGTTTATCTCTGCACAGTTTTCAGGTTTTTTTGTCGTGAGGACTCAGTATTTCCTGCATAAACTCCAAGAAATTTAAGATTTTGATTATTCCACTTAAAACCTAGAGGACAATCGAATCTTTTTGTCCAAAATCCGACCCATAAACCCGGGCACTTGTTAGGATTTAAACATGCAGACGAGGCACGACTATACAGGGTATAAATTTGATCAAGAATTACAAATCCTTTGTTGGATGTGACAAACAAGGTGACGTCGTCAGCGTACGCTGAGACAATCAAAGTGGTGTCGAGACCGGGCACGGGAAGTCCGTGCAGACACATCCTCAGCCTAATCTTATCAAAAAAGACTCGATGGCTATCGAGTACAAAAGCCCGGACAGAGGACATCCTTTACGAATTCCCCTCCCAAAGGAGGAGAGAGCTGTAAGAGAGGACTGAACCTTGACAATACTACTAGCATCTTTCTACAAAAGTTGAATCAGGGAAATAAACTCTTTACCAAATCCCATCTTCTCGAGTGCTTTGAACAGATAATTGTGATCAACACAATCAAAGGCTTTCTTTCGATCTAAATTACACAAAGCCAAGGGAATGTCGTTGTGATTAGCATACATGATGCTGTCTCATGACACTGGTCAAGGTGACTTACGTCTCCTATGACATTTTTAAGTCGATTAGCGATAGTTTTTGCAATGATTTTTATAGTTCGTATTCAATAGCGAGACCGGTCGTCAGTTAGCAATGTCTAGGAGAGCTCTTTGTTTGGGTAGAAGGGAGATAACTGCTCTCCTGCAAAATGATGGTAAGGAACCAGAACAGGTACATTTTTGAAAGACCTCGTAAAAATCCTCTCTGATCAAAGGCTAGAAACACTGATAAAATTCGCCAGTAAGACCATCTAAATCTGGCGATTTACGTTTGTTTAATTGACCGACAGCCAGATCCAGTTCTTCTATCGTTATAGGCGCGTTGCAAGTTTCCGAGTCTCTTGGGTCGAGAGTTAGGAGATCTTTGAAAACAAAATCTTGCTCAGTGTCGTACCCACCACTCGGAAACTTATGTTTGATGTTCGATTCACAAGTAATTTCGTGGCGGTGCAAATTGTGAGCCTTATTAAAACACTGACCAAACTTTACGCAAGCGTTCGATTTGCTATATCTACTCAAGTCGGATATGTATGAAAAGTGTGCACCGCAGAGATTCAAGTTCAAAGTGCGGGGGAAACGCCGGTACGAGCGGCGCAAGAGCTACGCCCTTACTAGTTGTCTTCCTTGGTCGTCTGTCTCCACCTCCTCGCCATCGCCATCCTCCCCCAGCACCAGCGAATGCACCTGAACATTGATTTCAAAGACTCTCTCCGCGTCGCCAAGGTCGTCAAGTGTAACTCCATTCAAGTTCGGTTTGCCGACCCCTTCCCGAAACCAGTTCAGTAAATGTTGTGTGTCACGCTCCAGGTGCACAGGGGTAACATTGTTGGAAAGGGCCAAGCAACAAAAAAACAAAGATCGTCATTGTATGGACGACCTGTATTGCGGTTACGTAACAACTTGACAAGGCCTCTGTTGTTGGCTACATGAGGAGGGAGTTCAGCCGGCGCTGCACCAATAACAAAGTCTGTTTTGTTGACAAAAACAGCAAGATTAGTTATAGCCTCAACTGTCCATTTAGTATTGGGTCTTTGCCGCCGCCGTGTTCGGTGATGTCAGCTTCGTTGAGTGCTTCAATGAGTACTTCCAGGTCTGCTAGGCTTGCGATGACAAATGGTTCTTCGAAAAAACGCGCATTGTTGTAGCAGGGATGAAAATACCTCAGCTCACCGGTAGATGAGTGGCGCAAAACCAAACCGAACGACACATTGACTTTCACCTGTCGGTGAAGTCGATGAAATACTGCCCTTAAGGCAGCCTCTATGTCAACAGGTGTCCCAATGCTTCGCGATCCAATAAGTCTAAAATTATATGTGTCCTGCACTGGACGGTCAGTTGCATGGCGAGTTCGTATCGAGGCCCAATGTTCATGCAGGAAACTGTTCAGTTCATGATCTTCCTCATCATCAGCTTTGGTAACTCTCTCCACTGGATAAATTGGAGAGCAGAGTTTACCTAAAAGTGCAGGGCCACTGTCCAACCAAGAACTCATAAAGTTCTTGAAAGCTGTTAAGTCTAAGAAAAAACGGATGAAATAGCAAGAAAATTCAATAACAACATCCCGGGGTTTGTTAAACAACTAAAGCCTCCTCGCAATAGCTCCTTTGTCCAAAAGAGGACACAGCATAGAATTCGGAAGCTGATCAAGACACTTGATCCAATGATCCTGTTCTGTAAATCCCGGAATGCGTCATTTTTACCAGCTTTTCCTTCTTCTCATGGTCCTTTCTTTACTATCATTGAACACTGGAGGTTGTTCGTCCTCTGTGAAAAACACTGCCATTCGACTGTACATCAAAGATTCATGTAATAATCCTAATGTCATCTTTCTTCAGGAAACTAATCAGTTAAAATCTCATGACAAGTGTTGGAGTACGTGGCCTTATACGTCTTTTAGCAATGAAGGTCGTAATCATGGAACTGGTGTTACTACTCTCATCAAAGTCAATGATAACATTAATATTCATTCTCATGTGATTATATCACCTGGTTATGTTAATTATAGTATTTATACAACATTCTTTATTCTCAAAATAACAATATCGCATGAATATTCTTAAAGAGATTCAACTCCATTGTGAGCAAACAGAAAATGGAATAATCTTATCTTGTGGGGACTTTAATTGCACTCTTCATCCCTCTCTCGACAGGTTTCGTAATGACACCGTAACGAGACGTTCGGTTGCCTTTACTCTTCAAAATATGTGCTGTGGTCTTAATCTTTGTAATATTCGGAGAAAACGTAACCCAGGCGCCAGTCAGTTTACTTGGTTTAGAAGCAATCCTTTTAAACCTGGTCTCATGTCAACAGCTAGACTTGACCGTTTTATGGTCCATGTGATATGGTCCATGTTTTATGGTGCCTTCCGTGAGTTCCTGCGGCATTTTTCCCTGCCCTTTTTCAGATCACTCTGTTATTACACTTGATATTGATACTTCTCCCAACTAAAACCGTTGTAGCGCCTATATAGCAATGAGATCGATACTTGGTCTACATATTTTTTTACCTTAGAAAACTCTGTCTGCGCTTCTAAAAGCATTAACAAAAGTCGTCTTCCTTGTGGTAATGTTACTGACTACCCTAGTCAGATTAAATGTCATATTCGCAATTTTTACAGAAATTGTATAGCGAAGTAGATACCAAGAAGGATGCTCAGACTACTATTTTAGATGACATTCCTACTTTGGCTTCTTCTGATTCTGAAGACTGCGACCGTTCGGTCACCATCGAAGAATTTGATATTGCTGTTCAGCAGCTTAGTAAAAACAAATCTCCTGGATTGGACGGCCTTTCGTCTGAATTTTATCAATTCTTCTGGCCTATTCTTAGGGAGGACCGGCTAACAAACTTAAAGATAGATGCTTGCTTGCTTGCTTGCTTGCTTGCTTGCTTGCTTGCTTGCTTGCTTGCTTGCTTGCTTGCTTCTTTAAAAATTATTTCTTAGAAGATGGGTTTTTACGATTGACACTAAACACTAATCTTGGATCCAAAAAGGTCTTTGAACCTATATTTTCTCAAAAAGGAACGAAACGAGCTTGCAATCTGACATGGAGATACAATCTCGACTCCCAATTATTTTCTCGGGTTTGGCCCCCTTAAGCCAGACAACAGATAATAAAAGGAGTATGTCGCGCAATACGGCTCATGTGACGACTTTGAAAAAAAAATTATCCTTCACTCACCAGTAGTTGTGTCCAGAATGGTGATAGATTCCAAAGTGCTGGTAGATACCGAGGTAGAGGTGGATTCCGAAGGGGAGGGTGATTCCGAAGTGGTGGTGGATTCCAAAGTGGTGGTCAATTCAGAAGTTGATTCTGTTTATTAAAGTGTAAATAAAGGACAAGAACTGTTAATAAAGTGGTGGTTGTTTTCTGTTTTTCACCCCACTTGTGCTTCTAGTTATAGTACACCTTACGAGTACACAATGACTGTGAGAACAGAATACCTTCATTCATATAAGTATGAGAGGGCTGCGTAGCATTGTGATCAGAGTATTGACAAGAACATTGCTCTGAAATATGTGATTGCCAGGGCACATAGCACTGGGTATATATTATATTCTTGTCAATATACCTCCTTTCATAATGCGTTTGGAAATCTTGAATAGGACGTGGACGACATTCAAGCATTGCGAAAAACGGGTCCATCAGGAGGAAACCGTGATTTATCGTGCCTCAAAATTTTAACTTTAAAGGCAAAGTAAAGAATGTCACTACAGACCCATGAAGGATCTTAAAAGAAAATATTAAGTTACAAGTCCATTCGACTCTTCTAAGTAGACCAGTTTTAACCACACATTATGATTGATGTTATCGCATGGTTTCTGATAATCCATAGTCAGTACTCTCATCTTCCACATCTGTTTCATAATACCTTCGGGCAAGCAGTTCCATCCTGTTGCTGTTCAGGAGCTTAGTAAAAACAAATATCCTGGGTTGGACGGCCTCTCGTCTGAATTTTATCAATTCTTCTGGCCTATTCTTAGGGAGGACCTGTTTACTGTTTTTGAAGCCTCTATACACCAAAACCTCTTACCTTTCTCCTGTCACAGAGCTGTAATTACTCTGCTTCCTAAAAAGGGGATCTTCTGGATATCTCTAAGTGGCGGCAAGTCTCGCTACTTAAGGTCGATTATAAGATTTTTGCTAAGGTTCTTGCTAACAGACTTAAAGATAGATGCATGCTTTCTTGCTTGCTTGCTTGCTTGCTTGCTTGCTTGCTTGCTTGCTTGCTTGCTTGCTTGCTTGCTTGCTTGCTTGCTTGCTTGCTTGCTTGCTTGCTTGCTTGCTCGCTCGCTTGCTTGCTTCTTTAAAAATTATTTCTTAGAAGATGAATTTTTACGATTGACACGAAACACTGATCTTGGATCCAAAACGGTCTTTGAACCTATATTTTCTCAAAAAGGAACGAAAAGAGCTTGCAATCTGACATGGAGATACAATCTCGACTCCCAATTATTTTCTCGGGTTTGGCCCCTTAAGCCAGACAACAGATAATAAAAGGAGTATGTCGCGCAATACGGCTCATGTGACGACTTTGAAAAAAAAATTATCCTTCACTCACCAGTAGTTGTGTCCAGAATGGTGATAGATTCCAAAGTGCTGGTAGATACCGAGGTAGAGGTGGATTCCGAAGGGGAGGGTGATTCCGAAGTGGTGGTGGATTCCAAAGTGGTGGTCAATTCAGAAGTTGATTCTGTTTATTAAAGTGTAAATAAAGGACAAGAACTGTTAATAAAGTGGTGGTTGTTTTCTGTTTTTCACCCCACTTGTGCTTCTAGTTATAGTACACCTTACGAGTACACAATGACTGTGAGAACAGAATACCTTCATTCATATAAGTATGAGAGGGCTGCGTAGCATTGTGATCAGAGTATTGACAAGAACATTGCTCTGAAATATGTGATTGCCAGGGCACATAGCACTGGGTATATATTATATTCTTGTCAATATACCTCCTTTCATAATGCGTTTGGAAATCTTGAATAGGACGTGGACGACATTCAAGCATTGCGAAAAACGGGTCCATCAGGAGGAAACCGTGATTTATCGTGCCTCAAAATTTTAACTTTAAAGGCAAAGTAAAGAATGTCACTACAGACCCATGAAGGATCTTAAAAGAAAATATTAAGTTACAAGTCCATTCGACTCTTCTAAGTAGACCAGTTTTAACCACACATTATGATTGATGTTATCGCATGGTTTCTGATAATCCATAGTCAGTACTCTCATCTTCCACATCTGTTTCATAATACCTTCGGGCAAGCAGTTCCATCCTGTTGCTGTTCAGGAGCTTAGTAAAAACAAATATCCTGGGTTGGACGGCCTCTCGTCTGAATTTTATCAATTCTTCTGGCCTATTCTTAGGGAGGACCTGTTTACTGTTTTTGAAGCCTCTATACACCAAAACCTCTTACCTTTCTCCTGTCACAGAGCTGTAATTACTCTGCTTCCTAAAAAGGGGATCTTCTGGATATCTCTAAGTGGCGGCAAGTCTCGCTACTTAAGGTCGATTATAAGATTTTTGCTAAGGTTCTTGCTAACAGACTTAAAGATACATGCATGCTTTCTTGCTTGCTTGCTTGCTTGCTTGCTTGCTTGCTTGCTTGCTTGCTTGCTTGCTTGCTTGCTTGCTTGCTTGCTTGCTTGCTTGCTTGCTTGCTTGCTCGCTCGCTCGCTTGCTTGCTTCTTTAAAAATTATTTCTTAGAAGATGAATTTTTACGATTGACACGAAACACTGATCTTGGATCCAAAACGGTCTTTGAACCTATATTTTCTCAAAAAGGAACGAAAAGAGCTTGCAATCTGACATGGAGATACAATCTCGACTCCCAATTATTTTCTCGGGTTTGGCCCCTTAAGCCAGACAACAGATAATAAAAGGAGTATGTCGCGCAATACGGCTCATGTGACGACTTTGAAAAAAAAATTATCCTTCACTCACCAGTAGTTGTGTCCAGAATGGTGATAGATTCCAAAGTGCTGGTAGATACCGAGGTAGAGGTGGATTCCGAAGGGGAGGGTGATTCCGAAGTGGTGGTGGATTCCAAAGTGGTGGTCAATTCAGAAGTTGATTCTGTTTATTAAAGTGTAAATAAAGGACAAGAACTGTTAATAAAGTGGTGGTTGTTTTCTGTTTTTCACCCCACTTGTGCTTCTAGTTATAGTACACCTTACGAGTACACAATGACTGTGAGAACAGAATACCTTCATTCATATAAGTATGAGAGGGCTGCGTAGCATTGTGATCAGAGTATTGACAAGAACATTGCTCTGAAATATGTGATTGCCAGGGCACATAGCACTGGGTATATATTATATTCTTGTCAATATACCTCCTTTCATAATGCGTTTGGAAATCTTGAATAGGACGTGGACGACATTCAAGCATTGCGAAAAACGGGTCCATCAGGAGGAAACCGTGATTTATCGTGCCTCAAAATTTTAACTTTAAAGGCAAAGTAAAGAATGTCACTACAGACCCATGAAGGATCTTAAAAGAAAATATTAAGTTACAAGTCCATTCGACTCTTCTAAGTAGACCAGTTTTAACCACACATTATGATTGATGTTATCGCATGGTTTCTGATAATCCATAGTCAGTACTCTCATCTTCCACATCTGTTTCATAATACCTTCGGGCAAGCAGTTCCATCCTGTTGCTGTTCAGGAGCTTAGTAAAAACAAATATCCTGGGTTGGACGGCCTCTCGTCTGAATTTTATCAATTCTTCTGGCCTATTCTTAGGGAGGACTTGTTTACTGTTTTTGAAGCCTCTATACACCAAAACCTCTTACCTTTCTCCTGTCACAGAGCTGTAATTACTCTGCTTCCTAAAAAGGGGATCTTCTGGATATCTCTAAGTGGCGGCAAGTCTCGCTACTTAAGGACGATTATAAGATTTTTGCTAAGGTTCTTGCTAACAGACTTAAAGATACATGCATGCTTTCTTGCTTGCTTGCTTGCTTGCTTGCTTGCTTGCTTGCTTGCTCGCTCGCTTGCTTGCTTCTTTAAAAATTATTTCTTAGAAGATGAATTTTTACGATTGACACGAAACACTGATCTTGGATCCAAAACGGTCTTTGAACCTATATTTTCTCAAAAAGGAACGAAAAGAGCTTGCAATCTGACATGGAGATACAATCTCGACTCCCAATTATTTTCTCGGGTTTGGCCCCTTAAGCCAGACAACAGATAATAAAAGGAGTATGTCGCGCAATACGGCTCATGTGACGACTTTGAAAAAAAAATTATCCTTCACTCACCAGTAGTTGTGTCCAGAATGGTGATAGATTCCAAAGTGCTGGTAGATACCGAGGTAGAGGTGGATTCCGAAGGGGAGGGTGATTCCGAAGTGGTGGTGGATTCCAAAGTGGTGGTCAATTCAGAAGTTGATTCTGTTTATTAAAGTGTAAATAAAGGACAAGAACTGTTAATAAAGTGGTGGTTGTTTTCTGTTTTTCACCCCACTTGTGCTTCTAGTTATAGTACACCTTACGAGTACACAATGACTGTGAGAACAGAATACCTTCATTCATATAAGTATGAGAGGGCTGCGTAGCATTGTGATCAGAGTATTGACAAGAACATTGCTCTGAAATATGTGATTGCCAGGGCACATAGCACTGGGTATATATTATATTCTTGTCAATATACCTCCTTTCATAATGCGTTTGGAAATCTTGAATAGGACGTGGACGACATTCAAGCATTGCGAAAAACGGGTCCATCAGGAGGAAACCGTGATTTATCGTGCCTCAAAATTTTAACTTTAAAGGCAAAGTAAAGAATGTCACTACAGACCCATGAAGGATCTTAAAAGAAAATATTAAGTTACAAGTCCATTCGACTCTTCTAAGTAGACCAGTTTTAACCACACATTATGATTGATGTTATCGCATGGTTTCTGATAATCCATAGTCAGTACTCTCATCTTCCACATCTGTTTCATAATACCTTCGGGCAAGCAGTTCCATCCTGTTGCTGTTCAGGAGCTTAGTAAAAACAAATATCCTGGGTTGGACGGCCTCTCGTCTGAATTTTATCAATTCTTCTGGCCTATTCTTAGGGAGGACTTGTTTACTGTTTTTGAAGCCTCTATACACCAAAACCTCTTACCTTTCTCCTGTCACAGAGCTGTAATTACTCTGCTTCCTAAAAAGGGGATCTTCTGGATATCTCTAAGTGGCGGCAAGTCTCGCTACTTAAGGTCGATTATAAGATTTTTGCTAAGGTTCTTGCTAACAGACTTAAAGATACATGCATGCTTTCTTGCTTGCTTGCTTGCTTGCTTGCTTGCTTGCTTGCTTGCTTGCTTGCTTGCTTGCTTGCTTGCTTGCTTGCTTGCTTGCTTGCTTGCTTGCTTGCTTGCTTGCTTGCTTGCTTGCTTGCTTGCTTGCTTGCTTGCTTGCTTGCTTCTTTAAAAATTATTTCTTAGAAGATGAATTTTTACGATTGACACGAAACACTGATCTTGGATCCAAAACGGTCTTTGAACCTATGTTTTCTCAAAAAGGAACGAAACGAGCTTGCAATCTGACATGGAGATACAATCTCGACTCCCAATTATTTTCTCGGGTTTGGCCCCTTAAGCCAGACAACAGATAATAAAAAGCAGTATGTCGCGCAATACGGCTCATTTGACGACTCTGAAAAAAAATTATCCTTCACTCACCAGTAGTTGTGTCCAGAATGGTGATAGATTCCAAAGTGTTGGTAGATATCGAGGTTGAGGTGGATTCCGAATTGGTGGAGGGTGATTCCAAAGTGGTGGTCAATTCAGAAGTTGAGTCTGTTTATTAAAGTGTAAGTAAATGACAAGAACTGTTAATAAAGTGGTGGTTGTTTTTGTTTTTTTACCCCACTTGTGCTTCTAGTTATAGTACACCTTACGAGTACACAATGACGGTGAGAAAAGAATACTTCCTTTCATATAAGTATGAGAGGGCTGCGTAGCACTGTGATCAGAGTATTGACAAGAACATTGCTCTGAAATATGTGATTGCCAGGGCACTGGTGGCATATTATATTCTTGTCAATATACCCTCTTTAATAATGCGTTTGGAAATCTTGAATAGGACATGGACGACATTCAAGAATTGCAAAAAACGGGTCCATCAGGAGGAAACCGTGATTTATCGTGCCTCAAAATTTTAACTTTAAAGGCAAAGTAAAGAATGTTACTACAGACCCATGAGGGATCTTAAAAGAAAATATTAAGTTACAAGTCCGTTAGACTCTTCTAAGTTGGCCAGTTTTTAACAACACATTATGGTTGATCTTATCACATGTTTTCTGATAATCCACAGTCAGTACACTCATCTTCCCCATCTGTTTCATAATACCTTCGGGCAAGCAGTTCCATCTTCTTGGATAATGCTATGTAATTATATTCTTGCACGTTTACAAGGCTGTATACTAGCCTACTTATATCCTGGCATTGTGATGTGGATTTTAATTACTGAGGTAGCAGTTGGATGAGGTAGCGCACTAGGGTAGTGCAAGGCTGGTGCCAGACCCAAATTGGAGGTGGAGGCAAACAAGTAAGCAGTATCCCCAGTGCACTTTTTCCATGAATCGATTGCACTAGTGACAATTAAGCAGCTCCGCAGAAACAATCTCCTGAAGAACATGGCTCTGTCCATACCAAACAATTAAGTTCCATTTATATCTTCACTCTGATTGATTTTCAACAAAATCCTCATAGGGTTTTCGGGGGCTTGGCCCCCATTGCCCCTCCGCCCTTCGGGAGGTTCTGAAGGAGTTGGTTTTCTCTAACGGTTCATTAACAACAGTGGACGGAGATTCAGTGGGTCGAGTGGTAGTCGACGCACCGTCGTGCGTCCTGTCGTATGTCGTGTCGTGCGTCGTATCGTGCTTCAGGCGACGTAATAGGTGACGCGACGCACGACAAGACATACGATGAGACGCACAACGGTGCGACGGAAGGGGCGACGTTTAAGCGGGAAAAATGCAATAAAGAAAGGAAATGACAGTACGACGCGACGCATGACACGACACATTGTGCGTGTACAAACGTAATGGCAAAAAGGCGACGGTGAAACCCGACGGCACGACGAGAGGGAGCCGTCGCGTCGTGTAGTTGCATTGCAGGGAGGGAGGATAAAGAGACAAAGAGAGAAATGTGTGTCGTAAATAGTACACCAAAGTTTATAGAGGGCGCCTTTACTGTTTTCTTTCATTTCCGCTCCCCGTGTTTGCAAAGTACATGCTTTTCTTTCTTTGCATGCTGCCGTCATGGGCAGTCTGGAACTGGCAGTTTGTCAGAAGCTGTCAGAATTGCGTCAGCGTAGCTTTTGAAATATTGTCCAATCGTATGGTATACATGGCAGAAGAACTAACGCAGCGGCAGCATGCCCCAAATTACTAAGCAACAAACACGGGAATAATCGTGCCAGGTTGAGGCTGTGCAAGCCTGTGGTGGCAGCGTGCAAAGAGCGAATAGGTAACAAGTCTTGTTTCTGTGGTTCTTTTTCATGCATTCTTTATTTGTGTTTTCATTAAGAGGGAGTTGTTGAAGAAAAGGTGGTTTTTTTTTGGGGGGGGGGGTAATTAGACATTAGAAAAGAGCTTCATGGCCAATAGTCAGCATTGTCTCCAGAAAATATATAACTTCCACAGTGTTTTAGCTTTTCCTGCTATAATTTTGATCTTGCTAATAATTATTTCTAAATCCATTCTAAGATACAGTACATCAATAATTATTACGTGCTTGCTAATGTAACATGCAGATCTGGTGAGAATTATATGCCCAGCCAAACAGACTTGAAGAAAACACACCGTCTCAATGATATTATCTGTACAATGTTGTATTCAGAAACTCGGACTAATATTGAAAGTGTTGTGCTGATGAAGCTAACCAGGAAGACTGACCTGAAGAAAAACTAAGAATATTCTCAGGGTATTAAGGAGCAGGCTCGGTGGTAACTTCTTAAACCGTGGTCGAACTTGCAGCGGTATAATAATTGTAGACAAATTGTCTAGAGAACTGGGAGTACTACTTAGAAATTGCCGGAATGGACCACAGGAAATACCAGTTTCTATAAGGTTACAAATCTGGGCTTCCAATTATTATGAGAGAGCACTTCCTACATTGGCCTATGTGGATTAATTTTTCGCTATTTTTGTTCATTTTTTTAATAAAACAATCCTAATTGATAAATGGCTGAGATAACAAGAAAAAAAATCAACACCAAAGAGCAAATAGCACGTACTTCGCAAGCACGGGGGACGGAAATGAAAAAAAGTAAAGGCGCCCTCTATAAACAACATAAAGCAAAGGGCGACAGTACACGACGCGTCGCGTCGTGCGTCGTCTCGTGCTACGCAGGGCCCGACACGACATACGACTCGACGTACGACGAGACGGGCGACGGAAGGGGCGACATTTAGGCAGAAACATGCAACAAGGAAAGGATCTAAGACAGGACGACGCGACGGCACGGCACGACGTAATGCGTCGTGTGTGTACAAACGTAATGGCAACAAGGAAACGGTGCGACCTGACGGCACGACGTAAGGGAGCCGTCGTGTCGCCTGGAGGGAGGCTAGAGAGAGAGAGAGAAATGTGTGTCGTAAATAGTACACCATAGAAACCGTCACTTCTGAGTGAAGTCATTACATGGTTTTAACATCAGTGAATCGGACTGAATCATGCGCTAATTTGATAAATGTTCAGAGAAAGAACATAATTTGAAGGGAACAAAAAGATTTGGTATTTAATTTTGAGCCTATTTAGTGGTGAGGCTAAATATAGCGGCTTTTAGTTTGCACGCTTTGGTGGGACAAAAAATACAACTGTCAAAAGTCGTCTTTCTCGCTCAATATTCACACCCCGAAAGAATACTGACTTATTTTTTCAGGGGTAGCATGGCTGCGACAGCCCGTTTGCATCGCCCATTGGATCCACAAGTGGCAGGAACCTATTTCAATCTGGCAGCATCATGCCCCATGTGGGGACTCTTTTGAAAAAATCAAAAGAGTGAGGAGAGGAAAATGGAAGTAATCTGATTGATGTTTATTAAAGTCCTTTGTTATCTTTACTCCCAGCCTCCTGCGGGTCGCAGTGTTATTGAGATAGCCACCATATTGATGTACGATGTTTTGTGACGTCGTTTATTTCTCTTTTGGTGATTTACAATAGATACGAAATAGTAAAGAACAATACAGATATTTCCGAAAACACTGCAGGCTTGTGGTCTTTCCCATTTACCTACGATTGCACAGTGGGGATTATTCTGGTGTGATGGTAACATTTGGTGATGATACTCCCCTCAGTGGTTTAACATGTAATGGCAACGAATCTAGTAACTGACGTCAATAACTATCACTTGTAAAATGGTCTAGATATAGGCCCCCGAACAATCTTATCTCGAATGTTGATGAAACTAAGGAAGTGAAAATTGACTTTCGTAGAAATAAAGGTCAAATTGAATTATTTGCATTTAATGGAAGAAATGTGGAAGTTGTAGATTGTTTTTAAATTTCTCGGTACGTTTATCATAAACACTCTATCTTTGTCAATTCAAGTGTCTGAAACTTTGAAAAAGGCCCAACATTAGATGTATTTTTCTGTAGCCTGGAATCATCGGCGTGAGTAGATGAATTTTGATTATTTTTGTAGATGTGTTATTGAATCTTGCCTGAGTAGCCTTAACATTTTCTGGATCAATGCCACATTGGAGTGACATCGAAATACTCAGTCGCGTAACTAAAAGGGCATAGCGGATAATCGGAGGTAGGTTAAACGGCATGCAGACAATTTGCGGTAACAGAATGAGGAAGCGGATTAAAAATTTTGATCAGGATATGCTGCACTAGATTAACGAATGTCCTGATATGATGGCATTAGGAAGAACGCTAAAATCAGTAGGTGCTTGGACCGACCGTTTCAGAGATAGCTTCACGCCATCGGCTGTTCGAGTTTTTAACGATGAGTAGTTTTGAGGTATAAACTGTACAATGCGCATGTGTTGTAGCTGTAACAATATATACATGTTTTATTGAAGTCATTTTATGCGAGTATTGTTTTTATATGTCTATGGTGTTGCCATTGTGTTAAGTACGAGTGCAACATTATGAACTCCAATGACTGTTTTCTTTTTAAGATCATTGGCGAAATAAATCGATTTCAATTTCAATCCAAAATTACTCAAATTACAAAAGTCGCAAAAACGGTCTAAAGTATGAATTAGCAAAAGATTAAAACTATAAGACAACAGGACGGCAACAAAAACTGGTCTTACCTGTGTTCCCAACTGATATCATTACAAGAAGAAACCAGAGTGCACGGAATTGCGCCTCAGACCAGCGTCGGCGACCCATCTTGCTCGCCTAGGTCCACCGGCGATCGTTTTCACCCAAAATCCGTCAAGAAATAATTTGTTTATGTCGCTTCAAGTTTCACGTTTCCAGCTGCCTCAAAATGAAGCCCACATATGGTCTGGAGCGCCTACCGACACGACCGGAGTTTTGTTCTTTAGTCACCGCACCTATTTCCTTGATTGACAGCTTGGGATCCAATCGGTATGCATACGTAGAGCACGTGATGTCAAATCATGTTTTGGGACGTTCTTACTGTGCAACAGAGAAAATTTCGCTCGTCACCCAGCGCCCGAACAGGGCTTTGCATAGATTTTAGTGAAGGAAATAACGTCACACCGGGTCAAAGATAATGACTCCCAGAACATTGAGGTTTTTGTGTTTCTGAAAATATTCTCACTACACTTTACACGCTCATCAAGATATAACTTGATCAAGATAACCAATGATTTGAAATATGTTGCCCAGAGACATGTGATTTGTGATACTTAGAAGATAAATTACCGAGGTTGAATTGTAGGGATCTGGGAATTCCCCGTCAAATTTAGCGAATGGTGTGACCTTTGAACCTTGTGCACGTCTTCAAGTCGTGATTGGGCCCACGTGCACAGAATGCACACGAACAGTACAATTATTTTCTTTAAGTCTTGCCTGTCGGCCGGAAGTGGCCTACAATGTGATAGTTTTTTGTGGCACTGAAGTTGGGCGGGTTCCAAGGTTTTTTTCGAAGCGCGGAGAGTGCTTTGCGAGACTACTGGGTGGATGGACGTCGCGATGGCTCGGCCGGGAATCACATAAATTAGCACCGGTTTAATTGTCCAAGCAGTTGTGATTAGAGTGATGGCCAAATAAAAGAAATCCAGTCCGCTTGAATACCCAAGCCACGGCGCACAATCCCCCATCCCCACCATTTATAATCCCCTACTAAGTTTTACCCTTGCATGGAAGTTTATAAGCAGATAACAAGTTTAAAATACTGCACGCAAACACAACCAGGTTTTTGTGTGTGAACGCCTCAGTGAGTTTTGTTTTTGTTTTTTTTTATTAAACGCAGGGCACCAAAATCTGGGCAGTCGACCCATCCTGTGTGCAACACATTATCATTTATCTGTTTATGAATATTGTTTGGGCTTCTACAAAGGCCCTAGAGCACTAGTTATTACTAACAATTCAAAGTGCCATTTGAGTCGTAGTGCCACAGCTCAGTGTTATTAATGACCTGGGCCTATTTATGACAGGCAGAACTGACAATTTACTTGGAAATTGTTAGAAAACTGTGTAATCTCATAGAGTAGTGATAATTGTAACAGGTCAACTGAAGAGTTTATGGACACCATTTACAATTTACATTTACAAAATGTAAATTACAGTGTAGCAAGAGGCTATTTCCTGCAATAATCCATTTTTGCGCACCACCAAAAATGAATACAGGGAACGATGCAGTGTCAAATTCACTGCTTATAAAAAATTTCACAATTAAGTACTAACTGCAGAGTGTGTGTTTTCATTGTTGTCCGAGAGGTTCGAAAAAAACAGAGCTTGCTGGGATAAGACTCGAATCCACAACTTCCAAAGTACTTTTGCAGACAGTCAAATCCTGGAATAAAATTTACATCTCCGACGCAGAGCCAAATTGATATTGCTGATCACTTACATTCTATCCCCTTGTCGTGACAGGGTCCAATAAGCGTGGGGATCAACGTATTTGTAATACAAGAACTGTAAATATGAATGTGAATATATATACGTTCGATTTTCCAATGTGAAACGGATTGTGTACAAACTGAATTGATGAAAACTCAAGCTGTTCCTGTGATACACTCGCGTGTTTCGTTCTGGCAGCACAGGGGGCCTTGAACATGTACAAGACAGTGTTAATGGGCGACAATATTAAATTTGATCCAACTAATCTACAGGTTTGTTGGTCTACTGGAAGCAAGCACAGTTGGGAGTAAGTGATTTTAACAAAACCTATCATATATTAAGGGCTGTTTTGTCGGTCTTCAATTGAAGACCGACAAAATAGCCCTTTTCACACAGTGTATCCAATGTGTTTAGAAGTTTTGTACTAACCATAGAGCAGCGAGAAAGTGGGATGCTGCACAGCCAGCCCGGGGAGTGCTGGGCCTGGCTGCTCGCCCCACCGTGTGAAAGACTACCACGTACGGCATTACTGTCCGTTAATTGTGCCTTCAGCTACCAGTGGGCCAACAGGCTCGGTCCTGTAACTGCTCACAACGCGACCGGAGTGCCGCTGCCCCAGGATCTCGGACAAAATGCTGCAAAGCTTTGTGCGCTGCTAAGTGGTTGCGCTGGATAAGTAGTCAAACCGCCAACCATTTCCCGAGAAGCAAAATTGAAAAACAAAAATATATGGTGAACTTTAATCTGTTGTGTCTTGAAAACCTCGGAAAGTAGTATTTATGCCATGCCGAATTCTACAGTGGAAATATATACCGATTTGTTTTTGTCGTTATATGCACACGTTCTTTTGTAAGTACATGAACCAGCTTTTCGATGTCCGAGGCCTTCCAAACTCCGGCGAGCCAAATGCAACCTTTAACCCAGAAACAATGCTGTGAGGACTCATACTCCGTGTCCTCAATAAACTGGTTCTCTCTCAAATTTGCATTCCTAAAGATGGGTATAGCTGACCTCCTTTTTTCGTGTCAGTTTCAACGCAGCATTATGATATGCTTATGTGCAGGTTTTTCTCATGAAAGCGAACCCAGTTCTACGAGAAGCAGGCATTGTCATTGTGCCGATCACATCAGCAGGGTTTACAAGGAAATAAAACTATATGTTTTATTCAGTATTTCCAACGCAGATTGGGTCTTACATGATGTGGTTTTTTCGCCTGGTTCATTTTAAAAGCGTCAAAAAATGGGTCAAATTAAGCAATTTAAAGAAACTTCTGCCCAATTACTTCGATCACCTCGATTTAGCGACGTTTATTGATATTTGCCGCGGCAACAAACAAGATTAATATGGAGTTTGGCTCTTGTGACATTGCTTCCATCAGTCTCATTGGTTCCAAGGTTTACAGAATTTCGGACCAAAATTTAAAAAAATTTCATCATGTCCAGAATTTTAAACGCTATAATGAGGGCTTGATGTAGACTTTTTTCGCTAACGACACAAATCACGTGATGTTCCCACCTTGGAACTAATAAACACTTAGTTCATTCCGATCCAATGAACTTAAACCCTTTTTAGGTTGTGTACAAACATTGTACTGAACTGTTTTGGGTATTTCCATACAAACGTTAGTCAGAACAACAGCTACCATGCTACCCCAGGCTCATGCAAGTTAACGATCTCTTTAAAATGTAAGCTTCTTCTTCTTTTATAATGAACTGTAGCATGTCGCCACGCCAATAGAAAACATGTCCGTGGTGGCAGACCGTAAATAAGCTGCCATATATGTCAGTGATAAATGCCCTTACTTAAAAAATGAGGGGAAAAAATCTACATCAAATTAAAACTTATTGCCATAGATTTCTTTTATGTTCATTTTAGTGGGTTGACCTTTAACCTTTGAAGATGTTTCTATCCAAAGATAATTGCCCCCCCCCTCCGAAGGTCATGAAACCCATAACCAATTTGAAAATTGATGCCAACACTAAATTGCAAAATAGAGCCATTTGGAGGGCCTCGTTTTGTCAAACCTTTTCAGAAATCAGAAATACAACCTACTCCCGCTGGTATCTCGGACCTTTTTCTTTTGAGCAAATCATCCAATCCACGCATCTCAAAAAGATCTACTAGTGGGCCTAATAGCAGATAATTTGACAGGACGCAGGTAGTGAGTTTGTCCACGCCGGCGTTCTTGGCCGTGTTTGGCTTCTCTCAATTCCTTTTCCGCTCGCCTTGCCCTTCGCACAGCCTTTTTGCCTTTTGGATGACGTGATGGAGAGGACTTGAAATGGATCCGGCTTGCCTGACTAAAGCAAGTTGCAGATGCCGTGCAGCTGTCTCCTAACGAATGTCTCTAACACTTAACAGAACTTGGGTTGGAGGTCACACTGACACTTGTGACAGTCAAGTGCTCAGTTATTGGAGAAAAAGGTTCCTCTACAGATGATCAGCCCCCAAAGTTTTCCTGAACCGCACTTCAATTTTGAAAAAGAATGCCACGTCCTATCACAAAACAGAGAAATCTTGTGGTCAAATCTATCTAAATTTCATAGTAATGCGCGCTTAGTCCATCTCACAATTTTAATACTGTCCAAATTTGTGAGGCACAGTTCCTTTCAAATAGCAGAGACCATTTGGAAGTACAAATCTCATAACTTGTTGACGTATATGCTACACTGGGGCTTCTGGGTGCTAGCACAAGATGTTTAGATTTGGATATGTATATACCCACGTGCTGTCGCACACGTGTCAGTAATGTCAGTATTATGAGCCCGAAAATATTTCCACTGGTTACATTTGCAAGTGCATGAATGATAAAATGCAATTAATATTGCTTACTGCATTTCTGTCCAACTTTCAAAGTAATTGACATGAGGTTTGTTATAAGCGTAATTTTGACAGTTTTTACGATATAAATAGTATTTTTCCAAATTTCCTTTTAAATAATAGGAAGTTACAGGCAAGGCAATGTAATTTTTGGATGCAGTTCTTTTAAATTCCCCCTTATGTCCCGCTAGGCTCCAGCTGAAACCTCATTTTTCGAAACCTCCACTGCGCTCGCACTTCTTTGCCGAAGCAGTGTAAGCCTGTCGTGCAATAATCTTGTACACAACAAAGACAACTCTTTGAAATATCTGTTTATTTCAATTTTCAATTTCAATTAAAGAGGACGTTTATTCCATACTCTTTTTTTAAATACGTTGATAATTAAGAAAACAAGGCACGTAGAAATTGACAAAATGGATAAGTTTAAGAAAATACATCAGAAGTTAAAGAAGCTTGGTACATTGAAATTGGAAAAGCGTAAGTAAACTTGTGATAAGATAAGGAAAAGTAGTCCATGTACCATGAAGGAAGAAAAAAGAGCATGAGGCTGTCGAATAAGCAGAGGCTTGTATAAACAGCCCTTAAGACAAAAGACATAACCAGAACAACACGAATAACTAGAAGACAAAAACACACGAAGAACAAGACACAAAAGACATGACAATAGCTGACGGCAGAAAGCTACAAGAATTTCAATATTTGATGACGATAAAGAGAAATAGAATAAAGGAGATATTAATCAAAATACAGAAGAAGATCAAAGCTATGTAACATAATGTTACAGGAGGGCTCTTTTATTATAGGTCTTAAACTGACCCACGGACGATTTCGTTCAGATGTCATCGGGAATGGCACTGCATAAACGGGGTCCAAAAAAGCGAAGGGTGTTAAATTAATTGAGTAGACGGTGCGAGTAAAAGGAATGAACATATTGTTATGGGATCTAGTGGAGTAACAGTGGATTTCATTGACCAATGTGAAGTACGAAGAAAACGTACTAGGAAGAATATTATTGATATATTTCAACATGAAGATACCAGTGTGTAAGTTGTTGATGTCGAGTGACAGTGAGGGTGCCTAAACGTGCAAAAAGGGGCGCAGTGTGGGCTTGAGAGAGTGTGACAAGGTGAACGTACAAATAGGCCTTTTTTGAGTGAAAAGCAAAGCGTTCATTTTGTTATCAGTTATGCGTGCCCAAACGATGTTGCGGTAATTTACAGACGGAAGTATAAAAGAATTGTACAGTAAAACCAAAGAGGTAGTCGGATCGGAATAAGGAAACATAATCTGGATAAGACACCGTTGTTATGACAGTTTTGTTAATGAAAGAGGTATGTTCCTAAAAAGGGTTTGATTGATAATAACACCCAAAAATTTGGCAGAAGAGACCCTATTAATCGAGATATTATGAATCACAAGAGGAAGCAAGTGGATGTTCTGAGAACGTGACAACTTGGTGGAGGAAATGAAATTAGTTTTACTGTGGTTTACCGTAAAGTTTATTGGCTTTAAACCATGAAGAAACCACCCTAAGCTAAGAATTGAGAGTTTCTACCAGAGAAGCAGCGTCGGAGCTGGAGTGAAAGATGGTCGTATCATCGGCGAGTGAAACCTCAAGAGTTCAGTTAAGAAGAGACGAGGAATTGTGACAATCATTGATGTAAAGCAAGAAAGGAAAGGACCAAGGATAGATCCTTGGGGACATCCATGCAGGGTGCACAAACGATTAGAATCGCAATTAATGATGGAAGTATATTTGTACTTCCAAAGATATGTACTTGTTACAAAGATAATCAGTAAACCACTGAAGTCAAGCTATTTCAACCTGTAGTGATCTGTCTATAGAGTGACAATGGTAAGAAAAGTTCTTCCAGACCAGGTAAAGTGCAGAACTGAATTTTGTTCCGGAAGAGACAGTTTATTAACTGAAATCAGTTCCAGTTTGTGAGAATATGCTGCTTAATTCGTCTCGAGCTCGGTCATTCTTATTTGACGTGCTAATGCTTTTTGCATTGTCAAGGACTTCACTGTTTTCACCATATTTGGAGTTCAGCATTCTTCACTAGTGCATGTCAAGCTTTTGGCCGGAAGCACATCTTGTTTAAATAAGATCTTTTCTGGATTCTTCATCCTAATCATTGTAAACTAGTTTCGATCTGCATTTTCTTTGTTATCTTAACTTTTTACACGCTAAGTGTAACATTCCCATTAAATCATACTTGTTTACTTGTTCTTTGCATCATTGTGATTTGTTTGATTTCTTTATTGCATCGGAAAAAAATCAAGCTTTGGAATAATTACTATTTTTAAATAGTTTGGAGTTTTTCAGATCGTAACGATACACACAAATAAAGTATGACCTATTGAAACCAGGGTCCACAAACTAGCTGGAAATGGGAAGGAGACGAACAGATTCAAAGTTTGTAGCTAAAGTTCGCGTGTGAAAGACATGCGCGTCATGTTAACATTAAGTACGTGTATTTTGTACTAAACATAAACAGTGCTTATACGCTGCTCAATAATCACCGTCAACTTTCCTGTACAGTATTTCAAAAAGCTGCGTTGACGCAATTCTACAAGCTACCAGTTCGAAGCTCTGCAAAGAGCGAATGGAGCCTATATCTCTGAATAGCTTCTGATGTGTCGAACAAAAATCAAGCTTATTGAATAAGGTTTATTTCTTTAGTCTTTCATTTTCAGTACGTCATTGGTAAGCCAAGTCTTGTGAATTGATAAACGTGAAGAAAAAAGAAAATTGGGGCAAATGTATTTCATTACCTTGGCAACTACTTTTCTGTAATAATTTTGCCACTCACGTAATTTTCATGCATTTTATAAGCTTATTTGGAAGTTTGGAACTTCCTGTAAACGTTCCTGTTTTCAATGGAAGGCTCTACAGAAGGTGGGCAGGTTGTCGAGGGACCTTTTCGTCTAGTTGTCGAGAGAATGGTCAAGTACTTGCTGCACCTGTTTGAATCCATAAATTGACTGTTGTCACATTGTCTATAAATATACTATTCCTATGGGTGGCCAAACTTTGCAGGAATATCACCTTGGTTTGTGAACGATTTACGTCAAAATGTGCATTGGTCCCATATTTTTTAAAGACAAGGTCGTCTTCTGTATTATCTCATTAGTATAGTAATACTTGGTGTTTTGATACCTGCGTAAGATATTTTCTAAACTTAGCCCTTGTATCCACATCCCAGCAATATTTTTATCAGCCACTGGTACTGATGGGCAACAACACAACTATAACATAGAAGAATGGACTATACCTCGCGTGTGATGGGGAGTAATGCGTACATGATACCAGTGATTTCGTGCAGTGGTGACGAGGGCCGGGAAACGGTGAATGTAGTTGTCTGCGCGCATTGTGCACAAAAGGCTGTTGCCACTGTACCAGTGAGTGTCTGCTTTACACGCGATCTTTTGTAACCGGTTCAAGGCCGGGGCACCAGTAGATTCATACCTGCCAAACTGTTCTTTTACAGAGGAAAGCAGACATGAGTTGGTACTACGCAAGAAAAGTTGTGTTGAAAACAAAGTAAAGGCGAGTGAACCTAACATGCGTGGACCTTACGAGAATGGGGGATGTGTAAAACTTGAAGTTCTAGGCATGCGATTTTTAAGGCAAGCAGTGTGGCTTGATTAGTTTTTATGAAATTCAAATGGAACCATTGTAATGTATAAACATTTAAAATATTTCTAATTGATGGCTCCAAAACTAGGGACTTTTATATCAACTTCCGATTGAAGGATCGGGCTTTCTTCTTAATTTGGTTAATGCAAACAAACACAAGAATAATATACTAATCTTGTACACTCGTTAACGTTGGTACCGAGACATGAAAATTGAATATGATGTTGTGGGTATTTAGTAACCTCTCAAATATTTCTCTCACAACAATCAGAGACAGGGGGAACAGATACACGTTTTTTCAATGGTACTAACTACTATCAACCCACTCCATTGGTAACTGATAAAGTTGTCTTACCAGACTCATATACGTCAGGACAGAAAATGTATGTCAGATGGTACATTTCAGGCGTTTTAGGTCTAATTGTACGTTTTGGTATTGATGGGCAAAGTAGTATAGCTATAATTGTCTGCTTAATTGTTTGCAACGCCACGTCAATCAGACGATTTGATTTCCTGTATACCATTTTCACGCTTCCAACAATGGGATTTATTTCACAAGATACGTGGTTAAAAGTAGCTTTTTCGGGGAACAAAAGCAACCGGTTCCTGGGTTCAAAGTTATTCGGGACGCCCGGTAAATTTCAAAAACGTGTTCCCCCAGCGGTTCAAAAGCCTTTGTGCCAAACAAATGCTCTTGTCACAAAACTCTCGGAAATTTCATTCACACAGAACATGTGATACCTGATGGTTGTTGGTTTCATTATGCTACGGTACACTCAGTCTGGCACTGCTGTTTGTTTTGTTCTTGGGTTTTGTCATTTTCCCACCATTTAAACAGTATTTTCTTTGCCTATTGGGTCTCTGTAATGAACCGTTGTTTTATTCAGTGCTTTAGGTATGATGTTCATCGTCGGGCCGACTTGGCCCATTTAGGCCTACCAGGTCTGCGGTTATACGCCATGTGAAATCGTTAAGAGTGGTGCATAACCAGTGAGTGTATAACTCGGCA
This sequence comes from Acanthaster planci, assembly GCF_054643075.1. Classification (NCBI taxonomy): domain Eukaryota; kingdom Metazoa; phylum Echinodermata; class Asteroidea; order Valvatida; family Acanthasteridae; genus Acanthaster; species Acanthaster planci. The sequence goes on along the minus strand of NC_141787.1, from coordinate 11,800,469 downwards.
TTCCAACTATCCTACTCTAATAGCAGAGATTGATTTCACATGGTATGTCCGCAAATCTTCTCTTTCTCGAACCTCCACCATGCAATCTTACTCATTTTTCAGTTGCTGCCTACCTTTTTGGTTAACGTCGTTGAAACTTTTCAACCAATTTTACTTCAGAACTATTCTGCTTATTTCACAGACCGACGCTGACGTCGGCTATAAGTACGTTACATGTACGTATAATTATTACCCACAAACTTCCGTCGTTGATGCGGTACAAAGTTGAAGGCCATACCAAGCTCCATAATGATGATATTCGCTAGCCTTTTCCATCGCGAATCTTTGTCAGACTATTAACAGTCAACACAAGTTGTGTTTCACACGATCTTCCTTTTCGGAAACGATATTTTTCGTCGTTTAGGGCAATATGGTCATCGAAACTCGGAACGGTTTCCTTTCTTGTCAATTGGACACAAGTTTGTTGGGGTTCGCTCTTACCATCTTCAGGCATTCCTCGGTGCATTCAAATTTTTAAAAATTCGCAGGAGTAGCAGGGCGATACCTACGGAATCCCGTTAGTGCCAATTTTAACTGGGCAAAAATATTTTTATTGCGAAATAACGCAATACTATTGCGAAATAATGCAATAAGTTTTCAAAATAATTTAATAGCTCTGAGAAATCACGCAATACCTTTGCAAAATAACGCAACAGTTCTATAGACATATTTTGAATGAGCAGTGCAGGTGATTTCCCGCGAAACAGTAAAAGGAAAGCCTACCATTGCATTACGCAAACTCGTGAAGTTCTACTTCTCGATTGGTTTGAGTTGTGATCGCATGGTTTTGGCAGCAAATCTTGGTATCGTCGTAAGTTTAAGGACCCTAAAAGGACGTTTGGCCTATTACGGATTGTCCAGGAAAAAGAACAAGTCATCGATTGTTGATATTGCTCTTTTCACACTGGAACAGACACAGCAGTAGGGATTTCAACATACCGATGGGTGCATCAGTTGTCACTTAGTGTTTATTGGCTGGATTTAAATCTCAAGATCACACGTCGCTTTGCTGCTTTCAATGCTCGACCAAGGTGGATAGGAAAACGACTTAGAAGGAGACTACTCAAAGGGGCCATCTGTTTGTGGCACTTGGATTCCTATGATGAACGTAAGCTTCATGGCTTGTGTGTAAAAGGATGCATAGATGGATAATTTGGTGCAAAGTGAGTTCATCCACGAGTGATCCTAGGATTATAGCAGGACATTATGCAGAAGCGGTTGAATCTTTTACTCTGATCGACAGAAATCTTCTGCAGTTTGTCTTTATGCCCGTTGTGCTGGTATTTTAGATACTGCAATGGCGTCATATTTCACAACCATCTAAATAACTGCTCGTTTTGACCAAGATTTGTGTACACCATTGGGTATGCGTTAACTGATGTGAGACTGTCTGTTTTTTTCCCTATTCAGCACGACATCGACACGACCGCTACTGTCTGGAGCACTCATTCCATTCGTCCCACCAAGAATAAAAATGTTCCACATGGCAAACTTTGTGTTATGTATGGAAAGCCAGGACTGTACGGCGCACAAGACTACAAGGCACAATTGGACCCAACTTCGGTGGAGGTCTGACGCGAGGAATGCCTGTTCGAACAAAATGCAGCGAGGGATTCCGAACTGCAAGGACTTTTTCGGATTCTAGTGGTAGAAAACATCCTAAAAAAAAAACTACCGAACCAGAAAAAGCGATTAAAAATTATCTGACTTTTCAAGAAATTGCAAAAGAGTCTCTGTAATTTCAAAAAATGCCTTTATCATGACACAATAGCAATTATGCACAGTAGATTTGCCTCAAGAACATTTAAGACTTTATGTAAACCGGAAACCAAAGTGTAAACAAGTTGGTGATAATCTCCTCGTGTCACCTTAGTTTTTTCTTTTAATCATTTCATATTTAGAATCATGACTGTAAAATAATGCCATCGTGAGATTACAACTGATCAAAGACAGAGAATAACTGTGACCAGCAACTTTGTGAAAATATATTTTACCGCAGTGCGTGTGCTGTGAAACAAAACAGGAGAAGGTGCAATAATCATCACATCGCCAAATCTACCGCGTTATTTTGCAATAGGAAATATTTTAATATTTTAATATTTAATATTTTAGTTAAAATTGGCACTAATGGGCCTCCGTAGATACCCGTGGCACATTCTTTTAATATTCTATAGCATATGCAGCGAGGTATGAGATGGAGAGAACCCCCCCTGCTTTGTGTTGGTCATTGTCTCGCAGGAATCTGGGGAATTCGTTTCAGACATCTTGGGGGGGATGTGTTAAGTAACCGATAGTCTGGAATGTGGATAGGGATTAGACATGTTGGGGGGTACCCCTCGGTCCCATTTCTTGCTGGGTATATTCTATAGGCAGGATACCGTCTGGGTCTGGTGCCTTCTCTGTTTTCAGATCTTTAAGTAGCTTCGCAATACCTTCAGTTGTGACAGTGATCGAAGTCGTATGGCCTTTATTTGGTGGATGGAAAACTATTGCAATTTTCATGGGTGAACTTCCGACTTGAATTGTTTGTTTAATACATTTTCTGTCCCAAGTGCAGATGTATAGCAATACTTCTTAATGTATTTCGAGCTCACACACAGGTGGAAATTTGTCTCTTGTTCTTTATATAGCTCCACAAAGTTTCACTACACGAGTTTCTCAGGCTGCTGTCTGAGGTGAGACGGAGACTTCTAAATATTTCCTAATCTACGTCCAAGCCGGTCTTGCGAGCTTTATAGTAGGCTCTGCGTTTACGTCTACGCACATTTCTATGATAAAGCTTAAACCCGACACCAGGGTAGCTTGTTTTGCCCAAACGATTTTGCATGAATATGTTGATCAACTGCTGAAGTTAAGGAATGCTTAAAATTAAGCCACAGTTAATTTTAATTAATGTTGGGTTACAATTTGTAAACTTGCTCAGTGATAGACGCAGCATACTCTGTCATCATCTTGTTGAATTCGATCAAAGTTTTCCCTTTTTGAACTTGCAACCTTACTTCGTCGCTGTTGGATTTTCTGAGATGGCATAAAATAATCTGTGGACCTTATTTTATAATTTAAGACAGAAGGGAGGATGTTTGTATTCTGTACACTGAAAGGGCATTTGTAAAGATCAGCTCCAAGATCTTATCTTCTCTAGTTGGTTACAAAATATACTTGATGCAAGTTCTGGTCCTGCATTATAATATCGATCATCTGCTTGCTAACAGCGGATATCTGCCTTAGTATTGAAACTGAATTTTAGATAGACAGACAGACACTCCGCCACATCCGGGAGGTTAAAGTATCCGGCGAGGATTGCTTGACAATTTCTGGGTATTCTACAGATAGACCAGTCCGATTCGTTGATGGGTTTTTTATCGGTTTCAGTTTTCCCAAAGAGTTTTCTACAAAAGATACCAATGCTGGTTTTCCCTTCACATGCATATATTGCTAGCAATTATTCACGGTCTGTGTGTACAAACCGGGTTATTTCCTTGTGATCAAATCAGAGCCAAAAAAATGCCACCGCCTGTGGTGTCAGTTCTTTTTTTACAGAAGATCTGTTGACTTGCAGGTGAGAATTCAATTGACTACATGGAATTTTGAAGTGTAGTTTCCCTTTTCTACGATATACCCCGGATCCCATGGTGCTTGAATCCAAGTAAAATCCGTATCAAGACAAACAGAAGAAATGCAAGAACTTAGAAGGTCTTTGAAAATCACTGATACAAGTTGAAATACACGATGCTCATAAAAAGGATCTCCTTCTCAGGATCTCCTGGAAAAAAAATGGGAGACGTTAGCTAGTGATCCATGCCCTGCTACACGGTTTCGTCACATTTTTTTTTATTCACGAAACATTACATTAAGTCTGGTAAAGTCAATGACGTATACCGTATGGATGCACTCGTGTATCCTTTTGTTTTTAAAAAGCCAGCTTCATGCGACGTTTTGCAGACATACTATTCAATTCACAATAACAAAATTTTAAGGTAAATCAGACAAACGAGGCGATCTACACCTTGCTGAAAAAATGGTGATAACCAACCTGTACAATTGGGTCGATGGAATGTGGTGAAGAGGAATGGTGGCTGTAGTCAAGGCCATGTTAGAGAAGTGAACCCAAAATGTCCAGTGTTGGTGGGCTTCTCCAAATACCTTAGAAATGAATGCATTTTGGCAATCACAAATGGATGTCTTTCCAAATAACCCGGATGTATTGCCATGAAAGCAAACGCTGACTCATACTTTTCACAACTGCATTATATATTGAAGTATCGAAAATAATTACTAATGCATTTATACGGTCGTAGGGACTATCATGAACGTACAAATAATTTCAGTTTGGAAGTATTACGCTTAGATCAATCTTAACTTCAGGCAGGGAATTTGACAAAGAAACTCACTCAAAACTCTTTGGCCTAATGCCCCGATGCATTTAAACTTCTTTTAAAGGCTTCAAGTTTTGTTGCTAATTTAACTGTGGAAAGTTTCCTTACAGTTTCATTTCCCAAGACAGAAATTTCACTATTAGTTAAGGACTAACAACTGCGGTAAAATTCTCTCAATAAACGGATCTCACTTGTTTCTTCAAATTCATTTCAACCTTGGAGCATGCGCGGTTCTACGGGGGGTGGCGGTTGGGAGGGGGCTTCAGAACTGCGCATGCCTTGGAATTATCCCGCTTATTATCGGGTTTGTTGTTCTAGTCTGTGGTAAAATGAAATTACACTTTTCAGAACAAAAGATTAGGCTGTTTTATACTCGTTAATAATCTACATTGTACAAAACGAGGTTTGCGTTAATTCAAAAAATTGTCAAACATACAAGAAGTATCTTATGAACATTTTCAGTAAATATTTGTTGCATTCGCGTGACAACGACATACCTAGACAGGTTGACTGAACAACTGCTATTACATTTTAAAAGGAGCAAACTACAGTAATTCCAAACCATGGGGGCATTCTAAAGGGGATTATTGTTCACTTGGCTTGACAAAATGGCTCACCAAAATAATGACTACTGAACCGAATCCAGCCTGGCGTTCAAGTCAAGAGAACAATGACATTACAGTTGCCTGTGTAACTTTTGATCTGAATCGACGCGCTGGCTTCACGAGATTGGTACGGGTACGGCGGATACTTGACCGCACTTGTGCACACCTTTTGCCTGTACCTTTAGTCGAGCGTCCTAGTTTACAAATTCATTGCAACCAGCACATTTGAAAATACCACTTTTAAATTCACATTTCTGTTTTCAGGAAATCCCTAGGTTATGCAAGGAGAAGTTACGTGAGTGGCCAAATTTACCGAGAAACACAGTTGATAAGGAAATTGATAATTGTCTATAATTACGCTTGGTCTATGAGAGGGTTTTATATTTAAGCTTTGTTTCGCCCTCTGTGTGAGTGATATTTAAAGAATATTTTATATTGTACAGTACTGATTACCTGAATACATCTATGAAGTCGACTGGACAGGGTACAAGAGTACTGTGTAGGACAACCTGGAAAACCCAAGTGTTTTCCTCACTTTCATTAAAAAGTTTCAGTACATGTACTTATATATGGTGCAAATGGTTTAAACCTACGGGGCTATTTGAAATGTCATGGTTGAAAAGTCGGAGATTTCGATGAAGACAAAGCGTTGTGATTCACCATGCGGTCTACTTTAATATTCAACAAGGCCTTGGCCCATTTTGCAGGGGCAAGAATTATCTATACCTGGACCCGTCTACATATACAGGCTATGTCCGAATTACTTGCAGCTTGCAAAAATAAACGAGTCTATGACAGTTAATGCAGCAGCATTACTCGCACTTTTGCACAAGGTATGAACAATTGATTCGTCTCTACCTTCTGGCACCACGACTACAGTGATGTTCCAGAGCATATTCTCAATTGTTACGGTCACACAGCTGACCGGCATTGTGAGTACTTGCTTAGTGCAGTCTGTCTGCAAGTGAAATTACACAAATGAAAAAGGTTAAGAAACAGACGAATGCGCAACGAAAATTGTGATGAAGGGCAAGGCACACATCGCGGCATGAATGCATTGCCCATGCGTGGTGACATATTTTGCTAGCCCGTAGTTCAGCAGTTGTTTATTGTGCATGCTGTTTCACATGAGCTACACGCCAAAAAAGTATTTCTTTGTTCATCAGACCGCAAAAGTTTCGCGCCACTCGTGCACGGACGGATGTTGACAGGTCAAATTGCCGGATCAGATCCACCCATGAGGACATGAGGATGATCTCGTGGTACACTGTCGGAACAACCAGATGGCATTACGGTCACACTGTGATCAGGGTATCACTGTGTAAAATTTTGATTTCTCTATGAATTCTAAAGTTCACAGCAACACAGACCGAACGCTGTGGTTACATGCTGAAATGGACACTGTGTTCATGTGTAAATATATTGAGTTTTCACACTGTGTCAACACTGGGAAATATCTTACGTTTCTTCCATTCATTAATAGTCATGTATTATTAGATAATCTGGGCTTGGACAATATCTGAGGTGGTTTGTGATTTTAACCTTGAGCAGATCAGAATGGCTACTATGATGATCCCCTCTTTTGTAATTACGTAATTAAAAAAAATTCGGCCAAATGCAAAAACCTCCTGTTAATTTGCATTTCTGTAGATGCTGAATAGCCTAGTTTAGTCACCTTTAACATGGGGACTTCCCCTGAGCTGCTTCATTCTTTTCCAGAGCCCGCCTCCAGCCACGTCCCATGGGGATTGTATGTAAATATCTAAACCACGTGCTGATAAGGGATTATTGACAAAGAAAGTGCCTGGGCAAGCCTGGGAAAGCGTGGGTCTGTCCTATATTAATAGTCGGTCTCTCTTACGTGTCTCTAAGCTGTAGACAGCTGTGTGAGTAGTTTTATTGTGTTGGGCGTGTCAATTTTTTGTGGTTGTAACGGAAGTGATCTCAAAAAGAGCACCTTGGTGCAATGAGCGTAAAAACTAGGCTTTGTGCAATGAATTTACATGATCCAGCATTAAACAAATTTGGATTTAAACTTATGAAAATAAAATCAAGTCGTTTGATTAAAGTTGTATGCCATTAAAGTTGTATGGGAGATTGTATAGCCCCCAAAATGCTGAGATTGTGTAAATCGTTGCCAAGATAAACTCCCCTGGTCTTTGGGCTTTCATCTGAGAGCAGAATAAAAAAAATGGTCCCGAGTGCACAAGAAAGTTTATGGTTGCCACTTAAAAAATGGTTCCAAGCAGACTTCGGGAAAATCATTTTTCGGGAGATAATTTTGTTTGTGGGAATAACGAAAAATGTAATCGATTAACCCACAGAAAATTGAAAAGAAATTGAAAAATAACATGTGCTTTCATCTGAGAGCAGAATGGTTTTAAGATCCCACATTGCTTTTAAAGTAAGACATGACATAATCAGGAGGCATCATAGAAATATTTCTATAAATCCCAAAATTGGGACTGATAGTTTCCAGTTCGGGGTATTCCTTTCACAAAAATCCCCAAATTGCGGGCAGGCCTATTTTGGATAGAGGCGGGCGGCTACATTCAGAAATGAGCGCTTAGTTTACTGCTGTTTGGGGGTATCTTCCTCGAAAGGCGAATAAAAAAAGATTTTGGTGGCTAAGCCCCATGAAATTGAAACGAAAAGTGATCTCCTGGCCATAATCTTCAATTTCCAGTTAAAAAAAGGAGGCCAACCTCCTCACGACAGTCAACAGGCGGCGCTGTTTCGGTCCGATTTTGCACAGTTTTCTATGGGCATGTGTTTTGTGTAGTTCCAAATTACTGGCGAGCAACCATAGTTGTGCTATAGCGCCCTCTCTGGTCGTCCAGGGTGCATGTAACTACCGTTAGGTAGAGGCGATATCACAACTGGAAAAGGTACACTTAAGATAATTTATACCGGTATCACCATTTGGCTCCCTGGTTCATATGCATTGAGGCTGAGTTCGGGCGGTTTGTTCTCGTATGTTCACGAACAGCTCGGTTTGTCGTTCTTGGATCGGCCGCTCAAACGCCGGGAACAAACAACCGGTTATTAGAAGCATCATGCTAGTAACGTGCAACATGGTGGTGTCCATATTGTAGTAAACTATTCGAGAGTTGATGCTTGGACAACTGGGCTAAATTCTTTTCTAATCAAACAGGAACATTCATTTATGTGTTGTGAAAAATAAGTAATGTTAATTTTGCCAAACTCCCTATCGTCTCCAACTTTGTAAACCATCTTTCTCTTTTTTGCAGCTGTTCAAAAATCAAAATCTCACGAGTTTTTCCGTGTGCTCCTGTAAAACCCTGACGAGGAGGTGGTGTGTGATCCTGTTCCGAGATCCTGTTCTTGAGTCGTGTTCCCGTCGTTCGAGCGCGGCGAGAACAAGAAACCCGTGTCAAGAAAACGGCGCCCGAACTCGACCTAGGCGTCACTGTAAATGAATTATGCAGTATCTGCTCTTTGCAAGGGTACCACGTGCACATATGTACATGTATATGTGTGTCATACGTGCGTAACGCGACGAGAGGTTTACTTCCGAGCAGGTTCGCGAGTCATTCAACTTCTTATAATTGTTGTAGACCATGATAGACTGTGATGAATATAGCAGTATGTAGTCTTGGTTTCAAGACGTTAGGGCTTGATAGAGAACACCGTGCATAGTGCGCCCCAACGACTCCCAATTAGACTGTGCGCAGTGAGAGTAAGTAAAAACTAGTTGGGCGAGGGCGCTCTTTAACAGAAATAAAACAACTATCGATCACTGACGTCTTTGGCCAAGACTAAGCAGTATAATATTCATGTATTCGCATGATTCAAGAAGGGACAGAAGCCACGACTTATTGTTGTTGTTTTTAAAGTAAAAGTATGCCTTAAATTAAAGATGGCAAGCACATCAAGTGTACTTGTAGCAGCCTCCAATATGTTGAGGGGGAAATGATCCCCCCTGCAGCTCTGCAGTGCTTTTATTTACAAGAACGTCGGAAAAAATCACAAGCCTATTAACTTGAAAAATACCATGACCTAAATCTGTATAGTTATTTGTTAATAATAGGGAATCGGTGGTGTAATAGGGTCGAAATGGTAGGTTATGTGCTACAATTGCACAGTTCAGTATTATATAGATGAATAGTTGAATACAAAGGGGGCCTCAGACGATCACATTTTGGGCACTGATAGACTGATAGTTTCCAATTTGGGATTTTTTCCACAAAAATCCCAAATTGCGGGCCTATTTTGGATAGAGGCGGGCGTCCTGTTATATTCAGAAATTATCGCTTAGTTTTACTGCTGTTTTGGGGGTATATTCCTCGACAGGTGAATAAAATAAGAATTTGAAACACAAAGTGATCTTCTGGCCATAATCTTGAATTTCCAGTAAAAAAAAAAAAACTCTGCACGAGAGTCATCAGGCGGCGCTCATTTTCGGTCCGATTTTGCACTGTTTTCTATGGGGGAGAACTTGGTGTAGTGCAACCCTAGCTATGTACATGTACATGTAGAGTACATGTACTCGTAAACTACATGTACGTGTACAGTGTACATGTACATGTACAGTACATGTACATGTACATCCATATGTACAGTACATGGACATGTACATGTACATGTACATGTACACTGTACATGTACATGTACACTTAAGTGTATCGATTCACGTGTACAGTACTGTGTACCTCGCGCGCAATGTGCATTCGCAGCGTCAAGAGCACACTACTAAATAATTCATACTTTACGGTGACACCTATGACCCGGATTGAGTTTGTATAAATTATCATAAATATACCTTTTTCCGGTTGTGATACTGCCTCCACAAATTGTACAATACGCGTTAGACCAGAGTCGACCCTCGTTAAAGTTTGAGTTGTAAAAACACGCGATATCCTGGGTATTTTGTGAATGTCAGCATGGTAAGCCAATCTAGAAACAATTTCAAAAAGGAGAGTTTCTATTATGGTGCAGCCCCAACATGCCCAACGCGTGGCTTGTCCGTAGGCCTATGGAATGTGTTCCTTCCTCCATGGTGTAAACATGTGTAAATAACTTGAAGTTGGACTGTACAACTTGAAATCGCCTATTTTAACGTTTGCATTTGGACATGGTATTTCACCCTACCATGTCTAAATGTTTAAAAAGGCGAGGGAAGAGTTCCATATACGGACGTTAGTAATTATTCACAGTGACCTGTTACTTGTTAGCTATGAAAAAGCAAAAGCATATCCAGAAAAATTCAATATTTAGGAAGGAAAATAACAAGTCGATCAGTTAGGAAACACTTAAAATTTTTCCAACTAATCTTGTAGGGTTTGCGTACATCCAGAACCGTATGGTTTATATCCACCAGAGACTGGTTTTCAAGGGAATAATGATTTTTCTTTAATTTTAAAAATGCAAGATATCAACTAACGTCCTAATCACCTTCCTTAAGTTACAATAACATGCAATTTGAAAACACCTATCAAAACTGGATGACCTTCACAGCTTTAGCCCAACTGAGTGATCTCCCATGCTCTCACGACCGCACCACCCACCACTGATTGTGACCTATTTTCGAGGGTTGTACAGACTGTACAGTGCCCGAGTGAAGCCATGCATGAAATTCGGTAAATGTTTGTTGCCATGCAGCGCGTCTTGTGTGACTTTATCTTGTAATTGTTTATTGTCGGAAGTGGTCTTTTCCCAAATCAGTCTCTTTTCACTTCACAAAATATTGAAATGATTTTAAATTTAGATAAAATAAAATAAAGTTAAAACTGTTGCAGGTGTCTCTTTGCTCTCAACTCTAAAGTTTCCCTGTGTTTAATTTTTTTTCCAACTGTCCTTTGTTTATTTTTCATTAGACATGAAATTAATAGGTGAATGTTTTAAAGTGAACACACTTTCATTTATTTCTAAAGCTGGAAAAAAAACATGTTCTAGTGCTTACTGTGCAGATTATTTCATTAACCATAATTTACTTGGCAAAATAATGATAAACATGCTTGAAATAAAAAAAAATTGCTTTTTGGGGGGGAAATCTCCTGACGAAAGAAGGAAACTGCATTGATAAAATTTACTCCCCTGTGGGTTGGAAGCATGGGAGACTGTGACAAGGTGTGACAATAAAATGTATCCCTTGCCAGGAGAGGGGTGACACTGCAGCAGTACTTGATATGTTTGTCCAGTGCAAGCTGTTTTTCGAACATACACTGGCTCCATGATGTTAATTAAATTGATGGAGTTCGCAAGTTCAGTGGGTCCAGATCAGTAGAAAACACAGCACTTGTCACTGTCATCAATCTCTGAGTCACTGTCATCATCATCGATGGTGATGGTGCTCTGAAACGATGTTGCGTTCTGGTGCGGGAACGTATTTTGGATCAGGCTGAGGTGGAGAAATCACACAAGGCTTCTTTGGTTCATTCACGCCAACAATGCACCAAAATGCTTTTGTAAGCATTGATGGTGAATACAGTGTAGTTCCTGTAGACGCTTGCCTCAGACTGCAGCACTTTGCTTGTACACATGTTCTGCAAGATGAGAAAGTAGCATGTATTTTGCTGTTGAATGTCACGTGTTGGTTGTGATATCTGGAGCCTAATGAATATTCATTATAATCTCTTTTTTGGTCAAAATATCGATCCATTTTTTATTTTGTAGGCCATAATTGAAAAAAACCCTCACAGTCACTTGAAAGAATGAAATGAAAGAAGAAACCTACATTGAATTACTGTTCTTCTTATGTATTAATTTAGATTTTTAATAGGCATGCAGGAATCGCACATTTTCATGGAAAAAATGAGCTTTGCAACATGTCAACTCGTCACTCCAAATGTGAGGGCGAAATGATTTGCCAGGCAGTGAGAAAACGATATAAGGAACATGTCTTTTCCAAGCATCCGTACTTTACCCTGCATGCTCAGTTATCAGTGGAATCATGTGACTTCAGTCATACACGAACAGCAACTTTGAAACATTGTTATCTGAAACTTAAAATACACTGTAATGGATATTAATTGTCCGCACACCCTCCATGGTTTTTGTATCTTGTAAACTAGGCATAAATACATAAACTTTAGATATTTACAAGTGCAACTTACTGCTAAAGCCATAACTTCCAACATTTTTCGGCCAGCGGGGAGAAGAGAAGATCTTCGGCAAGTCTGAAGGAATATTATGCCATTCATTGTTTACATTGCGCGGCGTAACGCAGACGGTAAGGACGTGAAAAGTGGGCCCCTCGAAATCTGGACCTCCCACGATACAAACCTTAAAGATAACCATGTACAAACTGCCTTAAACACATTCTGGCTCTGTTGAGAGCACCAACTTACCCTTCCATCACAGCTATTTGTGTGACCAAATTTCCTGCCTTCTTGGGGAAGTCAGATGTCAGGATGGGGAGGTTTATTCACCATATATCCTCATTAAAATGGTGAGAAAGCCTTTTGCCTATCCACACTACAGAAATCAGCATACTGGTAGCTTGACCAATCGCAATACAGCTCCCAATGTTTTCCTTTTTTTCCTGTCACCTACAGATGAAAGCCGCACTGTGATTGGTCCAATTTGTTTACATTCCAGTGACCAGTCAGAGCTCAGTTTTCATTTGGATGGGGTCAGGAAAACAAAAGGAAAAGATGGGAGCTCATTTGCAATTGATCAAGCTATCACACAGCTGGCAGTTATTGAGAGTACATGCTTAGTGATGCTGCTGTTTTCTGTAGTGTGGATGGGCAAATGCTCAAGAATTTCATCATTTTATTTTTAATGAGGATATAAGTTGAATAAACCACCCCATCTGACTCTAACTTCACCAAGAAGGTATGAATGAAATTTGGTTGCACAAATAGCTGTCATGGAAGGGTAAGTTGGCATAATCAAAACAGCCAGAATATGTTTATTGGAGTTTATACCTGGCTAAGGTTTGTATAAGCCTTACAGTTTTGGAAGTAGGGTTTGTGCACAGGGTGTCAAGCGGTATCCGTAGGGAACTCGTTCCCCAAGTCCTACTTTAGGCCTCCCTCCCACCCCAGAAACTGTGGTGTTCGTTGTCCAGCTGCGCTCCCACAAAACGTTTGTGGGAGCGTGGGGGGTGACAAACCCCACAATTCTGGGGCCGAGGGTAGTCCAAATAGGCCTCAACTTTAGTCCAACCAGGCCCTATGCATGGTAGGCCTGTCATCCATGGATATGATGGACTAGCCACAACCTGTGGCCAGCTACTGGATTTGAACCCCAGACCCTCTGGTTGTGAGTCAGGAACCACTAGGCCCCCACCCCCTGTAATGCTTCTTGGTCAGTGCTTTTTCATAGTGTTCAAAAAATTCATGATAATTTGCCACCAAAGAAAGATTACATTGATGTGATAGGCATTGTAAATTGAACCTGTTTGTCTACTTTGTATTTTCATTCAGGCAACTGGTATGGACCAAGTTCTGGGTATGGGCCTTATGGCCTTAGCCGGGGCAATCTTCTCATACTATACAGTCTGGGTCATATTCATGGTAAGGCTGTACTGCATGGCGTACACATCAGTTGAGACAGTTTCACCCCATTTTCTTTCCCTTCCCTCCTCTTTTACGATAAAAGAAATTAAACAACAAAAACACCTCAGTGCATTGATTTAGCCATCTCCTGAAATCTTGATCTTCATTGTTACTCAAGTTACTCCCCTCGCCCCACATGGTCTTGATACTGGACTCCATCTGTATCTAAGGCTCCACGCAGCAAATTGGGGAGATGGTAAAGATGAAAAGTTACAGACTTTGACAGATTGACTGTTGGATAAGTTGATATTAGGTTTGAAAATACAGTTACATTATACATTAAAATTTTCCTCTGTTTGATAATTGTTCATGTAATTTCCGGAGGAAATTCAGACAAGTATAATTTGTGTATGTGGTTCAGTGGAGTACAGCCAGATTTGTAGCAGAGTACTCTGGTGATGCCAACACCAAAAAAACTCTCTCCAAGGCCAGGTCAATGTAGGAGGCCAACAGAGGTCATGACCCCCCTTCCACCCCAAAGAACCCACAGCTTTGCTCTTTTCAAAGAGAAAGTTGATTATTTCTATTTCACTTCCCTTTCTTCAATTGCATGTAAAAACCCCAGAATGTAGCCTCACCCCTCAGAAGGGAAGTTGCACAACAGGGCAGTTATAGAATTAGGTCAGCAGCGTAGCCAAAGAGGATTGGGGGAAGCATATTGCTCCCCTCCCCGCACCCTCCAAAAAATAATCATCCCCAGAAACGAGGAAACGAAACAAATCAGTAGTATTATTAAGAAAATATGGGGCACCCCCACAGTAATATCAAGTTCTCCCACTCTCCCCCTCCCCCACAGTGAGAACTCTGGCTACACCTCTGCCCCCCGTCCATCCATTTGCCAAAACAGATCTATGGCATTGCTGAGAGTAGTTGTCGCATTTGGTTTTATTACCTAATAATCTTCACCCTGTGTGTTTTTTCAATTCCTCTACTGCCTTCCATGCTGGAGCAGCCGTTCGTCGATGAGGACCACTTTCTACAGCATTTCTTCCTTCCCCGATTCTATGCCATTGCTCTGCCTGTCGTAGCTGGGTTGATCTTCCTCACATTCATTGGTGAGTAGTGCTTCTACTAGTCATTTGCTGATGAGGACTGACATTTTACTCATACCTTTGAATTTTTTAATCGCATTACACGCCATCAACTTTCATCTCGATGAGTACAAAAATTAATTATACATGTAACAATACTAACTGTACAGCATTAACCCTTATCTTGTAAAAATATTCTTAGCAAGAACCCATTCTCCAAAATCCCCTCCCATAAAGTAAATCAAAACATATTCTGTGTACTTGATCTTTCATGGAGCTTTGAGCTCTGTGCAAAGAAAAAGTGGCTGTAGTGGCCGAACCTTCTTAACTCCTACAAAATCCTACAAAACCTCCAGGTGGATTTTCAAGGATTGCGGAGGGTTATGGTTAATGACAACCATTTTTCCATCACCTGGAGGATCGGAAATGATCAACCACAATCCCCACTTTGATCTTTTCCCAGGAACGTAGCACTGCGCTGTGCCGACCAATTCATTCAGAGTTGATTTCAAGGAATTACTGATGCAGCAGATATGAAATTTTGTGACATTTTGAGTGTAGCCGTGACTGTAGCTGGATGGGCTAAAACTGAGTGTCTGATGATTCAGTTTCAATGTCATTATAACTGTTTTTGTGTTCCATTTTCCTGTTGGCAGGTGTCTTCGTGACGGCAGTCACTCTGATGAAGAAGAAGAAAACCAAATGACAGAGAAGCAAGCTTGGCAAATCTATTTGTACAAAGTGGCATAATTCACTTTTTTTTTATTGAGTGCTGTTAATTGCTCAAAAGGAGCATTACAAAGTCCAAAACAGGATTGGAGATGTACAAGTATTTAATTTTAGAAATCAGAGGATTTGGGACTGTAGTTTCTCTTTTACCAGTACAGGTAATGACTTTGTACGAAAATTCAAATGAGGATGAAGTAGACTTTGAAATTTTTTTCCTTTTACTGTAACATGTACACACTCAGCACTGCGTACTTAGTGCCATTTGTGAGCCTGTAACAACAACAACAAATAAGAAGCTTGCTCAGTTGCGACACAAACCCACGATCTCCAGCTTACTGGTGTAGATGCCCTAACCACTCAGCCACCAACCTTGCCATCGTAAGCTAGGGGTTTCAAAGGAAAATCAAATCAAACATTGGCATGCTTTGTATTAGAGATGACGTATCTGTGTAAGTGCCCTGAGTAAAGCAATGTCATTGAAGGCTTGTCTTATGTCTAAAAATGCTTTTTTGGGGATTTGTAGAAAAATTTTGAAAGAGAAATGACAGCTGCAGTGGAAAAATTGTACAGTTATAAATGGCTCAATGCAAACACTTGTTAAATTTAGATCCGTTTATATGTATATTCATAGTCTATAGCAAAATTGTAAAAAGGAATTATGAGACATCCTTGGATGCTACAGGGCTAGAGTAGGATCCCATTTACCAGTGGCTACAGTGCCTCTTATTTCGGCCTACCCATTACGGTCATTTTGTTATGCCCCTAAATATGAAATTTCAAGCTCTACTAATACTGGCATGTGAAGCCACAATGGCAAACAGCACCTTGGACAAATGAAATGGCCATCAAGGATATAATCATGGCATTCGAGCATCTCATAATTTGTTATATCACTTTGGCAGCTAGTGTGACTGTGATACAGAGTACCAAAGTGAATATGTCACGCGCACAATTAGTGTGTAAAAGGCATTAGCGCGAGAACCAGCGTGTGAACCAACACGCGCGCGTACTCCATTTGTTTGCACTGCACTTTCTGGTTCACAGTGACATCACATTTCGGTACTCTATTACATTCAAGGATACACAGCACAGGGGACGTATGTTCTATTGTGGGAGGATTTCGGGGGGGGGGAGAATTCAAATGTGAAAAGGCAATGTGCACATGCAGCCAAATTTTTTGTGAGCTTCTCGGCCAGGCCTTACTTCCGTACTCCATTTTGGTGGTAAATTATAATAGTTTCTATAATTAGTATCCATGGAAACTAGTACTATTTAAGGCAACCTTATAATAGGAGATCTTAATGACATCCTGTGGTACCACAGTGATGTCCTAGGATACCATGATACTTTGAGATACCAAAAAAGCACTGGAGCAAATTAATAAATAATATGTCTTCAGGCAATTCCATTGAATATCTTATCAAAAGAAAGGTCCAACTCCACCCTTTTGGCCCAGGCCTATGAGAGGTAATTGATTTCCGTTGCAACTTCTGCAAAATATATGCACTTTTTTCTTTTGAACTGAAAAAAGGTTTTGTTGGAGTTGGGCTCTTCTTTCAATTAGGTATTCAATTAGAAACTTACTAGAGTAGCTAAAGGCCTCTTAGGATACCATAACAGCATTTTAGAAAACTGGTGACATCATAGGAAATCATGATGGCATCTTACATCACCCTAGTGGCATCTCAAGATGTCCCAGGATACAGGGAAGAGTACTTTGGAATCCTATGGTTTCAGAGCATCTGAGCTTAATACACAACAGGAGTTCAGACTTCAGTAATAAAAGTCAGAGGCCTGAATATCTCTTGAATGTACAGTCTTACTGAATGGCAAAAATTTGAAATATTTATTTGTCTAACTTGATTTTATCGTGGTCTTATCAGTTTGTCACAGTGTTTGTGCGTAACACAGGCGTACCATTCTAAAAATGTCACGAGCATCAAAAAATGATGTCTTGAGTATCAACAGAATAATAAAGTGTTCGTTTTGATACTTCACTTTGAATACGACTAACTTGTTCTCTCATTATGTGACTTTGCAAGTCATCCTACTTACCCATGCACAAATATTTGTTCTGCATCTATGGCAACACTCGGCACTGTTGTGTGGAATCCAATAAGCCCTGGTGACATAACAAAGGCAAGATTAAATTGCAATCTGCATTAAAGAATTCTATGGGAGGATAATTATATTTAGCTGGCTGGCTTGCATGTTGATTATCTTGTGTGTACTGCAGCCATCCAGCATATCAAGAGGCATTGATATTCAGACTTTGTCATTTCTTGCTCCATAGATCTGCCTCACAGGTAGCTTGTGGTGTGTTTTGACCCAATAATAAAATATTGTCCTAAGAAACATTCCCAAAGGTAAAAGCTCATGGAAAACTAAAGGGCAGAGGAAACTAATGACCCCTTTTGCGCTACCCGCAGTATTTCAACATGTCATAAACATTGCTTCATTTGCTCACTTGCCAACTCGAACATGGTAAATACCAGTCGGGGGCAAAAGTGAGGATCGATTGTTAGGCAAAGAAAGTTCAATTTACTTCAAATGCATGGGCATATCCAGTTTTCTCGCGACAATGCACATAAATCCCTGTACAGACCCAGTGGGTCATGACCACAAGTGCTCTATTGAACATCGTACTCGCAGTTAAAAAGGACTCTCCACTCACCCCACTCCCCATCCAGTCTGTCTTATTTTGTATCTTAGTAAATATAACATCCCAGATCCTTATTATCCTAGTTTTAGACTCATACATGCATTGAAAGTTCCAGTATGTACAAGTACTTTCAGCATTTTTTATATTATACATGTATTCAAGAATACAATCTTACAATCACTGTTTTCTAGAGCTAATAAAATGAGGATAGTGAACAAATTATGTTTCATCAAAAACATTTTGCAGTCCCAGCAGAATTTGCTGCCATTCTGAATTAAAATTACCATTTAAAAATGTACGTTTTCATCATTTTAACACGTGTAACTCATCAGAATAAGCAAAATTGTCCCTCAGATAATTGCACCAAAACCAGAGTCGTTTTACCTTGCATAAAGTGGAACAGCCCATGTCCTGCTTTTGTGTTTTATGCAGGTGTTTGTACACCCGTTTATTAGTTGTACGCACTTTCTTCCTACATGCCCGTTGGCCCTAACGTGGGTAACCGGGGTGCTGGTGCATACAAATAACATGACTCCCATGGAGAACTGACTCGGCACTGTTGACTGGATCCGCCTGACTGACATCATGATGGCCAAGGTAGGCTTTGATTATTTGACGACTGTTCTTTTATCTTTTTTTTTTTTGGTAAGTTTTTTGATCCCATACAAAACTTAATGCTGGGTACCGGTAGTGTTAAGGCATTAGGCGCCTACCTATAAGTAAAACTGCAGCCAAGTATTAAAATGAATTGAATGTCAAAATGGCAAAGAATTAATAATATGCAGCTGTGCAGACAGTAACATATGTAGCAGACCTTAACTTTTCTTTTTACGAAGGGCTATAGTTACTACAGTAACCATATTGTGACCTCCGAGTTTTCAAGTTACGCCATTGCAGAAGCATTTATCTTTGCCAATCTATATGTTTGAAATTCCTCTTGTAGTTGTGCTTGTGGTATTTCAATAAATCGATACACATGTTGTTATGAGCAAGCTAATCATGAGCAGGTCGGGCCACGCTCTGCATGTCATTTTTTCTTCAATCTGTCTAAACTTTTGTAACTATTACCACCATGTTTCTTTTATTCCAGCTCATTTGTATTTGTAGTTATTCATCAAGTCAATAAGATCAGAAATCAAGAACACCTGTATATGCCTTGGCTATCATAAAAGACTTGGAATGGAAATGCATCTGGATGAAAAAGTGCAAGCTATGTGAATTACATGTACTTTCTTTTTTCCCAGATCTTATAATTGGTTGTAGGGCAGCTGCTTGAATCATGGAGGCTGAATATAACCCCCTCCCCCTTCATTTTGTTATAAGTTTCTTGTTTTTATGATTTTTTCAATTAGCTTTCAGTCATTGTCTTCTGAATGCTCATGGTTACTGTTTCGTGAAGCAAAATTTTAAGTCATCTGTTTCTGTGCTGATTCCAGTAAAGAGAGATGACGGAGGGGTTAAATGTGTCATCTTCACATTCCCCTCCCCGTGGGCAGGGCAGTGAGACGGTGCAGGAGGAGGCCAGCTTTGCAAGCCTGGTGCGAAAGGCCCAGAAACATTGGAGCCACCGTGGCATCATCGAGATCGACAAGCAGCACCGACTCTACAAGATCTCCCGATGCATCCAAATGGGCATACGGGGTTGCATCTCCCCGCATCCCTCCGCTGAGGTACTAAGAGCAGCAAAAGCAATAAGTCTCAACTACAGGGGTTAACTAGTCCCAGTGTCCTCCCCAAATCCCAATAATTCCAAACTTTCAGTTCAGTCCTTACCCTCAGACTGAGATCTTAGCTCATACAAGGAAAAGGTCATTTAGACTTGCCCTACTAGTCTTTTTATATTTTTAGCGAACAGTTGTCAGGATCCCATTTGCACACATTTTTAAGGTTTGTTAAAATTAGAAGTAAAAAATTGTCTTTATTTTGTTTATAGTTGTTCAACATTTTCCCAGATTTTTCAAGAATTCTTATGTCCAAATATTCAAACCTTTTTGGAAAAGCAGGTCCTTTATATTGTAAGTTTAAACTTTTCTGTCCATAAAATGTTTTCTTTTGTTTGTTTTTTTACGTATTGCACTCAGGTAGAAAATATAACTCACCAGGAGGAGGACTATCTCGAAGTCATAACACAAATTCACTTTGAGCAAGATGTCAACAAGGTAACTATCAGAAAAAAAAACTTACGTGTCTTCATTCCATCTTCCCATTTCATATTTTACCAATTTTATTT
The DNA here is from genome assembly GCF_054643075.1 of Acanthaster planci. Classification (NCBI taxonomy): domain Eukaryota; kingdom Metazoa; phylum Echinodermata; class Asteroidea; order Valvatida; family Acanthasteridae; genus Acanthaster; species Acanthaster planci. Next base: position 11,780,272 of record NC_141787.1, on the reverse strand, counting down.
TGACCGGATTTGACGATAATTCTTATCCAACGTTTTGTTGCAGCAATTTGAATTCCGGTGCTATGCCCCCAAGGTATTTGCCTCCCTCCGTGCCTTGGTGGGAGTAACGGAAGCTGAGTATCTTGAGTCCCTGGCCCCCTCTGGCCCACCCCTCCCCTGTCTGGAGTTCATCACTTCTTCAAAGAGTGGGATGACATTCTTCTTGTGGTGAGCCAAAAAGTTGCAATCGGTCCAAGCGCCTGATGAATGTTTACATGTGTCTTCTAGTACCCAATTTTTGAGACTTTCAAATTCAAAGTCTTCATAACTTTGTTGTTTTATTCAGGGATATTACTTTCCAAAATGAGAAGTATGGAATAGATTTGTCTTGATTTGTGTCTGTAATGCTAAAGGGTGTCAGGAATTGTTTTGTTCTTTGGGTCCCCAGTCAGAAAACAATTCAAAAAATTGTGTTAAATAGTACAGATACTGTTGGAAGCAAAAGAAATGGAATTTTTGCTGAAGAAAGCAAATGTCAGAGCTGAAGTTTCACAGTTTGATCCCTCATTTAATAACCTTGAAAGGTCATGGTTCATGGAAGTTTACGTTCTAAGTTTCCTTTGCAGCTATACAATTTCAAGTGATAAAATATAAGATTAATTATTTGCATTAATATTTAAATCATCTCCATTTACCTTAAATTCATGTCATAATTGGTAATGATTAGCCATAACAAGGCCTTCATCATGAAGACAGAGAAGTCCCAAGATATCGCTTTCTTGAGGAGTCAATTTCTGCACCGTCTCAGTTGTCATTTTCATGACTTCCCTCATTCATTGCTGGTCAAGATTGTCGGCTGTTACTTCATTAAGATGAGTGGCAGTAAAGGGGTAAGTCATTATTTTAAATAGAGAGTTGCTAAAACTTTTTCTGCAAATTGGCTATTATGTGGCTATTATTTTGTTCTGTTTGATTTTCAGTTGGTCTCAAACTTTAAGTTCATGTTATTGACCAAAGTTGAAGTGGAATCAAAGCATTGATTTTTGTTTTGTCAAGGTTCCTGATCCAGTAAGTATTCAGAAATTTGCTCATGTAGAAGCTCAGTTACAATACAAAGTCCTAATTCATTCACAGCAAATGGATTATGACTCAAAGTTCAATAAATTTTGACATAAACTTTATATTTCCTTCCTACAGTTCCTTCATTGAAAGTTTAAACTAATAGACCCTTGTTCAACTCTCTGCCTATATTTTCAGCTGTTCTTCACAGTAATGCAAAGTGTTTTCTACCCAGATGAGAGGATAAGTGAGAGGTAATCTACATCGATTTCTAAACCATAAATATACTTTTGAAAATTTTTGGCTCAAGTCTGCATTTTTTGCTCAAATCTGCACTTTTATGAAAACCGTTTCAGCTTTTTCTTGCTTTTGTAGGCTGCGTTGAAACATGTTGTCAAGTTTCAGATTTTGCTTTGAGGTCACAAACATGTTTCTGGTTGGGGCTGGTGAAAACACACCCCTGCTGATGCTTGTCTTGTTTCTTGTTAGGTTTGACTTGAAGGGTTGCTCTGCCAGTCGCTATGTCCAGCCTCTAGAGGAAGGTAGTAAAGAAGTCATCGTTCTGAAGGACAATAACTTTGATGGCAGAAAGATTAACCTAGGCAAGTCATCTTGCATTTTCTGTATTAGATAAAGAAGTGATGAGCTCACTCAACCCCCCAAAAATTGAAATGATAGGGTTGAACCTGAGATAGGCTTCACTTTCAGCTTTTGCTTATCACAGCTAGGGTACAAAGGAGTTGGCAAGATTCAAGGTTTACTGTATAAGTACATTGGACTTCCTCTGTGTCTTTTCTGAAGGAGTGCAAGCACCCTGGTTCCGCAGGCAAGTCGACATAGACACAAAGTTCCTAGAGGAGCAAGGAATCATGGACTACAGCCTGTTGCTAGGCATTCAGAAGCTACATGCTGACGAGAAGAAGACAGCGGACAAGCTTGCCGATGTAGTGTCCCGAGCTAGAAGGTAGACAAAGTGGAAAATCAGTAGACTGATATTTGGAGTTGGTTTAAGACTTCAGGCCAGTTCTACCTCTGTTTCCTCCTAAAATAAGAGTCATGAAATCAAGGCTCGATTGAGTAAAGCACCCATGCGGCATAGGCCCCATCCACAGGCACCTGTTTAAAGTTTGCCTTACAAGTGTCAGTGGTCTATGGCCTTACTCCACCCAAGGTACAACCAGCAATTTTTTTTTGCGGATTAGCACTGGAGCCTCCCATTTCCTGTTTATGCTAAGCATAATATGAAGCTGCCCCTAAATTGAGAAAACTCAAAATAAAAAAAAACAGAGAAAAAGAGGTGCTGAAACATGTCTTGCATGCATTTGAAGGTTGGAGTTAGTGTTTAATGGCATAATGATACTTTTACAGGCCCCAATCAAAATTGGAACAAACAGCCCACATGAACACTTACACCCAGGAATACCATAATTAAATCATAGATGTCAAAATCAACTTGGTGCACACATGCGGTGAAATCCTCAGTCAAAAGTTGGCAACTGTAGCCTAAATGGTTTTTTCTTTTGTTCAAAATATTTCAGATCAATAAGAGCTGTGTCTGATAGTCCAAGCAGAGTGTGCCCAAACTGTGGTGGCAGATTTCCCACTTGGAACAGAAGATCTAATATCAAGACCCAACGGCCTGCTGCTCCACCAGCCGAAATATCTTCACCCCATGAAACTTACCAGAATGGTGACAACACGGAACGTATGGTTCGGGAAATCCTCGAAATCAACCTGAGCAGTGACAGCCAGCAATACACGAGTCACAGCGGCAAATGTGCGGTAGATGGAGAAGACTGGAGAAAGAATTTTTACTCAAGGTCACAACTCAGTGACAACATTTACGAGCAAGCTCATCAAGACAAGGAAGAGGTTGAAACAGGGGCAGACAAGACTCAAAGAAACGCCCTTCCTGGTATGATAGAGGATGACGGGAGCCAACCAAAGCCAATTAGCAATGCAAAGGAAGAGGGCACCGACAAGTCCAAGCCAACTGGAAAAACCAATCAGACCCACTCTGGAAACATGAGGGCAGCCATGTTGAGCCCACAACAGCAGAACCTTAGCACCACCTACTGCCAGTGTACCGGCCGATTCCAAATTGACAAGTGCACTGAGCGAAACCAGCGACTACTCCCAGACACTATCAACCCTTTGCATATCATTGATGGTGTAGACGATCGATACTATGTTGGAATCATTGACGTCCTGACACAGTACGGCATACGGAAGAAGATGGAGTACCTGTACAAGTGTTTGCGGTACCCAACTGAAACTTTTTCGACCGTGAAACCTGAACACTATGCCCAGCGTTTCAGAGAATTATGCTGTGCAAAAACTGAATAGAAAACTATTCCTGGAAATAGCTTCATCACACAGAAATTACGTGTGATAATCTGCTTTTTACACATTCATAAGTCTATAAGCTAATTGTAGGAATCATGTAAGAGGGCTTTTTGGCATATAAAATCAGTAACTTTAAATGAACAGGCATGCTAAAGCTGCACATGAGACTGGACTTTATCCATTGACTATCATGAGGGACAATGCAGCGCATAGACCTCTCTCATAGGGAAGCCATCTTTCTATTCTACCATTCAAAAGCAATGTAACCAAACTGAGGCTGGAAGGAAAATTAGTTTGTTCCCTTATATTAGTATGTGAACTTATATTGTTATTACCAAAGAGGCTGTAGGTGACAAGACAAACATGGCAGCATCATGATAAAGGTCTAGAGAAGGTAACAACTGTCATCAGAGCATCAGGCAAAATGTGATACCGGCTCTAGAAAAATGGGTAATAAGTAGAGAGATACAGGTTATGAGTTTTTGATATGGCTGGATTCTGTACATCAAAAGCTACAGTTGATATATGAATGACCCTGTAGTGCGCTGCATTCCGGAGATATATACAGTAGACATTTGTATATCCACATTTTCAGATTCAATAAAAAAACATTTTGAGAAAAAGCTCATGAACTGTAGTGCTTGGAAACACAATGCTATAAAAGATTTCTTACTGAATGATCAATTTTTTTATCTTTATTCATCAGTATCCATGTTTGTAGTCACAAATACTGAAAATATATTATAGAAAGGATTAATAAGGAAAAAACAAAATCTCCTTTTTGAAGGAATTTTGCCCTCTCCGAATGGAACAGGCCATTACGTGTTTTGATATTGCACGACTTATAACCCTTTTTTGCAGAGCGCGTCACATATTCACCTGTGAGAGCAGTTCAGATTTTCAAGTAGATGTACATTTTCAACCATTTGGTTAAGGTGTTTTAATGTCTTTGTAGCTCAATTTGCAGGTGTGCAGTGTTCGTGCAGATGTGGGTGCAAAATGAAAAACAAATGTTTGACAGGCAACTGATCACCATCACCATGAAACTAAGCTCTGTGTTTTGAAGTGGTGGATATTATTTTGGGATTTTACAAGCAGTGCCAGTGTTCAGCTGGTTCTGTTAAGACTTCGGATTCTCAGAACCAGATGGTAAAGAGAGATCCGTGTATGTTCTTTCACCACAGACTTATTGCTTGCAAGAGTTATTGATTTAAGAAATTCTGTTTTCACTTTTACATGAAACATGAGCAGAGCTTCGCATTCTTGTTTTGTGTTTGTTTTTTGTAACAGTTGCAATGTGTCTTGTTTCAATGATTACGCGAAGTAAGGAGATTATCGTTGCAGTGACTAAATAAGCTGGTGTTTACAATAAGCCTTTTGTGAGTTAAATTTGAATAAAATCTGGTAAACTGAGTTGTTTAAATTCACATGAACATAACAATTTGAATGCTCCTTACTTAAGACATTGTTGCTACACCTCATCATTCGGGGCAAGCTTTTCCTTAGTTACATAACTACATGTCTTGTTTCAGTGGATAAGAAGGGCACCAAGGAACCAGTCCCTTCCAGAGATGGTGGTTGCTATGTAAAAGCTTGCCCGGAATCACAAGGTACAGCAACAGTGTCTTTAGGCTGGGAATTCAAATTGTGTTTCAGTAGAATCAGATTACTCAGTTTACCAGATTTTATTCAAATTTAACTCGCAAAAGGTTTATTTCTATGAAGTTCTGAATGTTTGCAGAAATCCAAGGCACATTTGTTTTGCAAATGTATAAAGATATAGTATATGAAATGATGGACGAAGTATCAATCAACTCATGTTTAATAGCACTTCAGAAACGTATGTTTGCAATTTGTGATAACGCGTTATATAACCTGAAAGAAAGATATTGTAGGGCATTTTAATATTTATTACATAGGTCTATGTCCATGCAACAAGTGAGACTTTCATTGAAGACAATGCGAATGACCCTGGGGTCGTGTTGTGTCAATTCAAACTTTCCATATGACCCAACTCAGATTTGGCTGAAAAAAATCCTCAAAATTCCTTGGAACACTTTTTGAAAGTTTGAGGTAAATGCAAAAAAAGGATAGCTTTACCTGAACAAGTACCTCCTGCTGGATTTCTTCACCTGATGCTTTTCTTGTTTTGCTTTGGATGCAGGCTCTGTATATTTAGGCAAATAATGATAAATTAATCACCTCAATTTCTACCCTCTCAAATCTCCCTTTTTTGTGTGTGTTTATTGCTTAGAGTGTCCATGAAATTAGGAGTAGGCTGCAAAAATTCTGTTGTCCTGATGTATATCAATTTGATACATTTTATTCTTTTGTTTTCAAATCGTGACTTTTGGAGGAAAAAGGGATTTCTTTTTCTATTTTTACAAGGGATAAGGAGTGAGCAAGGTTTGAAATAAATCTCCTAAAATTTTCACAGAAAATGAAAGGAAATACTGAAGTATGATTCCATTTATTTCTTGGTATTCTTGCGTGCCTCTTGCACATTTTATTCAATCTATAAACTCAAGCCAAACATTAATACAAGGTTCTCAAATCAAAAGACAGGAACGTGCATAATACAAGGAGTTTAAGTACTATTAATTTGGAGTTAACACAGCCATAAGATGAGGTGTTTTGGTCTTAAGACCATGTTTGCTTTACTACACAACGCTGTACCTTGGAAATGTTTAAGTAACAAAGCAATTTTTCTCCATTCCTCTTGAATGGCACAAATGAAGAAGTAACTACATAATGCAAATGCCTATACATTGCATACTTAATAGGAAAAAAATCACCAGTAATGCCTCCATCGAATGCCCTGTAAAAACAAACCTGGGGACCCCAGCGACAAACTTCTTTCAAGTTTGAGCCAATGATCGACCATTATCTGCTTTCTGCCCGTGTTTTCAAATCTCTTTCATCAGTAAACACATTCTTCAGGATCTTACACACCGTCTCAGAGAGCTGGCTGGATTCCCCAACTCTCCAAACTTTCTTGCCCAGTTAAAGTTCACTTGATAAGGGCACCTAATTTAAAACAGCCATTACAAAATGTTTGTTTTCATTGGTGCCCTACCAGACAAAATGCTCGGTGGAGACTCTCAAGGAGTTCACTTCCCTCGGCAGCGATTTCCCCAAATTCAACAAAATGGCTTGGAAAATCACGCTGAACCTTGGCATTAAAAGCAGTTATTGATAAAGGACAGCAATTAACAAACTCCAGAGGGAAAGAAACAAATTCTTGGAGACAGGTACTGTAATTATATATGATACATGTACCTGGCTTTAAAGCACAAATAAAGTCTGAAACCAACACACAAGGACCTTGAACTAACCACCTAAATTTGACAAATTATATGTTTTGTTTAGAACAAAGCCAGTTTAATAAACCAACTGGGCCACTGTCCTTGAGAACATATGCAAATATTACATTTTAACGACTCAAATTAAAATGAAAATATGCATTACTTTACAGCTCATTTCATCTGGGTCACAGCAGAAATGTTTAGTGACCCCTTACCTTCCCACCCCTCACCTTTGTGCATGTGAGTTGCAAAAACAAAATTAACAGGTCCTGACACACTTGTACACAAAAAAAACCCAATTAAGTACACAATCAGATGAGTCTGCTGTTGCCTCAAAACAAAAATAGTCAATTCAAAACAATTACACTCTACAATATATAAACAAAATAGGCAGTGCTTTCATATTGCTAACTTACTAAGATAGCTGTCTGGAGAAACTGTACCCACACAATTAAGTGCAGTTATACACAACTTTCTAACAGAAAAAATAATAATTATTAGCTTTTGTATCAAGTCTACACTTTCCATTACATAAAAACTAATACAACATAAATCTTCTGTTGGCAGTGCTGAAACATGAGGTTATCTCACGGAGCTGAGACAAGAAGGTTGATTGCCAGCTCAATTTTTGATTATCAACTGCTGTCTTGCTGATGGATACCAGCAAGTTTCCCAGTTGTCTTCTCAGTTGTCCTTTCATCTGTCACCACCTGATACTTTGTACTTATAACATTTGGCTTGATTCAGACAATCGATTTCACAGCTCTCTGAAATTAACCCCGATCACATAAATCAAAATGAATTAAGCAATTGATAGGAAAATCAAATAGGGGAGGGACTTTCATAAAAGACTTCATAAATTTTAAGAAAGTTAGACTGTACCTTGCAACCTTTCCTTTTCCTTACATTTCTCTACAGCTGTGAATTTCAAGGTTTTATCACTCTAATAAGGGAAAACAATCTTGCATCTAACTCGATTCTCCATTCAAAAACCATGTCAATTTCAACTTTCTTTTGACTATTGATGCACTTTTTTGGATATTAACAGCAATCAAGGTCTTCGAAATTTAGCAGCAAGTTACAGGCTAAAATTAGCGACGGAATCGAAGCAAGACTAGCCACAACACAGAGAAAGACAAAAACCTATCCAAACAGCACATTCAATCAGTACTGACTGCTTCAATACTGGTCAAAATGATTGCTCATTCTTTGTACCCAATTTCCATGCACTAAAACAACTGCTCGGCCTTTGAAATGTCAACCCCAGAGTACTGTGTCAGCCTTGAGAACAAACGTTTGTTAAGATAACCGACAGGCATTTGGGTCGTGATGGGCAAACTTTCGATCAGGACTTCTGAAGGTGTACAATTCAAGGTGCACTGTTTGCAATCTCAAACACCTTTCTCACTTCAAAAACAATACTCTTTACAAAACCTTTGAATATAACTTAAGGCATATGAATACAATTACTGACGGCTGGTTTGGAATTTATTTACAGAGAAAAGTACATACATATGTCTCTGCCACACCAGAGATGTCATTAAGTGTTTTAATACAATATGTTACACAAAATATATATATATATAAAAGGTGCTTTAATTTCTTTTGTTATATTAAGATTCTACTTGGATTACCACCACTAACCCCAATATCAAAAATAATCCTACGTAAAATTGTGTTTTACTGTTTAAATTTTAATCTTCTACGAGTAAACGGTTCAGATTGTTGTGTTCAGTTGTTAGAAAGGGTTTGGTCCAACAATGAAGCGATTTTATCAACTAGTCTTTGTTTCAGAAACACACATCATGTCAATGTTTTTAAGCAGTGAACATTTTAAGGAATGATTTGATAAGTCAAAAATCACTACCTCTTTATGAATGCTTGAAGGTATTTTTGCATTCAAGGTATTTAAAACAGAAAGATGAAGGGCTTTTTGGCTTTACATGTCACTCAGTGGAACTCTTAAGAATTTCAATATTCACAATTTAAAACAGTACTTACAAGTTGGAATTTCAATCAGAGAAAAAAACTTGGCATGAAAACAAAGACTGTGTGAACCAGCACAGAGGTAAAAAGAGTTAGACTGTTAAAAAGGCTGGGATGACATTTTTTGCTCATATTCACAGAATCTGAGTTCTAAGTTCTTTCAGTAGCTTGTAAAACATGTCAGAACTACATGTGCTGTTTGCCACAACTTGCCACAGAAGAGTTTGAGTAAAAGCAAATATGACACAAAGTACTGTCGAAAAAACTTTGACATATATTCAAATGGCCAAATGACATTTCCATTATTGTGGAATACAAATATGCAGCATTCCCTCTATGTACATGCACATGATATATACACACACGGTATTCACACCCACTCATATGTAGGCCTGTACTGTAGGGTTATACTGCATTTGTAAGGAGTCTTGGATATGGCCATTCGTCACCGGGCCAGGGGGGCTGGAAATACCTTCCGAACCTGACCAGTCTGAGTGGGCTGACGAATGAGGGGAGGAGCTGGACCACTGGCCGGGGGACTCCGGCGACGGTGTCAGATACTGTTCCGGAAACACTGCTGACAGGTGTGGGGTGCTGTCTGCACAGGGTGAACCGCCCTGACTGTGTTGGGAGGGCGGGGTCGGGTACTTGTCCGACATGATGCTGACCACCGACGGATTGGGCAGCTGAGTCTGGATGATGTGGTTGTGGTGTGGCTGCGCTTGTTTGCGCAGGTTCGGCTGCGAGCGTTCGTGGCCCCTGTGGATGGGCGACTTGGCGTGCCTGGCATTCATATGCACGTCGCCATTGCTGTACTGTGAGGGGTGCCTCGGCATGTGATGGTTGTGGTGCGGGAGATGGGTGACATGCGGGTGCTGGTTGGGGTAGCCCTTGGTCGGGGATAACGTGTACGGAGCTGCAGGAGAACTGGAAACAGACACAGCAGCAGCTGCGATGTCATTCGCCATGGAGTGCTGCAAGAGAGGAGGTAGACTGGGAGGTGATGCACACGCCCCTTGTTGCTGCTGCTGTTGTGACACCATACCCTGTTGCTCTCTGAGTCTATGATTCTGCTGCGAGTGTGGATGGCTGGCTGTACTACCCCACTGATGCTCTGATGGGCAAGACACTGCAATGGCACCTGCCCCAATGTCAGACCCAATTTCTCCATTGGGCACAACAGTCTTCAGGTTGATGCTCTGCATGCTGTGGCTGAGGTGAGCATTGCCATTCATCGCTGTGGCCTCCTCCACATACCGCGGCACCTGGTGGATACCGTTGTGCATTCCGCTGGGTATGTTGTGGTAGTCCACCATCGCCGAGGTCTGGCTCGTGTACACCGGGAACGGCGGAGAAGTCCTTTCGAAACCGCGCGGCGACTCCAGTGATCCCGCCGGCGAAAGCGAGGCCGTGGTGGGCGCATCTGTTGAGTTGCGCTTCTTCCTCGAGCGTGACTTCTTGTCGGCCTTCTCACCAGCGTGTGACGCGATGTCACCATTGGCAGCATGCTGCTGTCCTGCTGACTTGGACCGCGAGGCTTTCTTCTTGGCACTGGGCTTGGAGCCCAGGTGGCCGTAGCCATTGACCATTCCCATGTCCCCATTGGCCAGGCTGGCCGGGCTGGAGACGGTTGGCGATGTGGCACTGGGACTCAAAACCACCTTGTACGTGTCCAGTAATTTCAGGACATCTCTGTGGCGGTTCTCGTTGACCTTGTCGCGAGGTGATTGGTCGAGATGGTCCGTGATCTCACGGTTCGCATAATGATCTAGGAGGGTTCGCACTGTCTCCACGTGACCCTCTTTGCAGGCAAGGAATAGCGGAGTTTGCTCCTGTAAACAAAGGGTACATAAAGCATTGTCACATCATTATCTACACAACGTCCGCGCAGTACAACGAAAAATGCCTGATGATTACAAGCACTGACACGAGACTCAAATAACAACTACAAACTTACAATTACCCTTTCCAAATGGAGAACAAAGTCCATACGACATGCTCTCAAACAGAGCCAACACATTTTCAAGTGGCTCATCAAATGCTGTTCATCAGCATAATCATAACCAAAGCTCTTGATCCATCTACAGGTCAACTTCTAATAGCTCATTTTCAGAGTTGCAGTGAAGTCCGTCACAAGTCCATCACCAAAGTCACACGCTATTCTATTAAGTTTTGACAGAAGCAGTCCTGTGTATAAATATTGGTGACGATCTTGCCAACGACTTGCGACCAACTTATGATGGACCCGAATATGACTGTGGGTTTTCCGCTGCTTCAGTTCCCTTATGACACTTCCTGCCGCCCATTTAACAGAGACAATCTGTTCCAAACTGCTTACTGTTGCCTCAGAGTTGTGGTAATTTCAAGTACAGACGCCAGTCTCGAGTGAGACTCTGCTGAGTGAAGAGTCATTATCCACGGCTCTTCTTTCCCCTCCCCCCCTCCCTCTTCACAGCTGACACTACCTCAAGTTTCCCATCACTGACCTTGTTGTCCTGTATGTCTTTGTTAGCCTTCCTCTCAAGCAGCAGTTTCACCATGTCCACATAGTTCACCTGGGACGCCCAATGCAGTGCCGATTTGCCTGAAATGGTCAGAATGCAAGTCTAAACGACGGGACGTACAAGAACATTTTATCAACAAAGCCGCTTGTCTTCATCCACGCCCCGAAAAAAAGGAACTAAAGCTCTTCAATTTTGAGGGCTTTCTTGCCTTGAAATATTTTAAACCTGAGGAGAATGTTACCTCAGGCAAGTTTTGAAAATGCTGTCTTGTTCAGGCACAATATGGTATCCAGAACACAACTGTATAATGGTAAGTTAACTTTACATATTACCAATATACTGAAATAAGAGGGATGATCTTGTCTACTTTATTAATAATTCCGCTAAGCACTAATGGGCAATGATAAAGGGTAAGTTACCAGAGAAGCCTCTTTACTTTCAATCACGTCATATCTATTCTTATTCAATCATTGGGGAAGGATGTTAACTTGAACAAGGGGTAGTACGAGGTATTACCATGACATACCCACAAAACACGGCTAGACCAAGGTGAACCTCGAGGAAAAACCTCCGGTTCACCTCTTGTTTCATGTTGCATTCTTCCCAAACTGGGCTGAAGTATGCTAATTTCAAAAAAATCCATCTTCGGAGCACTGTGCGCCGCACTCAACTCAACATGAGAATGTGCAAATGTGATTTTGTTGACTTTGAGCACCCCGTGAGTGACGCTCAACCCTCTGACCCACCTTCGTTGTCGGCCGCATTGACGTCGGCGTTGGCCACGATGAGCTCCTGTATCATGTCAATGTTGACCTGCAGTCTGGCTGCCATCATCATGGGGGTGATTCCGCGGTTGTCCTTGGCATCTACGTTGGTGGCGCGGTGCATGATCAGGATCTGCCACAGAGATGGAAAGAGAAAAGAGCAGCCCATCAAATTCTACCCTTGCATGATGTTGATTTCCATGACTTTTTCACAATCATTTTTTCTTCTAACGACAGGATGCCAGGACACCCTATTTTTCCCTCAATGTTTCCATGACGTTTTCATGACTTTCCAAGTCACAACTTTTCCGGTAGCTTTTTTTTCAGAATCTTCGGTGACCATGGGCTCCCTGAGAACCAGTTGCAAGGAATACACACAATAAGGTGTCTCTGCCGGAATCTTTTGTTCTCAGCCACAAATGTATTTCCTGTACTCCGCACATTTCTGCGTTTGGCGTATCTATGAGAAAAAGATGGACCCGACCGTCACTGTGGACACTGCCATCCAAGGGCAAGGTTGAGAGATGACTAGAGTGAACCACTGTTCCACAAACGTTTTCTAATTGATGGATGTGTCGGACCAGTCAGTCATTTGGAACTAGGCCCCAGGTATGGTTACACAACTGGCTACTGACAGCAAATTTAATTTAGAAGTATGCTGGGAACTGTCCACATAAAAGCAATTGTACAAGATGTCATTGGCCACGAATGGGGTGAGAGTTGCAACCAACAGCAAGTTGTGAGTGATGATGAAATGGCCAAACTGTGGTTCGTGCCCCATCGTGCCCCACACTGATAGACACTCACCCTAAAGACGTCAATGGCGTCTGAGCCCACGGCCGTATGTAACGGTGTCCGGCCCGAGTGGTCCTCGGCGTTGGCGTTGGCCCCATGCTCCAGCAGCTTCTTGGCAGCCGCCGGGTGGGCCCAGCGGGCTGCCAGGTGCAGGGCCGTCTCCCCCTGACTGTCGCTCTGGGCGTTGACCTTGGCCCCATGCGTGATCAACTCCTCAATGGTGTTAGCCGAGCTTTCTTCCCCGTCGCTGTCCCGGTCGTTGCAGCTGATGACGGCAAACATGAGCGGCGTCATCCCATCTAAGGGAGCAGGTAAAACAGTCAAGACCAAGGAACAGTGAATTCCAAGGAACAGCAGACAATGTTGAGTGATCAACAAAATAATTCACAAACTTAGACACCAACTTACTTTCAAGACAGATTACAACAGAAAAGTCTAAAAGCTACCTATTGGTCAGCTCCACTTGTTTTCAACTCTTTAACCAGGCTCCGAATGGGAGAGCGGAATGCAATTCTCCACTAGATCCAGGATGATGAGGATAACTCTTCCTTGCTGCATGTGACCTCCAACCTACCTTGTCCTGGGTCATCCACCTCTGTCTCCCTGATGTTTTGGGGTGGTGTCAGTGTCAGGTGGGAGCTGTTGTTCCACCGTTGGTCTTCGCTTTCTGCAAAGTCGGTGAGAGTTGTGGTTGCAGCAGAGGGCGGACTGAGCCGTCTGGTTGCCTGCAGCTAAAAGAGGAATAACACACCAAAGAGAATGGAAAAATTGAGAGTGCCGTTTCGGGCTGTGCAACAACTTCTAAGAGAGATGAATTTCTACTGGCTCTTAAACGACAAGAAGCCTAATAAGGTTTGAATTCAAGTGATAAACGCAAACATCTTAAATCATTCACACTGTCATGCAGTTGTAAATGGTACATTTAGGCTTAGCTTTGGGTGGGTCCACTTACTAATGACAAATTTGGCTATAGCTTTAAAGCCTTCTGAACAAGTATCAGGGAAAAGGGTTTAATTGGCTCGTACTAGCCTTGCCTCACTTACCCTTGGTCGGTCGTTCATGGGTTGGCACCGAGCCTGGGACCGTTCCCAGTCGAGAGCCTCATGTGCATCACCCTCGCTGCTCTCAGTGGTGGTTACCCCCGAGATGCTCAGCATGATCTGGCCGTCCGCCAAGCCCACCGGCGGCTCCTCCTGGCCCTGGGGTCCATGGCGCTGGGCCGACGCACGGCTGCCCGCACTTGTCTTGCGCCACTTACCCTCAGGGAACCAGATGCTGCCCGAGCGCAGGCGCTTGCGGACAATGACCACCAAGGCAATCAGGACCATGGCCACTATGACAACTACAGCTGGAACGATCTGCTCCATGTTGCCCCCGGCAGGCTTGTCGGGCTCACCTGTTCATGGGGTCAAAGGGTAAAGGTAAGATCGTATTCCCTCACAGCCTAGGCTTCATCCAAAAGTCTTGTCAGCAATCAGTAGTACCATGTATGTCTCGGGGAGAAGGCCACAACCATACTAGGGACGGGGTTCATAAGAAAGTCACATCTACAAGACTTTCGTACACGGTCAACCACCCAGAAAAACCTCTGAAGTTTGTGCATTTTCCTCTGGGAGGAAAGCAGCCAAACCGTTCAAACAAAAATGATTAACTAGACAAGGATATATTATGTAGACAATCAGATCAGAGCCCATAGGATTCCAAGTACATCTATGCGTGGATTATACTTACTGCCAACTCCATAAATCGGGAAGTCAATTTCTCCTTTGGAGGCAGCAGCTCCCAACAACTTGGCTGCATCACCAGCATCCTGGATGCAGGTGTTACTATCACTCAAACAGCCGCGATTGTCAATGCGAAGATATGTCTTGGACCTGGAAGAAGCAATGAATCGGTTCTCATTGATCTGTATGGATTTGCTCCTACCGGGGTTTCACTTTGGAGGGAAACTATCCCTCACACATTAAAAACAAACAGTGGAGTAACTATACAAGCTTTATGTCCATTCTGTGAGTGAGATCCCCAATCTTAATTGCTACTCACCCGTAGAGTGTCCCCGCTCTCCGACGTCTGCTCAGGACGACCTCCCCGTTCCCAGTCACCGTCAAGTACACCTGGCGCTTAAAGCGGAAGAAGATGCCCAGGTCGTCACCACCCTGGCCCGACTGCCAGGGTTCGATGCGGTTTTCGCCATTCTCGTCCTTCAGGAAGACCACCACGGAGCGCAACACATGGCCAATCTCCCTCAAGAACGCCTTGCTGACGTTGGCTGAGCGCATGTCCTCCACGGGGACAAGCACGATGATGATCAGCACCCCCTTGGCGAACATGGGCAGCCGGTCATCACAGTCCAGGCCGTCGAGCATGCACTCCGCCGTGTTGCAGCCACCGTCACAGGCATCGTTGGCGTAATTCTCATGGCAGTAGGCATCGTAGACAGGGCTGGAGGGGGGGCAATTGATTGAGATAATAGTCTGGTCATGCTCACTCACAAGTCAAAACACCAGCCTACAGCAACCTACTTCAAACTGACCAAGTTCAGTTAACTTAAAGACTACAACAGTTGTAAAACAGACATTAATAGACAGCACTGGACATATGATTTGAGATTTCTGGGATCACTTTTCACAAACAAAAGTCTCTGGAAATAACACCCTTTTTGATGAATTATCAATGGAGTCTCCTTTGCTTCAGGAAGACTGCACAGAAGATGACACAGCAAACTACCAAGTTCAAGATACCAAGTCAGACAAAGGGACAAAGCAAGACTCAAGTATGGTGGAACACATTGCTATAGCAGACAGGAGGCAGCTTAAAAAAACCCTGACCAAGCCCCCACCAATCACTCAGATACGTATCCAATCAAGCCCAAGAAATGGGAGTCAAATGCCAGTGACGGAAATTGCTGGATTCACATCGCAAAATGTGATACATTTTGTGCAAAAAGTGAGGCAAACCTAACACTGATGTGCAATTTTTGCAAATGGAAATTTCTTTTTAACCACTACCAGCCGGGGACTTCGGGATTGGAGCCGTATGGTTTATATGTGTGGCCGGGGTCTCCGAACTCGGACAAAGGAAACAGGGCCCTGTAACAAAAGACCGTACTCCGAACAAAAGACCAGGCTGCTGGGCATGACCGGCATTTTTCACTCTCAAAAGTGGTGACAATCCAGCGTTATTTTGAAACCGTATACCACGGTTTGGGGTATTTAGAGCAAGCGGATTACCACCGGGGACAAAAGCTCTCCACCACCGCAGCGATGAGCCACACAGCACCGCTGCATGCTAATCTGGCCCCTATTGAAAAGAGGTCAGCAGTGCACTGAGCCAGGTTCGTGAACAAAAGACAGCTGTATAACACCGCACAATCTGGGCTCTGTTTACAAGGATGCAGGCCTGGCTGAAATATTCGGGCGTCAATGAAGGTCACCTGTCAACTTAGAGTAGTGCCTGAAGATTACTCCGTGCGGCTATAAACGACGGTTAAATGGAATGATGAATTGTTGAAGGATTTTGAAAACGGAAAAAATGATAGTAATGCCGGCCCAGCATCCTCAACGTTGAAAAATGCCCCGGTCCGAAGTGGTTAAATCATGCATGCGGCGAGCTCGCGGCGCGGATCAGAAACCAGCCCCGCCGGCCCCACACTAGCGATAGCGGCTTCACTTCTTGTTGCTTTTCTTGTTTAATATTTTCAAAATGTTGAAGTCACCAACCGATCTAGGCCAAATGTAGAACATCTTAGGAGCTAAAATGGCAAGTACGGACTTGACGACAGTGGGTTTTTGTTTATTTTCCCCTTGATTCTGTAAAAATTGTTTCTCCACCCAATTTTTGGCCAGAGCCATAACCAACCACCATGCTACACCATACCTGTGTGTTGTTTCATAATTTAGCCTTCGTGTACAGATATCAGTGGATATTAAAACTGTACACCATGGTATAATGGTACTGAATTAGGCCCATTTATTTTTTTGCTGGTCAATTTCATCATAATGCTACTCAAATGGCACTATGATTAGCAAATTTGTTAATCAACTCTATTTTCTTATTTCCATCGCTGAATACATACTTGCATTCGGGCAGCCTTCCCTCGCAGTCAAAGCCATCATAGATGCACTCCCTGTTGTTGCAGATCTCATCACACTCCCCGTTACCATAAAGCTCCCAGCATCTGGTGGTGCTGACGGTGCAGTTGATCCAAGGGTCGATGCCGTAGGTGCAATCCATGCCATCCCAGTCGCAGCCGCGATTATTGCACTCCGCCTGGAGAGGATGGTATGGAGGGGGGGGAGACCAGGAGTTTTAGCAGAGTCTTGGAACTCACCATGCTCCTGCTCCTTTATTGAAAGCACCCCTTTCTTTCCCTCAGAGATTGTTGGGAAGCCTGGCATTCCCTGAATTTTCATCGATTGACAAACAGCAAGCAGCTTACTGCTGCATGCAAATTCTTTAACTGTTTTAATCTAATTTTGCGGCACACATTCTAAACTGCAAAAATGTACAAATTCGCAATTTTGGTAAGAACTTACAATTTCTGATTTCATTAACCATGTGCCAGAAACCAAGCTAAACACACACAAAGTGCATGATCAAAGTGCTCAAGTGATCAAAGTGAAATGTTGCTCTTCAACAAACAATCAGTAACTGTTATGAAATTCGTTCAAGTTTGCTGACAGGCTTTTGGCATCAGCTCTTCAAAAACTTTAGATACGGAGTTCCTCAACATATGCCTGCTGATAAATATACAATTTTTGTAAACAACTTTTTTTTTACAACTCACTTCGCAGATATTATTGCCTTTCCTTGGTATGCACGCAGCTGGGCAGAAGTCATTGCCGGTGGCCGTGGTTGGCTCGGGATTGGTGGTGCTCTCCCTCGGTGTGGCAGTCGATGGGATCGGTGGCCAATGGGTTTTCTCGGTTGACTCAACATCCGGTGGGCCCACAGTAGAGGACGCCGGCACAGGCTCTGCCCCGATACCACCCGGAAAGTTGGGGTCGTAGACTTGGCAGCGCTGTCCATTCCAGTAGGGTGGGCACCGGCAGGCAAAGCTGTTCAACTGAGCCAGGCACTCGCCACCGTGGGTACAGGGCGCAGCACGGCAGGGGTCATGCACCTCACAGTTGATGCCAAACATGTCAGGCGGACAGTCGCAAACGTAACCAAGGCGATTGGTCTCGTCCAGTTGACAGGTGCCCAAATTCAGACATGGATTGGCGTCACACACAGTCACCACTTCCGTGCAGGTGTCTCCTTTGAAGTCCTGAATAGCATATCAAATAAAATCCATATGTATTAAGACCACCTGTACATCATGTGCTCAACCTCTTCCACATACTTTTTCTATCTCCTTGTCCATTCTCACTCAAATAATACTCAATGGAATTGCAGTGTTCTAGTGTACTCTTCCCAACTTACACTGACAAACACTGGTTTACAACACAGCTAGGCCATTACGGCATGCAAGAAGTTCTGTCTGTACTTCACAAAACACAACGCCCAACCTGAGAGTCAGTAACACTTGCGCATGTCGGGCAGATTTGGATGGGCACTGAAATATGCCATACGGCGGAGTGTTACCTGTACACACTGGCACTGGAATCCACCCCTTGTCAGCCTACACGTGCCTCCATTCTGGCATGGGTTTGAATCACAGTAGTGCACCTGTACATCGCACAGCCGCCCTGTCAAACGACACAACCATAGACTCAATGATGTGAGTGCCTTCACAATTTCAGCAGACTGGGGAGTTGTTTTTTTTTTTTTTTCAAAATAGGCATGGACAGTTTCCAGACCTGCAATTTACCTTCATATCCTAAGTGACAGATGCATTCAAAGTCATTGACCTCCTGGACGCAGCCTGAGCTACCCACAGCATCACAGGGCATGCTTAGGCACTCGTTGATGTCCCCCTCGCAGCGCTGCCCCACGTAGCCCGGCGGGCAGTCGCAGGTGAAGGTGCCGATCAGGTCCTGGCAGGTGCCATCATGGAAGCACGCCCCCGAAAAGCAGTCGTTCAGGTTGATCTCACAGTTGATACCTATTGAAAACAATGGCACCAAGACAAATCAGAAGAGGGAAAATGCTATGACCAAGCCCAGAGGGGCATTTTAGGGAAGCCTCTCAATTGCTGACTAACAAAGAGATGCTCATTTCAAGCACGAATCAAACAACTACAAACAGGAGGCCAAACGTTTTGCCGATCTCACCGATATACGGTGTGCCATACACCAACAGTTTCCACAGGCCTAAAATCACACATCTGCACATCTTGAGGTGTGAACATTGGAGGGACTCTATTTAAAAGACCTGGACAAAAGTCAGGGGTCACTGCCTCACCTTCAGTCCCTGACTTGCAGGAACAGCTGTAAGAGTTGACCAGGTCATGGCAGACGCCGCCGTGCATGCATGGCAAACTGGCGCACTCGTCCACGTTGTGCTCACAGTTGTGTCCCTCAGAGCCTGGCACACAGGAACAGCTGGAAAGCATCGACAAGAAGACTGAAGAAGGTGGTACTCTCGTGGGGTGCCAGCAATGCACTGGGAACAGCTGAACTAACACCCCTTACCCAAACTTTGAAATCAATTAGAGCCCAGGTGTGCAGGTAGAGGGGAGGATGAACGCCCACAGCTACGCGAGACTTCCTACAACACTTTTCAATTTCTAATCAAACAAGTTGATAAAGAACTGGAAAATCAGTTGACCTGAGGCAAAATTTCCCCCCTGTTCACCAGAACAAAAAAGGCACAAACACATTTTTGTGTTGGTCATCTTTTACAGAGCTGACTTTGAGGCACTGGGGGGGGGTTTGTGCCTACCTGTACTCGTTGATCCCGTCATGGCAGGTTCCCCCGTTCAGGCAGGGCGCAGAGGCGCACTCCCAGATGTTGGTCTCGCAGTAGCTTCCCTGATAGCCTGGCAGGCACTGGCATGTGTGGCTGTTGCCCCGGGTCTGGCAGCTGCCACCGTGAAGGCACAGGTTGTCCACAGTTACACCTAGGAAGAGGGGCAAACGACACATTAAGAGATGAGACAAAGTCACTGTGCTCAATCACAAAGCAATTATTGAATGCCGCCTTTTTTGGGCAGAATCTGTCGTGAATCATGATGCCCAGCCAAACAATTTTTTCCTGTGTAAAAGATGGATCTAGTTTCCATTTAATCTCAAATGTTAAAAAACTACAGCGCAGACAAATCTGCGATGTGTGGGATTAGTTATAAATGGAAGATAAACAAAACCAAGAGCATGTTATTGATAGGTAATTTGATCCCAAAATAGGTTATTTCTAGAGTTCACAGTTGACTGCATCAATAAGTGGAAATCATAACAAGAACGAAAAAACATCAAACTGAGAACATTCACTGGTACAACAAAATCAAGGCATGGAACTAAGGAACATGGAACCATTGGAAATGCGAGAAGACGCATAGACAATAGCCGTAGCTCTGGACACAGCCTGAGTATTGGCAAATTATTCATTAACAAACAGACGCCTGGTTGCCTACCTTTTTCTGCAGCAGCAACCTCACAGGACACTTGGTGGACATCGCACAGGAAACCGGCCCATGCCCCCTCGCAGGTACAGGCATATCTGTTGCCCGTCTGGGTGCAGGTGGCCCCATTGGAGCAAGGGTTATTGTCCGCGCTGCACCAGTCAACCAGATCCTGCGTGGGAAAAGCCACAAAGGACAAACATACATGGGAGTTTGTTTTTTTTTTTTCATTTAATCTAAGCAATGGAGCAGTGAAGCATGACGCCATGAATACGAGAGGATAGCAACACGTGTATTTCTGCGGGTAAATCCAGGTTGGCAGGTCTGGCTGTGTTGCGTGGGAAGTTCTGCAGAGCAGGGTTATACAATCGACAGGTGGTGACTCAACCAGGGTCAACCTTCCATGTGAAAAGTGAGTCCCAAATCAACGTCTCTGACATAGTACATTAACAGAGATTGGGGAAGATGGTAAGTTTACAACAGTTTGGATTCTACCGTTTCTGAATTTTCAGACCAGAAAACATCACAAATTAAAGGTGGAAAGACTTTCCTTTTATACACTTTGCTTCACCAAAGACAACTGAGTCTTCTCGACTGTATTTCTGCACGAGGTCTTTCAAACGTTTTGGGCCAAAAATCACAAAGGGCATATGAAAAAGAAGTTAATTTAGAAGTAAGGTGAACAGAAACAGTATCCACGATTTTTGCAAGGATTACCCCTCTGATTCAAACAAAACAAAAACATAAGTTGATTTCAAATACGATCTTAGTGCAGTATTCACTTAACATTAAAAGCACAAATATCATGTAACATTTTCTTTTGTCAAAATGTTCACACGGGTCAAAAACAGGTGCTCTTCTGCAACAACAGGCCAAGCAGCCAGGAGATGCAAAGCTGTGCAGCTGTTTCCTATTAAACAAGAACTTAACAAAGTTGGGAGCATTTATCACACTCACATAAAAAAGCTGACTCTGAAAAAAGTGATAGATGCCAGCACTGCCACGGTCTGCTGGATGCAGGACAAAAGATCCATTCACAGATCAATTCATGGATCCGGATGAGCACAAGGCACTTAACAGCTCCCAACATTTTATCTTTTGCCTGTTGTTGTTGGTTTCCCAAGTCTTCATGTATTTTTAACCACCAGCTTCGCGTTGAGAAGCTTTGTGTTGACTCTACTCAACCGTTTTAAACGACTGTAGGAAAGCAAACTCTTTATATCTTTATATGGGCAAAATGTCAGGCTAGAATTTCATTTATTGTAGTTCTTGATCCAGCAAGCTCAATGGGCTCGCAACAAATACAAGGAACATTTGATGAGTGTTCTGGCCAGGATGAAATTAAAGGATAGGGGCATCTGCCCGACTTGCCGGATGCGGGGGGGGGGAACTGGATACTATTTGACACCGAGGGCAATGTTTAACATTTATGACATTAAATGTAACAGCTTTGTTTTAAGTTTCCATTACCCCCCATTCAGTCATTGTAAACAGCAAAATTATCGGTTTCAAACTGACTTCTACCCTTTTTCTCTACTTTTTTGGGGGGAGGGGCTTCGCTTCGTGTTTTTGTTGTGCTTTTGCTAAGGAAAGGGGCAAATGTTCAATAAACTATGGGATATCTGATCCACGTTTCATTACTGCACAATAGTATTTTACAGGTGCTTGTTCTTGTATGAGACGCTCCATGGTACAAAATTCTATTAATATGCATCAATGAAAAATAACTACAAAACAAGCTTAACAGGCCTACACGGTACACCTCAGTTTTCATTTCATTTGGAAAAACTTCAATCTGAATAGTTTCTTGGGGTTTTAACTCAACACGTGTGATGATTTTACGAATACAAAAACAGGCATGCCTACTTAAAAATTAACTTGATGCACCTAGGCCCCAACCATTGTTTGTACTTTCTTGCTGGGTTTTAAATCTTTTGTCAAAAAGAATATAAGTTACCATCATTCGAAACTTATTCTCAGTATTGATATCACAAGGTTGGTTAGATGTTTGTGCCAAAAATATTTAAAAATTTGGTCTTAAAATAACGAACATGCACTACCAAAAAATAAATGATAATGATCAAGGATACCGAAAATATAAAGAAAAATGCTCTGTTTCACACTACAATGTGAAAACACCAAGTAAGGATACAAAAACACGACAAGTGGAAACTTGTGCACATGTACGACGGTGTACTATGTCACGTTGTGGAAGTTTCATTCAATTTCCGTGCATTCTGCCGATATTCTGGTGACTTTTTGTGGGTGTTTTTTTATTGCAATGTTTCTTAAATTTAATATTAGCATTCACAAGGAAGATAGAAGCGTATAGATTGCGTATCAGGGGGATTTTCAGTGTGTCAGGGTTTTTGCTGAGCGTATCGGCCCAATATGCTTTTGAATGCCTGGCTAGAACACTGGATACTGGTTGCTGCGCATGATGGTAGTAGGGTGCGCTGTGCTCATCAGCAAAGACGGACATTCAGAAGCACACACTTGTTCATGTGCAAATGGCACACCCTGAAGGAGCCGCATTTTTTCAGACCACCTCACGGCAGGGGAGGGGAGGAGGGATTCTACACCTTAATAACAACTCAGCTGTAACAAGCCTATTTCCTTCAAACCTTGACATGCGTGCAAAGACACACTTGTCATCAGTGCAAATTTGACGCTTGAAGTCAACCTCACTTATAGTTTTGTCCTTACAGTTATCTGAAGTTCAAGACCGAGCAATATGCCAGCCTACATGCACCAAGCAAGACAGTGAAAAACAGCATGTATTTTAACTGACATGTCTCAGAAAAATGGGTGGAGTGCAAGAATGGTATGTCCGTTTTTCAAGAACTACTTTCAAAATATTAACCCAAAAAACCCTGAAGGCTCGGCGCATGAAAAATAAATGCACAGCGGCGATATAAAAACAAATATTGCACGGCTCTGCCCCCCCCACTAGCTCTCTTAGGGTAACAGGAAACCAAACCTGTTGGGCCAAAAAAATGGGCATTGAAAGTGTCAGAAACACCTCTTTTTCTGTGGCCAGCAAGGGGAATACTTCAATGCATGCGTCCACACGCTGAAATTGGCCAGAAAAGCCATCTTTCCAGCTAGTCAAGCCAAGAAGAGCTCAGATCAACACCACGCAGAAACAGAGACCTACGTCAAACAAACCTCCGGCAAGATGCTCATACAAGACACTACCAACTCACCTGGCAGTTGTCTCCGAGGTAACCCAGTGCACAGTTGCAGGTGTAGTAGCCGGTGTGGTCCACACAGGTGGCCCCGTTCTGGCAAGGATTGGAGCTGCACTCATCCACTTGGTACTGGCAGTTGGGACCGGTGTGCCCCGGCGTGCACCGACAGGTGTATTCATTGACGCCATCAACGCATGTACCGCCATACAGGCAAGAACTGGGGGCAGGGAAGAGAGTTGGCGGAGGGGGGTCAACAAAAAAAATCTGGTCCAGGGAAAGAATTTCAGCCATTCAAACTGTTCAAACAAAGGAACGGTATGATGAGAAACACACGCCAAGGCTGGCCCCTCTTTAAGCAAATGTCCATATTTAATTTGAAATTTACAAATACAGGCCGATGGAGTGAAATCTGCTGACGTTACAAAAAGTTCATCTTTTCCGAAATGTAACAAGAATTCTTACTGAGACATCAGCATCCTGGAATTATCAACTGTGCGAACAACCAAATTTGATCATCCATCTAACAGACGGATGCTCAAATTGATGATCTCACACTCAACCCTTAAGTGATATCTTCATTCGGATGCAACATATTAACTGAAAGCCAATCAATACCATTGTAACAAGCCTAAAGCAGCAGTATCATTTTCTGCTGCAGAAAGCACAGCGTTTCTGCTGAGCTTTAAGAAACTGTGCCCAGGGTAAACACAAGATTGTATCAGGCATGCAACTTAGACAAAACAAAAAACAAGGAAACTCCAATATTTCCAACATTTTGTACAGTGTTTTTCAATTCCCAATGGGACCAGTGTGAAGTGCATGCCTGTTGTATATGCAAAGGGTTCTACGAGGCTGTTTTTGATTCTGAAGACATTCCTTGGTTTCAAGTCTGGTTCCTGTTTCCTGCCTGGCCAAAGGATGAGGCATTGGCTCGCCTCTCCCTCTCCACCCAGAGCTGTACATGGATGCTGGAATTAGCCCAAGAGCAGCCTGCGATTGACGGGCATTACTCCCGTGGGGAAGGGGGGACCCAGACACATTCTCACTCGTTTTATGCCAAGATAAACATCCGCCCTTGGCTGGGAACAGATAGGTGCTTCCCTCGTTTACCTTTCGGTGCAGTCCATGTCGTTGGTCTGGCAGTAAACGCCGCTGAAGCCTGACATGCAGGCGCAGGTGAAACTGGCCACGTAGTCATGGCAGGTGGCACCGTTCTGGCAGGGGTTGGACTCGCACTCGTTTGTGTCCGTCTCACAGTTTTTGCCCATGAAGCCCGGCAGGCAGCCGCACATGTAGTCGTTGGTCTTGTCAAAGCAGGCCGCTCCATTCTGGCAAGGCTCTGAACAATCCAATACAGTATCAAGAAATTTATTAAGACTATTCAACGTTTTCAATAGCAAGGATCTGCCACTACAGGTACCGGGACTTCAAAATCAGCCCTATACAAAGTAAACCACATTGTGAGAAGATGGTTAGAAATGAAAAGTCCAAGTCCTTTCTTAGGCATAAAAGAGCGGCAGCTCTTTCAAATTGTCCCATTCCTCTTTTCTGGAAAGTGAAGCAATGACCAATCTGCTGAAAAAAAAGTGTTCTGTCTCTCCCACAAAGAACTGCATGGCCACTTAGCCTTTTTCGTAATGAGACCAACGCATTATCTTGTGCAGGTTACAAATGATTACAAAATGGGAGAGCCAATTCGGAGACTGTTTTCATAAACTCACCCGATGCGCATTCATCGATGTTTGTTATGCAGTCCTGACCCCCAAAACCCGGAGGGCAGATGCAGTCGTAGGAGCCAAATGTGTTGTTGCAGACAGCACCATTGTGGCAAGGTGGGTACTCACCGCATTCGTCAATGTCACGGTTGCAAAATTCACCTGGAAGCAGGAGATACAACACAAATTTATCATTGCCTTTCCCTACTCGTAGAAATATTGTCATCCGCTCTTCCAAGGTGGTTCTCAGAATGCTGCAAAAGAGTATGATTGGAAAGCAACATTTTTGAAATTACCTGTGTAGCCATTTGGACAGCGACAGGAGTAATCGTTGTAGTTTGGGAAAGGCTCACACGTGGCTCCATTCTCACACTGATGGTTTTCACAGGGTTCCAGCAGGTCATTACAAACCTCACCAGTGTATGGTGGGATGCAGACGCACTCAAAGGCATTCACGCCGTCGATGCAGGTGCCGTTGTTGCGGCAGGGGGACTGCACGCAGTCGTCAATATTGCTCTCGCAGTTGGTCCCCTCATAGCCCTCACGGCACTCGCAGGCATAGAAGTCCAGGTCGCTCGTGCAGCGGCCATCATGCTGGCACGGGTTTGAGGCACACTCATCAATGTCCACGTTACAAAGGCGCCCGCTGTAGCCTGCCACACACTCGCAGATGTACTCATTGACGCCATCCTGGCACGTACCACCATTCTGGCACGGCGAGCTCTCGCACTCATTGATGCTGGACAAGCAGAAGGCGTCATGGTAGCCTGGCGGGCACGTGCAGATAAATCGATTGACATCATCATGGCAGGTCCCACCATTTGCACACGGGTTGGAATCACATTCATTTATGTTGACCTGGCAGTGCGTCCCTTCATATCCAGGCATGCATTCACACTCGTATCCATTAATTAGATCGTTACACTGTCCACCATGTTCGCAGGGGTTGGATGCACATTCATAAGTATTTATAGAACAAGTAGACCCTGCAAACGAATCAAACAAAGTACATTTACTGACAAATTCATCTAACACAATTACCTATGCCGGTTAGCTTTCTCTCACAAAACGTTGACTTCCAAAATTCAAAATTTATCTCAATAATAATTCATCAGAGGGGGGACACACTTTTTAAATAAGAAAGTGCATTGTTAGGGAGTGTTTCATAATTTTTGAAGGCGGTATTTACTGCGGTACCGCTGTTTTTTTAGCGGCACCGCACTAGTTAGCCGAAAGGGCTTAATGCTGGTACCGCAAAAATACAGCGGTACCGCAGTAAATACCGCCTTCTGTAATTATGAAACGTTCCCATGCCCCAATATGATCGACTTTTTTTTCAGTGGAAGCTGCCTCTCGCAAGGCTTGGAAATGACTACCAACCGATTTAAGAGCAAAAGAGGAGCTATTCTGGACTTTAACAAGAACCTACTGGAGATCAAAGGGAAACGGGACACAGGGGTGAATATCAAAAGTGAGGTACAGGATTAGCCACCAGCTGGAAACTGGTTGACTTGTTTGAACGTGAAATTTTCAAGGGATGTTTCTGCTCCAACCACGGTGTCTCGCAGCATGATCTTACCAGTGGTGCCGGACACACAAATGCACTGGTAACCCGCCAGCTGGTCAACGCAGGTCCCACCATTCTGGCAGGGCTCGTCCGAGCACTCATCAATCTCGTTCTCGCACAGCCGCCCATCATAGCCTGGGTTACAGTGGCAGACAAAGCCATCGAGGGCGTCCTCGCAGTGGCCGTAAAAGCAGGGGTCGTGCTGGCAATCGTCAAAGTCAGTCTCACAATTGAAGCCGGTGTAGCCTGCAGACAAAGGGAAGGATGTTAATAACAAACTTGGATGCATCCTCTGAATGAAGCGCATCACTCTTCAGGAATGGGTATTCAATTACAATTCAATTAAGACACATAAATGGTGTTCTATAACACTGTCTCTCAGGAGAACCAAACCCAAATTACAGGTTACAAAAAAACCTTTGTATCTTTCAATCACTATTCAGGGATGACTAAAATTTTGACTTGAAATCCCGAGATGTGAATCCGATTTTTAGTGGTATATGTGCAGGCTGCGAAAGACAGGGCAGGTTGGGGTAGGTTAACAGTGCAGTGGTGAAGCCAAATAATGCAAATGAAGGAAAAAATGCATCAGTGATCAAGTCTGCCACTTAAATTTAAAGAACCTACTCTGCAAAAGCTATTGCTCTGAACCAAAAGTAGGCAAAGCACACGCCATAGAAGATTTCTGCTGGTCACCTTTTGTTGATTCAGAGGGAATACGTGCTGAGAAAGTTTCATACCACAAAGCCAAGTCTTACCGCTTTGACAGGTGCACGTGTACTGGTTCACCCCATCATAGCACAGTCCGCCGTTTTGGCAGGGATCGGACGCACACTCATCCACATTCTGGTCACAGCGCGGCCCCGTGAAGCCCTCCAGGCAGTTGCACCGATACCGGCCCACCTGGTCCAGGCAGACACCGTCATTCAGGCAGGGGTTGCTGTGACACTCATTGAGGTCATTTTCACAGTATGTACCAGTGTAGCCTGACAGGTAAAGTGGGGGGGGGAACAGAAGAGGGGAGGGGGAAGGGGAGAGGAAAAAACCACAGGATCTTCACAAAGGGTAACACGGCACTCTGCACCACCCCCTGTTAAATACACTGTTGGGAAGACATTGTTTGACAAAACTGGATTGGGATGTGGGGACTTCTAAATATGCCCATAGCATGTTTGGACCCCAAAATTATCAAAGTACATTTACACACAACTCACAGCGAGACACACCACTGATTTCAAATTGTTGAAATTGCACATTTATTTGAAGTTGCTGAGAGCAAAGACATTCCTTGTGTCTTTGCTGCAACGCCAAGGACAAGCCGTACATCATCAGTGATAAGTACAGCATTTTCACACTGCCCGCATTCATGAATACGATTGCCAAAGCAACTACCAAGTGTACTAAAACCCCTCATATTCTCAATATCCTAGATTTTCATGGATCCCTCCTTTTCAGAGAGTGTGGTTGCAGGGTTGCCTGTACATTCCTAGTTGAGGACTGTTCCCAGGTGATTTTATCCACAGGCACACATTCCTATGTACAGAAGCGCTCGGTGTCTCCAGGCTCTTCTGACTGGGAAGAGGATTTGCTCCCAACTAAAACAAGCAGAAGTGCAGCAGAATTCTCTGAACGCTCTGGTTCATTCCCGAGACCCTTCCCAATGACTGAACTAGAAATGCGACTTCTTGACAAAGTTGCATTTATCAGTGACGCTGATATCTTCCACGATTTCCACGCATCTTTGGGGACAATCCACCACACAACAAAAAGGCATAAACACAGAGAAAAATCTGTCAACAGGTGCCCATCAGAGTTGTAAATCTTTTCGCAAGCCTAGTATCAAATCTATCTATCTAGTATCAAATACAGTCAAAAGCTACTCAAATAAATTCTGGCAATGACACTGCCTTCTTTCAACCACTTGTACACAGCGTTACTCCACAACGAGCTTACTGCTGGTGCGGTACTATTATATGCGGGAGATAGCCCACTTCTTAAAAGGACAATGTCAAAGAGTGATATCTGCTACCACATCCAGGCATGACATAAAGCTGCTTGAGAGCTTCACATGCACTCATTCTCCACGGAATAGATTGAGCCTGTGTGTGGGTGAGGGTGTGCGCGGGTGTGGGCACTGGCATAATGGGAACCACTCCAGCTTGGAGATGATTACAGTCGTGATCGGCAGCTGAATACGGAACTGCATCAGCGTGTATACACATTTCACCAGGTAAATGGAACAGAAAGATCCCTGTGCGTTTGCAAGTCGTCCCGCTTGAAATGGGTGAGGACTGCTTATTTCATGCCAAATGAGACCCAATATGTGATTGACTGGACAAGGGAAGAATTGAAAATTAAACACAGGGTAAAAAACGTTCCCCCCTGCCCCAAGGTAAAACTCCCCACAAAACCCCATTAAAAGCTCAAAGTAAACCTTGAGTGCCCCTCTCGTACAATCTCGCATTCTTCCCTTACACCTCTCATCTACATTCATTCTACATTCAGTTTTATGCATCTCAGTTTTTCTCACCTATGATGCAGACGCATCGGAACATCCCGGCCAGATTCAGGCAAGTGGCCCCGTTGACGCATGGATTTGATTCGCACTCGTTAACGTCGATCTCACAACGCATCCCTGTGTAACCGGGCGGGCAGTTACAACGGTAAGAGCCAAAAGTATTGACGCACTCATTGCCACGGTCAACCTCACATGGATCTGAGGGGAAAAGACAGGGCAAACAATTATTGCTGACACCCGGAAAAACTCTTAACTTTTCTTTTTGGGTGGAACCAGGTTCAAATTTACTCTTTCCAAGGAAAATATGGCTTTAGCTTTAATGTAGGAGTTTGATGCAATGCTACGTGTATTAGTCAGGGCATTCTAAAACCTGTGGTTAACAAGAGCTCCTATGGTATTACTCTACAACAAGGAATGCTATACACAAGAGGATTTACACTGAATTGCACCTGTGAGGTTCCACTGTGATCACGGTGAGAATTTCCATCATGAGGGCTCCCATGAAGTCAGTGTGAGATTTCTATGCAACCATGCAATATTTCGTAGCCATCTACAGATTACCATTAGACACTGCGAAGATCTCAACAATTCCTTGAGAGGCGGGCCCAAAAAAGCATGGCACAAGACAATGTACCACTGACTTACCATACAGACACTCGTCCACGTCAATGGAGCAGTCACTGCCCATAAGACCCATGGGGCAATGGCAGACAGCGTCGCCCGTGCTGGGGTTGGTGTTGCAGGTAGCCGAGGCTGCACAGGGGTTACTGATGCAGGCATCCTCAAGGTGACAGAACAATCCTGCCAATTTAGAAAGAGTGACAATCGTGAACTGAAATGTCTACAGCAAACAACAGAATCCAGTGAAATAATGCACTGAGGTAAGTAAACTCTCCTTCACAAGTTCACACAGCAATCAATCCTACTAAGAAATCTGTCTACAGCAGTGCCCTTGAAGAAAGCAGTATTATTCCTGACGTAAGTAGTCTAAGAACTAGAAACTATCCCCCCAAACACTCACGAAGCGCCATCTTAAAAAGCGCATTTGAACATGTGCATGCTCAACAGACAACTGCCCATCCTGCATTAATCTTTACAGCAACTTTCCTTAACCCTTTTGCTCCGGGAGACGTCAACAGCCACGGCTTTCGTGTAAAGATTATTGCATAACACACATGCACTCTATTCATAATGCACCTGCGGTTTCAATTGTGGGCCAGCGGCTGCTGGACAGGGCTTTGCATACTGGGCATACCGCAGCCCAGCAGTCGCAGTCAAAAAACTCCCAGCGTGAACGGGTTAATAAACGTTTCATTTCCCTGGCAGATGGCTTTGTTCATACTCAGTGCTACATGTCTTCACAACTCTCCTTCACTGAGGCCTGGCTCACAGATAGAACAATTTCCCTGCATGTGGGGAAAAAAAAGGACCCAAGGGGGGAACTTGACTAGTCTCACCGGTGAACCCAGGCGCGCAGATACACTTGAAGCTGGCCACCTCGTCCTGACACGTTGCGCCATGCTCGCATGGGTTGGTCTCGCAGGCGTTGCTATCTTGCTCGCAGTGCTCCCCTTCAAAGCCGTAGACGCACAGGCACCGGTACCCACCGACACTGTTGCGGCAGGTGGCTCCGTTCCTACACAGATCTGGCTGCTGCGTGCACTCGTCAACATCCTCCGTGCAGTATTGGCCTGCAAGGGGGATCGCCAATCACAAAGAGGTGGGGGGGACGTTAAACTGAATCCTGGTGCACCATCCTATGATGCTGGAAAACGACTCAGATGGGACTACTAATGTGTCCGTGGCACAGTCAATTGATTTCATGATCTTTCCAGACCATCTTTTTAGCTATATCGCATTTGCATGACAGAGTGCAGTCATCCTCGACTGACTTACAGTCTTTACCGACACAATTCGTGGATTCTAATTACAGGAGGAGTCCCTAAATAGCAAACAGGCAAAAGAGGCTACAGATGCCTGGGTGAAACTGTTGCTTTGTGCCTGCCACTCACACGATTACATAGGATTGCCCATGCCATATCAGCACACGCTAGGTTGTGCATGCACCTTGGGCGAGTAACACCAAGGTCAAGGGTCTTACCTGTGTACTCTGGGGGGCAACTGCAGGTGTAGGAGTCAATTCCGTCTATACAGAACCCATCATTCTGGCACTGGTGGTAAATGCAATCATCAATATTGGTTTCGCACATGGTACCCGTGTAACCTGCCAAAAGTAAAGAACAGACAAATCAGTTCACCAAAATGTGATAACATCTGACGCATCCAAATCAATTTCATTCCAATTAATTTAATTAACCTGACTACTAGAGAGTGCTAAATCCTGAATATCTCTGACTCATTGAAAATACAGAATACATGTAAACATGCTGGGTATCATATGCTTTTTACACCGCGAGTCAAGTAATATCATTCATGTGCAATTTATTAGAACTCCAAAATATAAATTTGATGGAAAGAATTTCAAGAAGTTCAAAAGCTGTCAGAGCACATGAAGTGCCAGCAAACCCATGAAAAATTTGTGAGGTATCATAATTTCAACTTATCCTGACAATAGCAAGAAGACAAGAACACCAAAAGACACCTACTTTTTCTTCACAAAATAAGGGATCCCAAATAGGGCAATCAAAAAGCCTATTTTGTGCTTGGAACATTGATGAACCTGCCACAATCTTCTAATGCACAACTTATACAGGCAAATAGTGCCACACTCCAAATACCTAAGGACGTATCAGCGGATGTATCAGTTAAGTACAAGAATTTGGGTGTCCCCTTCCAAAGTTCTGCAAAACCCTGCAGAAATCTCCTAGTCAGTCTTGAAGAACCAAATAGGATAGCTTTGACGACATGAATTTTGCTACACGCAGTACCTCACAGCAAAATGAAAGAGAGAACTCATGACACTTCAGTTCACCTGAGGGGCAGATGCACTCGTGAGAGTACAGACCCGTCGGGTTGCACTCGCCCCCATTGTGGCACGGGTTGGGCCGGCATGGGGTGTAGATGGACTCGCAGCGCCGGCCTGTGTAGCCCTGCGGGCAGGTACAGATGAAAGAGCCGTTCACATTGGTGCAGGTGCCGCCGTTGTGGCAGGCCGTCACCTGAGCCGTGCACTCATCAATGTCAATGTTGCAGTGGGTGCCCCGGTAGAAGATGGTGCAGCTGCAGTTGTAGCCAGTGGCATGTGAGTTGCAGGTGGCGCCATTCTGACAGGGGTTGTCCACGCAGTGGTCAGTCATGGTACAGTTTCTTCCTACAAGGTGACAGGGAATTAGAAAGAATGCACCATTCAACATCAAAACAATTGGATGGGTAATACTTGATTTTGCAGACAACACTGACTCATAATATACACTTGGAAACCATGCTATCGAAAAATTGCAGCACCAGTTTTTGCAGGAATTTCAGTTTTGCCAATTATGGATCATAAGCTTCCATCTCCTACTCTCCTCCCCTTGATGGTACCATATCCCTACCTCTTCCCAGATTTACCACTACGCCCCTCTTTCCCCCCTCAACACACCTGTGAAGCCCTGGCTGCAGGCGCAGGTGTAGTCATCCACGGAGCCCCGCAGGCTGCAGCGGCCGCCATTCTGGCAAGGCTGCTCATCCCGGCAGACATTAGGCAGTTCCAGTTCGCAAGGGAGTTGGTCCAGCCCACGTCGCACTGGCAGTTAAAGGTGGGCTGGGAGCCGTCCGCCGGCATCACCACCAGACAGGTGGCCCGGTTCTGGCAGCGGTTGTGGCGGCAAGGGTTGTTAAACTGGCAGGTGTCGCCCACGTGGGTGTCAGGACACCTATGAGCGGGAGACAAACAAGACAGAGAAGAGACATGGGTGTAAGGCTGGAAAATATTGGGATTCTGTTTGAAAT
Source organism: Acanthaster planci (assembly GCF_054643075.1). Classification (NCBI taxonomy): domain Eukaryota; kingdom Metazoa; phylum Echinodermata; class Asteroidea; order Valvatida; family Acanthasteridae; genus Acanthaster; species Acanthaster planci. The sequence goes on along the minus strand of NC_141787.1, from coordinate 11,747,151 downwards.
ATACCACACTTACTATATGGCGTCGCTGTCCAACTGCAGTGTTGGCAGACAAGAGGAGTATAGATACCTCTTTAACCGGCTTTCAGCAGATCAAAGAGCATGGACAAAATCTGGTCTTTTCATATGCACATCCATGTCCATTCCCTGGATTTTAGTTTACGTTCTGAAATCTTAACCCTCACACATGTATAACTTTGTTTCTACATTAATATCCGTCTTTCCTATCTTCTCACAACACATGCACCCTCAACGCTTGAGCCTGTCAACCAAATTGAATCTTGAGGTAATGCTCACGTGTCAGAGGGTATAAGCAAAAAGCAACAGTTAAATGTACAGGTACATGTACCACCCCTTTTTCTAAATTAAAGTAAATTAAAGATTGTGGCCTGATTGGGCAGAAATTATACGGTAAATGGATAAGCATGCCAAAAGTTCACAACTGCAATTTAAGGGACTCTTAAAGAATCTGTAAAATTTGAATCTGAGTCTCTTTAAGAACCTGTAACAACTACCAGCGTGAATAGCCTAAATTGTATGAGTTGTAGTGAAAATAGTTCAGATTATGAAACAGAAGGTCAAACATCTCAAGTCATAATCCCAGCTAATGCCTAACCACATATAAAATAATGCAGGTGCAGACAAAGGGAACAACCAAGGACCCATAGGGGATTTTAACAAGATTCTACTATTCAAACCTAGGAAAGAACCCATGATGTAAATGGCTCAGGCAGAAACACTCCCAGCAAATCCGGTACCACAAAGCACAGGATCTCTGCACTGGGTCGCGTAACACCCTCCCCCCACGCGAATCTTGCTCGACTGTCCCCAAGGCACAATGAGGCTACGAGGTTTTTAGGGGGCCTAATCTGTCCATTATGGCCAAGCCTTTTGAAAGGAGGTTATTATCATCAAATCCAGAGATTCAACAGGCTTTAACAGCTCCGACTTTTGTAAGGTCTCGCCCTGATAATGAAGGCATATTGTTTGGAGAGACAGAGGAATTATATTCAAACATGGGAGGGTGAGGACTCTGCTCTTCCCACGCGCAGGGCCCAAATAGGGAAGACAGCTCCATGTGAGGGAATTACTGGCTAGCAATCTGTCATATTTTCAGAGGGTTTGTACCTCGCCCAGATAATGAATTGACAAATCAATTTTGCTGCTATCCTATGCTAACAACAGCAGTGGGATGTAACCAGACAACATCACCTTGCAGGTCATGCTTATTTGAAACTGTATAATTATACTTGTCAGAAATAAATCTGTTCAAAAAGATTGCTAACTAGTCATTCTAACCCTATCTCTATAAACTTTGTTGAAATAAATAGGCAAAGATTTAACAAAAATGTACAGAGGAATAACTGGCTTTCACAGCTTTAGGATCAGGTAACTTTTTAATGGCCTCAAATAAGTGAAATGTGAGAATGCAAGTGTCTATTTGAACAAAATAATTAATTGCCGCAACCCTGTTTTGCAGACATATTGTGCTTCCAACTCCATGTATTTCAGGCCGAATGTGTTCCATCAAAATCATATTCCATTTTTCTTACTCCACCCCTCCATGGTCAGTGGGGGCGTAAACTCGGTATGTTCAGTATACAGTGCACTTTATTGTACAGTTTTGTAGAAAACACGACAATGAAGTTCTAGCTCAGTGAAAAAACAAAATATGACACGTACATGTACATTAAATGATATGACAGTTTTTACTGTCTTTCACACAAAGTTACTGCACAAGATTCATTCAAGGTTTATTTACTGTAACGGGGTTACATTTGACCATGAATGGACAGTGGATTACAGGTGGAATCACTCTGTTTTATAACTGTAAAGCACACAATCAGCAATGGTTGTCCTTCCAAAGGGCCCTGCCAACAGGTACACACAAGCAAACAAAACCCTGACCCATGGACCCTAATCGGTTTACCTCCCAAATAGCACATGCTGCACTATCCCCACCACGGACTAGTGAATAATGCATGAGCTCACCCAACCAATGAGTGAGAAGGGGTCGCGAGCTCAGGGAACAGGTGCGCATACTAAATGAGCTTGTTTACTGCCTGGCCATGGGCCCATGTAAACGTATGGATAAAACTTTTCTCCCTTTTGGAAGGGGGGGACTACAGTTACAGTTCAGAAATGTAGTTCCACTTTTGAGTATAATTGGGCATGCATGCGCAAGGACTCACATAATAAGCTCAAGGTAGAATGAACAAATACAAAGGCACTGCAACTTGTATTCAGAATGCGAGAATAGATACAAGTATGAACTGGTTTTTTTAGAGAAGAGGTAATCAAGGATTCACGATAAATATGCATGCACAATGTGAGGTATGTATTAACATGACATGTACACACATGATAAATGACCGCACACAGACAGGGACTAGTAAACAACTGGACCAAAATTGATAGCTAAACAATGAATTGCCCACACTTAGACTTTTGACAGTTACTGTTGCACCTTCTGTCAGGCTTCAAACACGTCTCTAAAACAGACCAAATGCGGAGCCTGCACAGCATTCTCAATGTATTGTAAGCAAGAACCCATCTCAACAATCACAGCCCAAAACCCTTGTCAATAGAAAGCTTGATTTTCTCACCTAACAGCGAAAGGGGCTACATGTAGGCTACTAGAACTGAAGCAATTAAGCTACAAGAAAAGAGCCTGATTTTCATATGCAAAATTTCAGCTGTGCGATATCAACTACACCACTGTTCCGTAACCCAATATCTCTCCCTGTCCTCAGTTTCCATGAATGATCCAGACACATGCAGTGATGAATTCTGCCCAACACAAAACCCACGCAGTTGACAAACTTCCATGGAGTTGCGTATCTGCAAATTGGTCAATCATTCTCAACCAATACTGTTAGACATGTAAACCCATGGGTTGGCAAAATGGGGCCTCGCCATCTTGCTTCCTCTGGTCCCACAATGGATATCCCCCCCCCCAGCTCCCCAATATGGCAGTTTTGAGTTACACTAAATCCAAAGTGTTATGAAAGAACAGGCCCTGTGCCAGGGGTCGAATGTGGGGTCTTGCTGGTTTCCTTTGAAATCCGACTCCTCCAAGAGTAAATTGACCAGGCCTGACAGTGGGGGGGGGAAGAGTGAAACTGGTCTATTCAGAAAGTAAGAGAACAAGGAAAAGGAGTTTGGTGTTAAAACCATGGAGGCACAGGAGGAAGCAGGAGTTGGTTTAAGTTGAAGGAATGTGGCGTGCTTGCCTGATACTTGGTTTATGCTGCGTGATGTTTACAAATTTCTTTCATGTACGCACAGGAGAGATGTGCACAATTCCAAATTCCAGACATATCTGGGGGTGAGTTTGTTGATCATATTTTTAGATTTTATTGCGCTGGATCTTGACTGCACGACAATTTTGAAAACCTTGCCACTGTGGAAATTGATTCAAGACTGCCCCAGAGAAAATTGAGGTTTTACTTTTTTACTTTTCTAAACAAATGTTTGAACGGATGGCCTTCCCAGTGAATACAAAATGTACAGCTGTGAATGTACAAGGAAAAGCTTTGTATTTTTGAAACTGATAATTTACTTTGATGCATATTCATAAATCCTGAAACTATTTCAAAGAATCTGCTGCACTCCCTACTTTCATGTTTGCCTTTCTCCATAAATCAAAAATGAAAGACCACCACCCTCGATGTGGGGAGAATACAGGACTTTTACAACAACAACAAAATATTCTGGGCACAGTATTGATAAAGAAACACTTCCTGTTCCAAGTCACGCGAAATTACTCAGTTCAAGAGTTGGACTTCTCAATAACGGACTATCATTAATTTCAGAGACCTACGTGTATCTGCATGCACATGTATGTACTGGGTACATGTATGCAAGCAAGTGCTGTTTCCAACTGCAAGATTTCTCACATTACATGAAAAGTTTAGATGCAAAAGCTGACAATTTCCAAATTTTACACATCTTATCTTATTATCCTACTAAAACAGTCTCTTTGAATGAAAAATCTTCAAAGTGGTCTTTCAGATGGAATGGAGAGGCCCTATTTTACAAAAAGGCAATGGGCTCTACCTCTTTCTAAAGCAGATTTTCTCCATTGGTGAAAGGGGGGTTTCTATTTTTTGTAATCTAAACTCATTGTACTACTAGTATGTGAAAAGATTAAAGCATGTAAAGGGTGCAAACGTAGGTGAAAAAAATAAATAACTGGAAAAAAGCCAATGAGAGCAGGTAAGCACACCTGCCTGAGCATGGCACAATAATACCTGCCCACCAATGGGGAGCCTCCCAGGATGCATTGGGGCCTCCACCCCAGCGCTACTCATTGCTCCAACCGAGTGCACTCCTATGCCAGGTGTTTTCTTTGCCCTCTCCTGATTCAATAGCAATATAACAAATAATTTGGGTTTTTTTTCTTCTTGTTTTTTCCCGCTTGTTGGAGACAGTATCTGAATCACTCTGGTTGGATTCTTTTGGTGGCTGAGTGCGCGCACACGCTAGACCAGCAACTGAGAAGCCTCAATGGCAGACACAAAGTGCAACTCCTCAGAACCTACATGTGTACATGTACAAGTATACGGCTTGGGTGCAAGTGTACCTGTGTTTTCATTCAAAATAACGAACGCACACAAGAACTATAGAGGCTATTTTGCCCCAGGAACCACGCCAGGCGTGGGAAATTTGCCACAATGAAAGGGTCACTGAGAATAGGAGGAGGGGGAATGTCCGGGACCTTTCCAGTCTTTTCAGATTTGGTTTCATCAGGACAGCTACCGGTATATGGTCATTCATCATCTTTTGATAGGTTTACAAAAATGCTCACAGCATGTGAATGTGAATTTGACGCCCTTACAATTTCTTGGACTTTTTGGGTCATTCCAACAAGTTTACCCTCTTATCCAGTCTTATTATCGGAGGAAGGATAACTCTTTTTAAGTGTGCCAAAAAAGCAATCAACAGTCAAGTTGTTGCTTTCTCGCATCAACAAGCAAAAGGCTCTCAAGTGTTGCTCATTAAACACTTCAGCATAAAAGTATCAGCCTTTTGCTTTTTGCTCATATTGCCAACAATGCATGTGCATGTATGGCCTTTGCTGTTTGAAGAACCATTCATTAAGTACTTCTACATTCAAGACTCAGAGTATGAAGCGCTAGGATGCAGCAAATATTACACTTTAGATGTTGCGTGGCACTTTCCATGAGGATTCATCAAGCATATCGGTAATTCCAGTAATTAGGGGCCAAAAAGTTTGACATTTTCTTGTCCCTGTTACATCTTACCTTTGTTACTTGACATGAAAGTATCAGCGGAATTGTTTTCAAACTGTTACTATTTGTCTGGCAGGTACTTTGCATTCATTCATCACTCTTCGAAACTAGAAAATGTGTTCTGAACTTAAAAAATAATGTCAGATGTGACAGGGGCATGAACAAAATGGACCCCTAATTTCTGGAATTACCCATAATTCTCATTTGTCCACAAAGGGGATCATTGCAACAGCTGCTATTTCTCTTGAAGAACTGTTTCTACAGTTATACAACGGTCCTATTTTGCCAACCATTCCCCCCCCCCCCCAAAAAAAACCCACAGTCGCATTACCGGATGATCAATAAAAAGCCATGTAGTGAGCACACATTAGTAACCGAGCGTTTATTGTTTCTGATCGCTTCAGGGCCCGTGCAGACAAGATCTGAGATCGATTGGAGGTCTTTTGGTGTATCTGATCAATACAACAGGAGGGGATTTGGGGGGGCTGAGGGGACGACAGAGAGACTTTGGGCCCCGTTAAATTAGGTGAAGAGGCTCGGAACAAAGGCCAGCTCTCCCACTCTTTATTGATTGCACCTTGTTTGGCACTGGGCGGCCTTTACCCTCCCGCGCTAGGCACGTGCTGCATGCATAATAGGTGTTGGAGGGAGGGAGGAGAGATTATCCGCCAATTTGGGTTTGCCATTTGGACTTTACTTAGGCAGACGGAAGGACAGCCACTGATAAGAAAGGATATAAATGATCCACAAAAAGACTTCTGGAGAATTGTGTCAACAGGTTCAAGATTTGCCCAGAAATGCAATTTGGTTGGTTTTTACAAGGAACTTTTTCCTCCTTAGATCAAAGTTATTCTCTCAGGAGATAATTTGAAAATTTACATCAAGAACTTTTTTGTAATTGATTATTTTGGGGGTTTTTTTTGGGGGGGGGTAAAGTACATGACAATACAAAAACACAACCAGTTCAGTAGTTGCTTCGACTTTACATGTCACTTTAAAAACTATAAACACCACCTAGATTTTGATTGAAGTGAAGTGAAGAAACTCGTACCATTCGTAAATCAGCTCTGTGCTCTTTTCTATGGCAACAGTTACACTGTACTCTTGGAGCTTCACATGTCTGCCACAGCCATTTGTACAAGTGAACCTGCTCAACCCCAGAACAGGTCCTACTGTTCCATACCACAATGGCATATAACAAAGCTCCACAAACCACAGCTCCTTGCGTTAGAAAAAATAAATGATATCCTGCGTTAGGTCTGACTCCAAATCAGGCAAGTTAATCCCATTACCGCACCCCTACTGCAACCAAGAGAGGGCAACCGACAGGCGCAAGAGGGATTCAAAGCATGCACAGAGAGGAACTGAATGGGGAGAGGGAAGGCGCTGAATAGGACTCAGTAACCCCAATCCTGACCCCTTCCTGGCACGCGTATTTGCCCAGAGCTGACCCGGGTCTTGCAACAACAACTGCGGGTGTAGCGGTGGTCTTTGGACAGGGATTACCCAGAGTGAAGGGGGGAAGGGAGAGAAAGAAGAGAGATGGGGAATGCAGTGGACCAGAGTGGTGAGGTGGGCGGTTTTAGTTATGGAAGTTCTTAATTCCCCCAAGAAGGGGAGTGCTGGCCAGGTGTGTGTATACAATGCCCATCATCAATGAGGTCCTGTGTAAATACTTGCTGAACGTGATGTTCACAAAGATTTTATTAAATGTTAAATCCTGCAAGTTGCAATGCCCTTGACGCCAATGTTTAACCTTTGACCTGGCATGACAGGTATGGAGGGCATGTGGCAGGCACCGCTTTTCACAGTCTCAGAACTACTTGGCAAAAAAAAATTGTTGTTCTTTTCAAAATATGAGATGTTGCTTTCCTGATTCATATTTTCTGTTACTGCATGACCCATAGGCTTAACTGGCTCAAGAAGAGGTTTTATTATTGATCTCCTAACTAATGTTACAGAGGATTTAGCGATATTTGATTGAAATTCAATCAAATATTCAAAATTTTGGTCAACCAGGCCTCTAGAGATGCAGTTTTTATTGATACGTGAAAAAACACATTTACACAGGTATTATCAATTTAATATTACAATGACTTCTCAGTTTCAACACTTTTCCTGGCACAAAGGAATAATTTATTATTAAGCAAAGTTTTAGCACAACATGATTTGGCCAAAGCGGTACCATTTTCCTGTCATTGTAATGCACCTGCAAATAACTGCATCAAAACAAAGATTTGACTGTTCAGTAAAACATTCAAATATTCCACTATCTGGCTCAGGGGTACACTGACCATGGCACAGTCTATGACTGAAATGTGCACGCCCAAGCCTTCAAAATTGGACTCCTTTACTCATCTCCTCAATTGCAACAGCCCAGAACCAGTGACACCCCCCCCTCCAATTACATACCATCACATATTGCGCAGGGGATATTAAAATAAACACCATTAATCTCATCTCTGATGCCCATGTGGTGGCTGAGTCTGCCTGGAATGCCCAGTCCCGGCGAAGGTTCGCCTTCGTCATCCCTGCTTGGTTTTCCCTCCCCCCCAATCGTTATTTACAGCTGCCCCTTTTCTGACAGTATTTACAGGTTTTCTGTTATCGGCCCCGCGTTAAAAAAAAAATGATTCTGTCATAACACGGCACACTGGGTACAGGTATTTGTAAACCCGAGAATCCCCCAGCATTTCTGGAGCAGTCCACTTATGTTAAAAAGCCATCTCATTTCTCGAGAATGCAGTCACTATGGTATTATAACCTAATTTCACTCCTTTTCTCTTTTGGAGAGACAACATACCACAACCTGCTTATGTAAACAACTATATGACTGTGTCTCACTTCTAAAGTACTAGGGGATCCACTTCAACAAAAATGACAGAAAGATTGGGTTAAACATGTGATTCACGTATGAACAGGATAGAAAGGCCTTTGGTTGTATTGTATTTTACGAGCACTAGTCCTCCTATGCTAAGATGCATTCTTGACACAGTTGTCATATCAGTCAAAATCAGTCAAATTTCCCATACGTGTCTGTATACTGGGGGAAATCAATTGGAAGGCATTTTTGACTGTTTTTGACAGTTAAAACACCAGGAGGGTTAGTCTAAAGTTACTTGAACTGTAGCATAGACGTCAAACCTCCACAAGAATATTCAGCAAAAAAAAAAAAAATACTCCAGACTAGAGAGCTTTCTGGCTGGACAAGCAACCTGCCTTTTTCATCAATCAACACAGCACCAAACCAAATCAAAACTTTCCATGTATCAGCCTCAACCACCAGAGAATATTTCCTTCAACTTGCATTTCTTCAGGTTCACACAGTGGAACTATTTATATGTCACAAGTTAAAATTGGACTTGAACCTACAACAGCAGACAGGCAAAGAGTAATCTCTAATAAAGAAAAAAAAAATCTGCTTTCATATTGTGGGCCCGGCATCAATTAGCAGGCAGCCAGGCGTGTCCTAGGACCCAGGGAGTCGTCGCTTTCCCATGGCATTTGCCCAAGCAGCCAAATCGAATGAGTAACTTCTGATGAATGCGGCTACAGACGTCAGAAGGCGGCAAGGTTCAATGTGAATAGAATGAATCCTGGAAACCTCTGATGTGCACACTGTACACCGGATAAACGTTAATCCCATACAAAATTTACAAAAGCCTTCTACAGTGAACCCTTCAACAACCATCTCATGACACTGATCATAGAAACTTTCATTCAATGAAGACTACTCTTTTTGGTACAAAAGACTGCTTGCATTTACAGGACTTTCTCACGCCTAGGACCAAAAAGGAACAAAAATTTCTAAAAGGGCATGCTGCTGCTGGTTAAAAAAGTTCATTCAGAACCCTTTCTGAAAACCTTGGCAAACATGAAAAAAATGTGTTCAGTCTGCTGTAGGCCTTTATTTTTCTTCGTTTCATTCTTTTTTCCACACTGTAAACAATCATTTCGAAAGGTATTTTGAAAAGCAACATAAAAGCAATCCTCGTACAGTTTCAGAAGAAAAATGTTTGCTATAGATGTCACCTGATCCCTTTAAACAGAAATGTACATTTGACTATCAACAGTCCGCTCCTGAACTGTTTGTTTTTAACAGTTTATAAGTGTTTTTTTCCTTCACTGTTTGAGTAAACACGTTCGTAATTCAAAAGCATTTGAAGTGATTTGAGTAAATTTGAACAACTGGTTTTGTTTCTGTAGTCCAGAAGCAATTTTAACTGTCCAACAACTTACTACCTTTGCAGAGAGAACAAAAGGACGGAGAAGCGTAACTGTCTGCTAGAAGTTGAATATAACTAAAAAGAGACTTTACCTTCTTGGGGGTGAACTGTTTTTCTCCCCGAGCACTAAACAAAGAGAAGCGTACACACGCACACACACACAATGGAATGTCAAATGCACCAGGCATCTTTTCTTTGGCAGATTGCCAAAGAGTGCAGTTGCGTTACATACATGTACAAACACAGTGGAGTGTACATTGTCCATGTGCACGTAAATGTCATGTGCCTGACTTTGCCAACAGTCGAAAGGAAAACCAAATTGGGAGACTGGGAGTTTTCTCTCTGAACTTCCATAGAATTAAACTGAGCAAAAGTTTATCATTAAGGATATCATAAATGATATGCACATCAGACTCGACATTATTCAACAAAACCTTCTCAAAAGTTTTCAATGATAACGGATAATGTTTATCAGTATGTACATGTAAATGGGAGTTTTGAAAAGCAAGAATTCAGAAATAGAAAGGCTTTGAAAATATTTACAATTTTCAGAGGTCAGGGATTAAATGCAAAGCTACATTGATTTTTGCCATCCGTGACACCAACTCCTGCTGCTACATGTAAGTGGTTTCTTGTACTCTGTATTTTGAAGCACCACTGTTCAACTCCAAGCCTACATGTACTGTACTCTAAGTCGCCCCACAAATGGAGCTCCTCAGAAGTGAAAGTGCTGCTCTGTGTCCTGTCCTCCATCCAATCGGGAGTCCCAAGTGATCAGGACAGCTGGCCTTCAGCACATGCCTATATATGGCAATACCAGTGGCCCTGTGGTTCCTAGAGGCCAACTACTAACAGCATCTCCATGTATTGTTGCAATCAGGGTAGCGTGCCATGGGTGCTGAACATGCTCCAAGAAGCAGTTGGGCAAGTTCGGTTTAGCACTGAATGAAGGTATGATCTCTCTTGCAGATGAAGTATAAGCTAGACTGTGGGAACAATTTCTAAATACATATCACAATGAACATGAAGCTGTGTGCTTCACCCTAAACTCCTGCCAGTCATATACATACATTCAGCAGTGTTTTCAAAGACTGTCTCAGTTCACAACTAAAACAGCAAATGTGCTGCAGTGCTACACTGTCAGTACTCAGTATGGTTAACTGGGGCCAAGATAACAAATTAGCAATGGACAAAGAACCAACACTGTGAATGATTGATCACAAAAATCAAAGTTTCCTGGTGATTTATGATATCGTACAATATGCTCAGTAAAAATGCTAAAACTAAGCAACATCTCAAAGACAAGCGACATAAAACTGAAACTTATTTTGTCCAATGCCGTGAAACAAACTATTGAAAAAATGAGTCACTGATGATTAACGGCAATGGCCTAAATGAATACATGCCAATAAGCCCAGTCTGTCTGCAGGATGTCTTGGAACTGACCTAGCTCCAGCAGTTCCACCTGCTTCGGCAGACAGATGGCGCTGCGGGTGGGGTGAGGGGGGTAGGTCTATCTCTCACTGGACTTCATCACGCCTTGCCAAATCATCATCACCATCATGGCCAATCCCATGCAAAGGAATCCAAGCGAATGAAGAGTCCTGAACTGTGGAAGCGTAGATCTCAACTACTGGTGGCTACTGGTACAATGACACTGTTAATTAAAGAAACTACCTAATGACGTACTGTACATGTACATGTACTCGCCAGATTGATGTGGTCCCCTGATTCGAATAGCCACTTATCAATTATAATCACTCATCTACATCGGGGTACCACTGTGGTCACGCCTCAAATTGAAACCTTTTCTCTTGCAGTAACTATTGCTGACCACTTCTGTATCACTAACCTTAAAAAGGGGACCCTGAATTTAAACATTTAATGCCTTCATCAGGTTGTCTGCAAGAACTACATGTAAACTGAATGTAACATACTTACAACTAACACCTGCTAAATCCTCCAGGGCAGATCACCTACATGTACAAGAAACAGTGTTGGTGGTACACTGGTAGGCTCAAATTGTCAACATCTGACGACAAACATTGGTGGACCCAGGGGGCACATGGGGGTCGTCTCCAAAGCATTTATTGGGGGAGAAACAATTTTTTAAAAAGTGGTTTGGAGGGACATTCACTTTCGTTCCTCCCAGGAAAATGTGAAAAGCCGGAAAGTTTAGCCTCATCCCTCAGAGAGGCCACAAAAGGTTGCACAAAGAAATTTTCTTACTTCTGGATTTGTCCTTACACAACAAAGTGCCTGCTTGCTGATGGTTTTCAGCAGGGTAAGGGTGGATTTATGAGGCTTAGATGCTGGTAATTTGTCAATTGCAACACAATAAATTCGGCATAAGCTTTGGCTGTAAAATTAGATACTTCTACTATCCCAACAGGCACCGTGCCCAGGGTTCCACATTTGCCACATATATGTGCGTGTACACAATGGGTTCCTATCATCAATCACTACTGGGGAAAGAATTGGCCACATTGTCACAAAAGTGTCTAGCTACATGTATTTGGCACTGTTGATATCATATTTTGGCCGATACCTATATATCAGGTTTTTTATATCGATATATCAAATTGTATTCCTTTTAATTTTCAAAGTATTATAACAGGCATGAATTGCTGGTAAAGTGTTCTAAGGGTATACCCCTGCACCCTTATGGTATGATCCAATTCAATTTGGCGACATGTTCTAGCATCCGTATTGCGTACATGTACACGTATATTGCCTACATGGGATGGGATACATGCTGCCGTGTATAGCGATATCATCAGCACATGGTGCGAGTCTACGTACGTTTATTTAGCAAATAATTCCCTGTTTTGGAGGATAAATTTTGTGATATTTTTGAGGCAAAGTATACCCAAATTATTGAGTGCGAGACTAAGATAGGTGACTGAAATTAATTCTTCAAATGTCTCGGAATAAGCCGTCTGGAGTATAAGCTACAGGGACATTTTTCACTCAGTGTGAGAACCAATGTAAGCTGTGGCTTGTCAAAAATTAAGGTAGTGTGACAATGCACTTTCGTAACAATATTTTCGACAGAGGGCACTTGCACGTACAGTGCTGAGTCTGCGTCCTGTACCTTTTAGTGCATTTCACGCGTGCACAAAACAAGGGGCCAGACAAGGTTTTTGTGCTCATTAATGTGTACCGAAAAGTGGAACTCAGTGCACGCTACGCCGCAGCACGAACAGAAACAAGCCCAAAATGCGGATATTATTTTTGTGCGGAGGGGTTTTTTAAAAATGCGGAAATCCACAGATCCGCGGAAAAGTTGCATGCCTGAATATCGCAAAATTTCTGTGATGGGCATGTTGCTATTCTGTGGTGTGCAAAAAGCCTTAACTTTAGTTGAACTGTGAATCAACAGCAACTGCAGCTGCCCTGGACCCAGTCCCACTGACCTGGCCAGGCAACAGATGTTAACATCTGACCTTGCCCAGTGACGCATTCTGCACGCCTAACAATGCCAGAATTCCACAGTTTGGTGTCACACCGGACATCTATCCATCGATTGGTCAGAGACAATTGTTTTGTTAGATGAGGGGACAAAAATCAATCATCAAATGTTGAATCCTTGGAGCGTGCAGCCTCAGCCCTGGGGGGGGGAGAGAACAATTACAAGTGCACATAAATCACCATCAATAGAATTGACGGGGCACACAGTGGTTTGCAACCACAAGCCAATGTTTTCATTTACCTGGTGCACTGGATCAGCGCAGCAGAGCTTATCTAATTTACTTGGGATATTTTTGCTGTTTTGAGTATCTCTGCCATTTGGGGTTTCACCAGGCAATTTGAACCTATTTGGAGTTACGTGTAGCCTTTTTTCTTACAGTTTGTGTCACAACATGTGCTTCAGATTATCTCCGAACACAACATGCATCTCTTTCGTCATCCATTCATCCAAACTTCTTGGGAAATGGATGAAGAGAGGAGAAAACATTTCCACCACCGGTTCTCTTCCAAAAAGAGATTCTACGTGATTGTACGAAGCCAGTGAACAATCAACTCCCTTAATATTGCACAAAATGCAAAGCTTCAAATCCTTCTTGAGTAAGTCATTAATTCCATGTATGTAAAAGATGCATGCTGGAATATGCTTTTTGCCCACAATGCTTTGGCTTCGCCTGCTGGAACTAACAGCTCTTCAAGGATGTTCCAATTTTACACAATGCCACAAAATAGCCTTCAGACTGCTTTCAATTTCAAGACAAAGGGTTCATGCACACTTCATAAATCTCCGTAGCACTACTCATGTGTCTTAGTCACTGATCAAAAATGAAAGTAAGAAAGAAACCACATTAGTTTCATGACATAAAAAAGCATGCGTTATCGATTAAATTCATGTATTGATTTTGAGGTAGAGTTTCTGTATTTTAAAATCAATGTGCTGATTGTACTTGCTTGGTGTAATATGCCTATCATCGTGACTAAGTATCAACTGCTCATATTTGTGGCAAACATTAGGCTGTTTTATTGATTGCGTATTTGTTACTCAACTTCACAGGAGTTCACACCCAACCTGAAACTTCAAGGTTCTGAAACCAAAAAAAGTGTATTGTTCTTCTCCGTCTAAAAGGGAACAAAATGAACTATACACTGCCAAATTAAACAGCAGTAGTGTATGGTGGCGCGTATGAGGTAACTGCATGGCACACAGGATCTGGTTCATGAAGTACACGTACATGTACGTCGTAAATTGCAGGGTTCTCAGTTCAACAATGCGGGCACCAACAGCTGAGGCAAGGGTAACTTTGGTGTTGCTGCAAAACAAATGAGTACACTATCTGTGCAAGCACAAGGCCCAGTACATGGCCCACTCATCAGCCGGGTCACCTGAATTTAATCATTTCCACTACAACCACCAAGTTGTTTTGGGGAAACTGCACTGTCACCACCTTTCCCGCTTCTCCGCAATATCTCGTTTCCCTTCCCAAAGCCATTCATGCACCACTTTCACTTTTCCTTTTCAAAAACGGCCCTAAATGGAACATGGATTTCATTTTACTAAATGGGGGGGGGGGAATCTGATCAAAAGCCCATTAAATTTGTGTTTGGTTTCCCCTCAACAGATTTGGCATGGATGTTCCTTGTTTTGGTTCCAGTTTTGTGTACAGTTCTAATGAAACACTTTGATAAGCCTTCCCTTTGACTGCTTCTTTAATGCACGTTTTTTATTCCAATGTCAGATATGTCATTCAAACAATACACTGCAAATAATAAATGTGATTGTTTTGTTGCACCCAAGACACAACTAAATTTTTCTCTTTCTTTTTTCATTTGGGGCATTTTTTGTACAAAGGTGCACAGGAGTACTGGGGGAAACAATACCAGATCATCAATTGTTCCTCTTGTTATCCTCTCCCTGACAAGTTTGGAGAAACATTTTCTGCCATTTCTCATGGGGTCAGGCGAAAACACGGTTCCTCTGGTTTCAGTGGACTGCAGATGAACCGCAACAAAGAGGATAAACACTAAGGCGGGGACATTCCAACACGTCAAAAGTTGCGGCCACCTTTGGCCCAAGCGGGTTATTTTCGAATACCACAGGGCGTGCAGGGGCTGTCTCAGAATGACATCAGGAAATTAAAACAAAAGAGTGCCATGTTCCGTTTGGAAAAAAAAACAGAATTAAAAACCAAAAGCAAACTTCTTTACTGCAAAAAATCATGCAGCATTGAGCGAGATATTCTAAACAGTGACTGGGATCCACCTCACTAGTCTGCAACATTGTCTCCAACCTCCAGGTGAAAAAATGGAGATAATACGGACTCCTTGTTGCTTCCTTTTCCATCACTGCTTCCACTGCGACACGGATACAAACACTCTAACATTAATGGCATTTTCATTAAAAACTTACAGGTGACAGTGAATTCAAACCCACACTAGCTTTTAAACTCTGCAAAAAGGTACTGGATTTCATGTGAGCTGATTTCAAACCAACAGCAAGGGGGAGGATCACCTTTAAGAATTTTAACTTAAGCCTGGTCCCCACAAAAGGATTTCCCAGTGGGCTGAACTGCACTCTTGATTGAGGGTCAGCCATGGCTGGCGAGGGTCCCCGTGTCACGCCCCCGACCGTTGGTCGCTCTCGTGCTCACAGTGGTTAGCGACGCATCACTCTTCCACTTTGCATGTGGCAACACTTGTTTGTTCTTACACATGCCCAGGCCTCCTTTGCCATCTGAAATGCACAGCGATAAAGGGGCACTCTCAGGGTGGAAGTCTTTAAAAAACACTTGGCTTGGATCAATCTGATGCTATCCACAGTAAAAAAAATTAAACTTTCAAACACAAACTGCACAAGATGAAATGAAAGAGTTTACACCTCATTTTCCTGAGGAAGACAAAAGGGACTGAAGTGATACCCTGGAACTACGGACAAGAAGAATGCAGCTTGGTTTCATTGAGAAAACATGCGACAAATATTATTTCATTAAGGGAAAGGAGCTACACAAATGTTTTGCAGTCTCAAGGCTGATTCATTCCACTGAGGAAAAGGGAAAAGTGTTTACTATACAATTGCTACGCAACAAGTTCATCGTCACGCAACTATTTTTTTCTCATTCAAGCTGGGATCACCTCCCACAAGGGAGAACAATCAGTAGCCACCATCATTCTGTAATGCTTGGTTGGATTCATCTGGCTGTCGAACAAATGATGCAGAGCCATCAATTCATGAGCCCTCTGTGGGCACAGTTACATGTGTACCCTAATAATGGCTACACCAATTATGCATGCACCGCACAACTTTTGTCACGGATGGCAGACTTGTCAGCTTTGCATTTACGGGTCTGCAATGCAATTACCAACAACTTGGATCAGCTCATGACCAGTCGAAGGGGGAGGAAAGTGAAAGTTTCTCAACAAATCACTGCCAGGTTGAGTTGCTATTTTGCCCACTGCCCCCCAACCACCCCCAAAAAAAGACTGCATTGTGTTTTCTGGGTGCATTTTCCAATTCATCCATCAGGTTTCATTCATGCAAGGCATGTCAACCTCCCTGCACAGGAAGCAAAAATTGTCAGAACCATATGAGCGTCGGATATCATCCATGTGAAATTGCCTGCAAATGTATTGGATTATCCCATACAAACAGATGGGATTGTTTGGAGGTCCCAAAGATCAGACAAGGGAGAACTTTCTCACCGGGTAAACACTATGGTGGTGGATTTTTTTTCTTAAAAAGACCACACTCCCCTGACAATCAAACTGGTTATCTCGTATCTGTACTGTGGCTTTAGAATGCAACCACCAAGTTGCTATGATGACAGCCCAGGGATGAAAGCAATGTATGAGCCGCCAAACAGACAAAACTTTTCCTCGAAAAATCTTCATCTGCTCACAATCAATCAACACTTTTGTGCACAATGGCACATAAACTCGTGACAAATTTTTTGCTGCATGTGTAGGGATTTCACATTTCCAAAAAACACCAAACCAAATTAATCACCATCTGGAGGCAAATCATTTGACACTGTAGAATGAAGCAGAGTATCAGGAGTTTATGTGTCATGATAAGGCATAGGCACATTCAGCAAAGGAGACAACCACAAAATGAATCTTCCTCCACTGGCTTTCCTATTAAACATGTAAAGATCGAAAAAGTGGTTTAACCTCTGACATTCGACTGGGGATGTGTCAAGCATCTGCCACAAAAGCCGACCACAGACAAGTTGCACACAACTATCATATTTCAAATGGAATCAACTGCAGGAAAAGCAGAGTCGCTGTTACACTGATGTATTACATCATACCAGGAAACATGGGGGTGACCACTGTATTGCAGTGTAATGCACAACGCTTGGTGCGCTGCATGTTCTACCGCTACATGTACCAATTATTTCAAACCTCCTTCGCAAAGACGCCTTCTGCACAAGGTTGTATGTGCAAGTTTGCATTTAACATATCAAATGTATGATATGTATTACACATTTTATTACATGCACCTGCTGACCATTTGGGCCGAAGCTCCCTTTCAACTGCACATGTACATGTGCCAAAAATGGGGGGGGAAAATTGAAAGTGTTTGATATGTAACAGTTACTTCTTTCCAACACTTTTCCCACATCATCCAGTGTTGCCTTTGGCACCCCATACTCCAGACACACATGCCCAGAAGGATTTTTCTCTGGTGATACCAAAACCATCCATGGCAAAAAAAAACCCAACCGGAACGCAGCTGCCAGGTTTGGGACCACTTGCAAGTTCAAGGATTCACCCAGCACAAGGCATGGGATTGTTCCAGGAGCGGGGCCCTTGTGTCAGTGGATCTTTGTTTGAAGTTGATGAGCCATGCAGACATCCACGACCCTCTCCTCTCCCTCCACCCCCCCTCAAAAAAGGTCCACACGTAGCCTACAATATGTTCGTGTTGATGTCTTTCTTTTAACAGAAGCGTGCTTCAGAGAGTGGGAGGAGAAATCAGGGGTTTGTTGAACAGCTTGCCATAAGGAACAACATTTTGTTATTACCTGCTGTTATTTTGTTGAGGCCTCTTGTCATACCACCCATACGTGTACATCACAGCTTGTTAACTGAAGTAACAGCACTGAGCACCTGGCTTTCAAAGCCTTTCAAGCAGGCCGAATCTCCCTATGCTATGCATGTATGCACCGGACGCATGTTGTGCCCATGTTACACTCACAAGGATACTTCACTGATGCCAGCATACTATCGGTAAAACAAATGTTCAATCAGAATGGCATCTGAAGAATATTATTCGTATTGGTTTCTTTGGGCTAGAATGCAACACGTCATGATAGCAAAAAGCCACTCTGGAAGCATTCACTTCCAGCATGCTTCGCTACATATACATGGCTCTGTGTTCTGAAAAAACTGAAAGAGGTGGCACATTATGGCTCATCGCATTACACAACGTAAAACTATTATTATCAATAACGATTCTTTCATCTTCCGAATTGAAATGGGCCAGGAGAAACCCCCACGACTCCCGATTTCAGTTTTTATTACCTTCACCACAGGCCCAGAGTTCCACTTTTATTACTCCTCAAGGATTTTCACTTCCTACTGGAATTACTAGTAGTTTCCCAATTCCTAAATGGTTCTCACAAGAGCATATTACTCCCGGCATACAAGTCTGTTTATCGACCTTAGCACCACAACTTGGAAAATGGCTTATATGAATTTTGAACGACCTAAAGGGTCTTCCATGTCTCTTCAGTTGCAAGCACTCCTTGATTTTGCAATCTACAAAAACTACATTGGAGAAAGCAGCGAAAAGTTAAAGCTAGACTAACTAGAGGTACACTCTCTTAAGCTAATCAACCCATCAGAGTGTCCAACTGAGTTATACAATTCAAATGCTGATGTTCACTTCAAAAAACTGAAGACCCTGCACTTTTTCAATACATGTACATGTCCCATCCCCAAATTGCTGCAGACTGTTTCCACAGGACAGGCCTCCAACTCCAACCTGTGTAAAATTATGTTCCACACTGCTCTGTTAACCCACTGGCCCTGATGCATTACGTCTAGACTTGGCAATGGTCACCAACAAGAATGAAAGCCATGCCAAGATTATCCTCCCTCTTCTCCCCCCCCCTGTTTTTATTGCTGTCGTATCTCAACCAAGATTCCATTCTGGTGAGTCTGCCTTCAAGAAGTGACAGGCTAAGAGGAATAATAACAAGGCGCAGAGACAGTGCCAGATAGTTGCCAGTGTTAAAGCAGATTCTTCTCAGCTTGCATCGGCAAAAAAATTAACCCTTACCCTACACAGTACTGCAAATTACTAGTTGCAGTAAAATGTAGTATTCAGTCCTGCCGCTTGTAAGAGGATGCGATCTTATTGTTCTCTGAAGCCATAAGATAAAATAAAAAAGGCAATGTACCATACAGTGCTTTGGCACTATGAATGCATGACCTTATTGTTCTCTGTACAAGTACATGTAACAATGGAAGTAACCTAGCCAGAAGTAGTAATCTGTAGTGCTAGGTCCTTCAGGCTCAGACTATTACTTAGTATTTTGCAGTACTCTGTAGTTTCAGCCAAACAATATGCTTGGCGGTTAAGGGGAACCACCAATCCACTGCTACAGACTTCAGCTCTCAAATGTCAGAAACCTGGTGTCAAAATGTAGTTTTTTAGTTGTGCACAATCTGAAGACAAAACAAAACTTCCATACAACATACGGTAGGTCAGATGAGAACTTGTGGTTCAAATGATATTACCACAGTAATACAAAACACAGATGGGGCCATGCTTCATTGTGTACAACACTATGATCATTGCTAGCAAAATATACAACAAATCACTGTGGGTTTCCAATTTAAATGCGGGCCACTCTGACAATTCCAAAGCTTGCAAGGGGTGCACAAAGGACGTGAACTGTTCTTCCTAGCCTCAGCTGACAGTACAAATGCATTCTCTGATATCTCAGAAACCATTATCCTCATCACCAGGAAGAGCTTTCTCGTGTTGGGACCGGACACAAATTTTCAGCCCCGCACTACCGTTCCTTTAAAATTTATCGTGACATGGACGAATGCAGGGAATGCTGGCTGTCCGCATTACCCAATCATATCTATCAGTTTCCGACTGATGTCACCCACAAGCGACTTGGATCAGCTTTCCATGCATGATTCAATTCTGCCTCTTGGGTAGGTACGTAATCAATGACAATTTGCACCGTCAACAAACTGAACTTCTGCAGAGTGTCAGTGTCACAGCGGAAATGCTGTCCACTTCACATGAGAGTTTGAAGGTGGCTGGACAAATGCGTAAAGCATCTATTGTCTCCCAGAAACAATAGCCGCCCTACACTGGAGTTCAGAATACTTTTTGGCAGCTCTTGCTGGGAAAGAAAAGGTCCCCTTTTTCAAACTTGAGTGTCGAAATCCCAAGACTGGGTAGCTAGAAATCCAGCCGAACATTCAAACGGCTAGGATATTCCATCCAATGCATTACCCTATTGACAGAACAGAAAATCCAGACATCTCCAGTCAAGTGCGCAGACACTGCTGAAATTTATTCACCAGCTTGACAACCATTTAAAACTATATTTTGCATCAAATGGCAAAGTCAACACCCATCTTATTTTACTTGGGCCACACTCCCGGCAATTTTTCTTCATAATTCTGAAGTTGCCCCCCTTTCCTCCAACTGTTACTTATGGCTATCAGTGAGCAGGGTTTTTTTTTTTCTTCATGCTCTTTCTTCTTCTGAGACAGAAACCCAGCCTAATAAATCTTGGCAAACTTCTGTATATATGTATCGTGGGAGAGTTGGCTGAGCTGATGGTAAACTTGAAAAAAGACCCACAATCCTCGGGTCACTAAATTTATCCAGGACCACAGCCGTTCCATATGACAAAGTCGGCCATAAATTAACGCCAAAAAATGCCCGGAATGGTCCGTTGCTGGTAATTGGACAACAGCAAGTGATGGGACCTCGAATGATGAATCGGGAAGCAGCTACAGGATGTGACCATTGATAAATTGGGGGAAATACTCTGTGAGAAAAATGCAATAGTTTTGCAATAAAATGAAAGTTGTTTTAGGCATCAGGCTAATGTCATCTTAAACAACAGTGGAAAAAGTTGTCAATCACGTCCTAGTTGAGGGAGGAAGGACAGGGGATATCCCTTATTTTACTTTGTACATAATTTCACTATCTATATTTATGCAGCCAATTTTTTTATTGAGAGTTCCTTATAGCTTTTCCTACACGTACCCCTTAAGTAATATGATGTTTTGATTAAAACATTAATATTAGAACTGACACAGCACTTTATTTCAACTATTCATGAATCTCTGTTCACTTTGACCTTTTCAGAACCCTGCAACATTGTCCATGTTGAATCAACCCAACAATCCAGACATTTCTGCTTAGAACCATCCTGAATCCTGCACAATAATCTACGGTACAGGGACCTGTGGACACGTTCACCAACCTCCAAGTTCCAAGGAGTATCAAGCTTCATAAACACACACCATCAGGGAAACAAAGGCTGGGCTCTTAAATCCTTCCTACATCCTGCAAATCCCTCCAAACCTACCGTGGATTTTGAAAACTGGAAAGGGTTATAGGAAATTAACATGCTCTTAAATTTGTCGGTGTTGTCTATGTATGACAGCCTTCAAAGACACCATGCAGACAGAGAATTCACTGTATCAAACCGACAAAACAGAGAAGGCACAGTAATTCTGCCTCCGAAAGTCAACTTGGTTCCCTTGTTTGCTCCAAAACTAACCTCTCTGCCCCCTGAGATCATGTGAACAGTAATGTGAGTTGATGCATCTAGCAGATCCCAGCATTAGGGCCAACAGAAAAAAAAAAATGGCAAAATAACGACTTCCTCTTGTTGACAGCCTCTCCCCCAGAGCACCCCATGATTTGCTATTAATTACAAGGGGGACCAGGCTGAATAGGGAAACTGGATGCTGAAAAGCAGGCCTACTCAGAGATGTAATGCGGAAGTCGGCGCTCCAGAGAGCCAACACGCAACATCCTGCATAGCTGCATGTTCACGCACATAGATGGTTGTGACAATGAACATGGTCCAGTTTATCTGTCCCTTGTCAAAGATCCAACTTCCTTCTGATCATTTTAACGAAACCACTAGCAATATGATACTTTCCCAGATAGTCAGCCCAGACTCTGACACTGACAGGTGTCAAAGTACATTTTCCTGGAAAAATGTTCTATATAAAAATATTCCTAGAGGACTAATTAGTTTAATTTCGTAGATGTACATGTAACTGCCTAAATGGCACACAGGATTTTGCCAGGAAGTCTGGCCGTTAGATTATTTTAACAAAAGCCTCTGGCAATATGACACTTTCCCTAATAGTTGGCCTACACTCTACAACAGGTATCAAAGTACATTTTCCAATTAAAAAGTTCTTAAAAAATTTGTAGAGGACTAATTAGGTTAATTTCGTAGATATAACCACCTACATGTACATGGCACGTAGGAGTTTGCCAGGAAGTGTGAGATATATTGTCGATGTTGTCACTAAGTGACAAAAACCTGGAAAATCGATAAGTTTTGATCTAGAGTTTGTCATGCTCTTTCAGTACAATTGATTCAAACAACAAGTTGGCACAAATTTCAATGCAAAATGTTGTTTACTCTCATATTAATCGTAAACTTGGGACAGTTTTGATGCAAAATGTGGTTTAGTCTCACGCTAATCATAAACACACATCTGACAAAAAAGCTGTCACACTTTGCTGTATTCAAGAAGTGACAAAAAGTCACCTCGTTAGCAG
This sequence comes from Acanthaster planci, assembly GCF_054643075.1. Taxonomy (NCBI): domain Eukaryota; kingdom Metazoa; phylum Echinodermata; class Asteroidea; order Valvatida; family Acanthasteridae; genus Acanthaster; species Acanthaster planci. The sequence goes on along the minus strand of NC_141787.1, from coordinate 11,724,421 downwards.
AGCAAAACAGAGACAATACAAGATTCTGTATGAATCAGGATGCAAGTGTATGCACAATGCTCAACACAATTTCACCAATTTTTTCATGTGCTTGTTTTCACAAAGTGGCAAAAAGTATAAAAATATGTAAAGCAAAGTCATCATGCTCCTTAACAGTTGTGTTTTTCTTAGGGTAGACATGGCATGCCCTTATCCTAAATAAAATTGGTAATAACATTATAGTGAAATTTCAAGTAGTCTTAATTACATAACTGGTATGTTTACATACAAAGTGCAACAACATTGAGGTCTGAGGTCAACAAATAAAGAATGATGCAAACAAAAATACAATCCATTCAGGGAGACAATTAAGGAAGTCCTGTGACAATGTTGTCCGGTATGCCCGGATGCAGGGTGTTTTTACAGCTCAGCTGGGCGAAGAAAATCATGGCAATAGGTCACCACGCCTAAAACTGAACCACCACCAGAGGTTGCCAACAATGCATATTCCGGGTTGGTTGCACTTGGTTGCTCGGATCAACTGGACATCTCTTTCACATGACTGGGCAGAGAAACCTGTTTGTTTCAATCTGTGTTACCAGTAGGACTTCAGTGTTTTTCAAACAGTTGTGGCTGATGTTGTGTGAGAAAGATCTGATAATAAGATCTCACCAGGGTTTTTGTTAGTTTGTTGGGAGAGGCAAATGCTACAAAATAGATCAGCAACTTCCAGTAAAAACTTCTACTGGGATTTTTCTTATCTAGTCACTGTTATTATCTTAGTTTATACTTCAACAAGTTTATACTGCAACTAAGAAAACCGAATGATGGGTAGAACCAAGTAAGGAAGGACCACAATAATGATACAAAAAGCAACAGCCCTGTCAAAACTGAATCTACAAAAAGAGGTGGTGGTGGAAAAATTGCAGAAAAAATGGCTTCAGTGACCAAGGATATAACAACAATGATGTCTGAAAGACATTTACTAAAGCAAGTGCACTTCCAGTTTAACCACAACCGAGTGGTTTCATTTTGAAAGTAAATATTACAATCACGAAAGATATTTAAAACAACATTAAGCACGGACTACAATGGATGTGTGCTAAAGACTGACAACGAATGAATAAGTTGTTTCGTGGCTGGAACACTTTGACAAAATTCCTGCAGTGAAGTCTGCCATACAGACTTAGACTTCTATGCCAATTCGAAAATGCAGTCATTGGGATTTACACACACTGAAATTCAAGGAAAATTCATTTCCTTTGGCTTAGCAAATGACTCTCTAAGCAGAGCAACCAGGTGCTCAGCACTTAAATAAACTTTGCCATGTTTCCCTTTTAATATACAGTCTTAAACAGTTGGTGGGCAACTTGACTCACTTCCATACAGACTGGTATGTTTCACTGGCATCACGCTGGGTCTTCAGACTTCAACTTAAAGGGTACAGGGAAGGCCTTCCAAGTCCTATGACCCCCCAAGAATCCTATCACGCAAACACTGTATGTCAGAGTAGGAGATTTTATAGCTGTGGCTTCACTTTCTGCTGTTTGATCACTGGGCATAGCCACAGCCACACACAGCAAGGCCTTTGATTAGACAGAGTGTATCACCTACATGTACTGTACATGTACAGTACAAAGGGCTAATATACAATGTAGTCTGGTGCCTGCAACACCAAGTTCTATGACTTCAATAATCTCTATAACACATACTCTAGGAACTTGACAATTATTGCCACAGGTTGAAAGCTACATGTACATATACCGGTACCTGAATTCCCAACAGTAATCTTTCATACCTGTGTCCTGGAAACCAAGCTGTAAGAATAATAAAGACATTAGCTTTTTACCTGAATCGGACAATTTCTTTTCTAAATCGAATGGTTAGCCCATGAAAATTTGTAACCTTGTTCTTAAAAAAAAATTTAAAACATCAAAAAGGTATTTCCTTTAAAGCATACCCCAAAATCTAATTTGAGCTCAGCACGAGTCCAATGACCCAGAGTTGGTATCCTTAAAACTCCACGATCAGCATAACCCAAGGTGCAAGCTGTTTCTAGTACAACTGCTGGGCTTTCCTGACCTCCAACAATGTGACCACTCCATCTGCTGCGGCGTCAGCAATCAGAATGGACTCAGTGGCCTTATTCCACTACAACAAGCGCATTAGACAGGATAAATGGTACATTGTGGGCATTTAGCCCAGGAACAAAAACAAGGATGTTTTTTTGAGGATGTGCCTATCATTGACAAACAACTGATTGGCCACAAGGGCATGGCTGTATTTAAAAAATGCAATCTGGTTAAAATTCATGGGAAATGCATTTGGCCTACGTTCCACTGCACAGTAACACTTTGCCACAAATCTCTGACACTTTCATCGAAATACAGGCACACTCAGAAGTATTGAAGGAAAGTTTTCCAACACACAGGAGTAACAATTAAAACCCACAAGGAACTTTAGAAAATTTGAAGGTTTTGCAAGTTAGAAAAAACAGCCTGGCCTCTACCACTTTGTGCAAAATACTTGATGGCCCCCCTGGGAGTTGAAAAGCCAGGACTGTACAACGGAAAAGAATAGGGATAGATTTGGTGTAAAGAAGAATCCTGGCAAAAATATATTAAGAAGAATAAATATGATGTGAACTACATGTAGTGTTCGTGTTGCTTCATTCAAATTTGTGAACATCATTTTGCAGACAAAAGGTTTCAACCTGTTGGCTTGACATTTCAACATGTAAAATCAGCCACAACTGCTTTCATCACCAACTGCTGGCAATTAAAATGCCTCACCCATCGTGGAGGGCAGTCAAGTTGACCAATCACCAGCGGTCTTTCAAAACAATCAACCAATACAATTTATAGGCAGACTGAAGAAAAAAAATTGTCCTTCACAAAATAAAGGCTTGAAGAGTTGGATAAAGGTGCCTGTTGCTGGGCAAATTTGCAGTGAACTCGCCTGAATGCGCCACTTTTGTGAGAGGTTATTTAATTGGCCCAAGGGGGGCTCCCATGGTGAAAAGGGAGGGAGGTAAGCACCCCATTGTGTGACAAATCAGACCCATTGTACATGCAAGTCTGCGCTTCAAGGGTCACATAACAAAAAAACGGTATGAGTTTGGCTGCAAGGATATTAAAAACTCTTTATGCTGCATGCAACACTGAACTGCTATAACAATTTTCTTTGAGGATTGTATGGCCTTGAGACTCTACCTGCTGCACAGGTAAATCCAAGCATTTGTTCAACAAAAAATCTGCTAGCAAGGTTACTCAAATAATATGGACCAACCACAAGGTACTCCAGTGGGTAACGGCAGACTACAACTGCATCAGGACAGGTCAAACCTCGAGTTCAATCCACTGGCTGGTCCCATCTGACACAAGGTTGGCAGCTACACCCTGAAACTTGGGATTCAGTTTGACTGTTCTTTATCACTGCAGACATGCCTGTAAAGCATGTCAAACACTGGGTCAAACCCATTAAAAGCCCAGGTAAAGATACACTATCAAACTAATTTATGCAAGGTCAGGTCAAAGCATGTAAGAGCAGAAACTACTGACTGATGAGTAGCATTGATAATATGTAACAGTAGAGTGCATAACACAAAAGAGAATTTCCTGTAACAATTTTGAATACATGGTGAAATGTAACACAACACAAATATTCATGTAAGCAAATTCAAGCACACAAACGCTCCTTACACTTGAAAAAGAGAGGAAATATAGACCATCTTTTAAAAAAAAAAAAAGGAAATATCAAACTGGGTAATTAGAGATTTGAAGTCGGAGGGTCAAACAACGCATTCCAACTTACTTTTGAGTAAACCACAGTCAGGTGGATTAGCTGTTGCTGTATCGTTTAACAAGCCTAGCACCAGCACCCAATAATTATCTCCAGAACTGCCAGATCCGTTTCAATCAAATGCGCGAGTTGAGGAAGTCAAACTAGACCTAAAATGTCTCGTCCCAATCAATATGTGATTCAACACCTTTCACTCATTTCAAAGTTCCCTGTCTTCATGTGATGAGTGAGCGCTGAAATCATTAGTGCAGCCTCATAATTATATCAGTGCATGAAATGGGAAATGGTGCTGCACCTGTCTCTCACCAAGTGCATGTACTAGTATTACATCCCAAACAAATAAGGCACAAAATACTTGCCAAAATAAACTAATTCCTCGAGGGTTTTTGTTACGGGATATTTTAGCATGAGTAATGGGGCAGTCTGAACATAATATCAATGTGTGACTCATTTAACTGGTGTCCAGTGGCACAACTTAGGAGAGGCATTGACAGCACAGCCTTCTCCCGTCCCCCCCTCCTCCCTCACCCCTCCCCCCCTCAGAAATTAGAGGAGCGGAAAAATCTGGCGGTAGTCCACCTTGGTCAGTGTTTTAACTGTGACCAAATCCACTGAATGCTCTTTCCAAAATATAAGTCCCTCCAAGTGCCCCCCCCTACAAAATGTACCTCATTTTAATACGTCTGTGCTCTAGTTGTTTGTGATGTTTACTAAGACCTTTCCTGAATCCTGCAATATTCACCACAGCATGGGAACCCAATGGCATTTAGTGTGTTTCAACCTTCAAGAGATATAAGAGCCACCTCATGCAAGGTAATACCCTGACAGGCAACTAGCTACATCTAGCAAGATTCGCCAACATGTTGGTTTGAAAGGGTCTAGTAGGGGTGGGGATTATTATCATTATAATTAACTGTGTGCTGTGTCTGCAGCTTCAGCACTACTGTCTTCCTGGAGCCAAGAGAATGTTGCATTGTGGGTGCACTTGAAGAAATACAACTGTAACCAAACGTGCAGATTCAAATTAAACTGCCAAAGATCTGCACAAGTTTTTCCAAGGCTCTCAGAAAGCACTGAGTAAGCAGATACATACTACAGTATCAACAACATCACCTCTCAGTGAAGGGCAAAGCCCTGTTTATTAACTCCCAACTTAGAGGTACTTCAAAGCCCCCTTCAGAGTTTGAGATGACTCTGAAAGACCAAAGAAGACAAAGCCCAGCCCACGGTGTTACTTCTGCAATTTTTTAAAGTTTGACAGACAGGCGTACTTACTGGCACTGAGATACACTGCCGGGGATGGTCACGCATGCACCACCATTGAGGCAGGTGTCGGGTCCACAGGAAGCTGCAAAGAAGAAAAAAAAAGTTATGAAAGTTCAAGTTGGTGACCAAAACTGCAGCTCTGAAAAAGATTAATAAATCAGCCGATTTGGGGGATATTGGGCAAACAACTGGTTTGGATCAGAGCAAATTGACTGAGCCTGGATTTTGTTCCCGACACCTCTGGACTGGAGTCCTGACAAAGCCACTCCCAAGGTAAAGTAACAGAGACTTATGTGAGGGAAACTAGTGCTGTTTGTCAGTCAGCGGCTATTTGATAACTTAAACCGTGTTCCCATTGGACTTTTTCTTCCATGGGCGTGTGGAAATTTGCCGTGACATTCCTTCGTGTCAATCTATCGCACATTCCCACATGGACTTTTTTTAACTGTAACGGAATGTTTATTCGCTGTGTTAGGCCTAATAGGACCAGCTGATTACATTGCCTACGCTGTACAAATCAGGCCTCGAAATAGTACTAGCCCGGCGTACAAATTCTAGCGAAAAATGCTCCGGACTACCTAAACTTGGTTCCTTGGTTGCGCAGTGGGCTAGGGAAAAATTCAGAATAAGCCTACCTGTTAAAACTTAGATCAAAATATATAATGCTTGTTGTGATAATAAATACAAGATCGCAAAAACTGAGTTGTTGTGGATGTGTTTTTGAAACGTGATGCTCGCGCGCGACAGGGTGATAAGCGACCATGAATGCCATGAACAGAGTACACAGGTGGGTTGTAGTACTGGTATAGCGTAGCTCATGGTACGGTGCGTCGTTCCACTTTTTAGGCCACTTCTGCTTCCAACTACATGCCTCTCAAAAATAGTATCGGTAGGGGGCAAAAAGTAAGGGTCGGTCGGGAAACCGAAAACAGAAGTATTTTTTTGAGGGAGGGGGGCCTCATCAATTTGTCTGACCTTAACTGACCACGGCTAGCTATACTGGGCATTGCAAAAGTCCTTGAAAGCGTTTGATACGAAGTATACACAAAGACGTGTGCAAACAGCACCCTCTTCTGATTGGAAAAATGCTTCTCTCATTCACCACGCACGTGCGGAGGTCAGAAAGTAAGCAAACGTAAGCAACCCAAATGAGAGGAAAGATAGAGCAAAGATATGATTTTGATCCCGGCTCTGTGACCAATGACTCCAGCGACTTTTAACTAACAGACATGCCTCTTTATTTATTTATACCATGAGCCTTTTATTTTCCAAAATGTCAAATTCTGCATTGGTAAGCTGATAACAAACTTCAGGTTTTTAACATTTCTTTATATACGGGCTAGTAAAACTCCAAACAGGCTGGTAAAATATCCACTGATCCAAGGAAAAAAAGTTAGCGCAAGGCCTGCAAATCATGACAAAATCAGCAAACTCTGCCACAAAGACGATGAACCCCTACAGGAAAAGCCCCGTACACAAGGTGTGTATACATGTAGCTTTATCCGGGCACACTTCACTGTGTGTGTGCGCAGCATTCTGCTGTACTGTACGCACAGAGCTGGAGACTGGGAACCACAACCATTTTCGCATGTCTACTATCGATCTCTGTGTAGGCAGTAGTCTGGTTTTTATGTTCAGCATGGTCGCGGTCACTCTACATTGTATGGGAACTGTTCCCATTGAACTTTTTTGTGCCCCTGCTAACTTACCATGGCTGTGCAGAAATCTTCCATGACCCTTTTCCACATGTTAGTTTTACCTCTGTGATCATGGTAAGTTGACAGGGACATTAGTTTACCACATGTTCCCACTGGATTTAGTTAAGTCATGGCAAGTTAACCAAAAAGTCCAAAGGGAACACAGCTTTAAATGTGTTCACACTGGAGGACCTGTCAACCTGTAACCATTATCTGTGACAGCCCAGGCAATTTCTTTATGCAGTGCTTCATGACATGTACATGTATACTCTTCCACGTTTTGATTCCCATTACTTTTGTACAGGACTTGATCATAAAAGCTGAGCATGTGTGGAGCCCTCAAGCGGCTGTACGCCACAGCCAGACACTGTGGCAGAATAATTTTACTCCGCAACTTGGTCTTACATAAGTGTGTAAAAAAAAGGCAACATTGTGGCAAGAAGCGATTTGCAAGGGTTATCATAAAGTCCAACTCAGTAACAGACTCTGGCCTGCCAGCCGGGTATTCTGTCGCACTTAAAAAGTTAACATTTTTGGCCAAAAATAATCCCACGCCAGGGACAAATTCTCCATGAAATAATCTTTGTGTCAACTGATTTATCCATCAGCTGGCACAAAAAGAGCCCAATGATATGACTTGAAGTACATGTACATCGCTAAATCGATTTATAATCACACTCAGCTGGGTACACACAGTAATAATCAGTCTGACTGCCATCCCTCCCCCATTGTGGAGGAGGGGCATTCTGGGTACAGTACATACATGTCATGTACATGTATCTCCAGAACATCTGCACTGGGTGAAATATTTCTGCCAGTGCGTGACCCTCCACCACTATCAGTCTGGGTTTATCACAATGTCTACACTGATAGGCACACGAGTCAGGCTGGTAATCTACTATTCGAATACCCATTCCTGCCACCAACAATGGGGGTAAATAAATACACTTTGCCAATCTGGCCCGTGCATGGCACACATCCCTGCAGTAAACATCCCAACACAGTGATAAGGCTCACTTCCGAAAGTCTGAAGTTTAAGCTTTCTTTTTTTTTTTAAAGTGATATATGGCAACACGTACAGTCGTTTGTTCCAAACATTTTTAGTGATGAAAGGAAACCACTAAAGTGATATATGGCAACACGTACAGTCGTTTGTTCCAAACATTTTTAGTGATGAAAGGAAACCATGTACTCTGAGGAGCACCTGCTTGTTCATCCCACTCTTCAATTCAAACTTGCAGCGTGTCTTCACGAGTCCCACTTCAGACTGTGCTGTTCCTACCATCATTATAACACTCTACCAACCACAGAGGAATAACCATAGAGCCTAGAGGAATGATCAGTGCTGTCCCGATTCCGAGGCATGCAATCACATCTCTCCCACATGCATCACATGCCAAAAAGCTTACGTACATGTACAGGTGCAAATCATAACACTCGAGCCCTTCTGCACCAAACACCTCGGCATGTGCCTCTGGCCAAAATTGTGCTCTACAGTTGGTCTGAAAATCACACTCTCAGGGGTTACTTTTCCCCAAGCCGATGATTTCTTGTAAGTCAGAATGGGTGGTGAAGGGTTTCATTTCAAGTGATACAGTTTTATAAAATTCAACCATCTCAAATCTGTTCATTGCTCACATGCATCCTTTACTGTGACCTGTATATTTCAACACACATATGAAGCACAGGATGAACATGGGAACAACTGCTACTGTACACTTCCACAATTTGGCAAAAGACAACTGTGTAAACAAAGTAAGGATGTGTTCCTACAACTGTATAAATAGCACATAAAACCTAGGGCTGGAACTGCAGTTTTTAGCAGTATTTTTGGACAAACCTTTGAAAATGACAGAATGTCTTGCAGACCACCCAAATAATTACCCCCCCCCGACACACAATCGCATACATGTACATGAACATCCGATGGGGCAGTTTTTCTTGCCTCTCACACACTCTGTAATCAGATAACGAGATTTGACGACCAAAGGACAAACAGTGCCTCCGTGAACTTCGAACGCAAACACTTTGCATGAAATTTGGTTAGCAGAAGAGGTGGCAAGCGTGAGGTTGACACGTGTTTTTCACCATCATCACATGTCTAACACCTCCACAGGTATTAAGCATTTAGTCCACTGAAACACATCACATGTCAGTCAACTATTTGCGCCTGGGAAACAAATGTGCGAAACTTTAAAATCGCAACATCTGTAAAGATGACAGTGGCAAAAGTAATGTCGATAAAACAGTTCTAAAGAATCTCACACCTTCATTTATTGTTTTTTAGCACCGTATCTGTTTTGACAGGGCCACATTCGGACAAAGGAAAAATTAATCACAGAACAACAGAGCAAGTGGAAATAAACACCATCGGGCCTTCCGAATTTCAGTGCTTGTTTTGCATCAACAACTTTAGAAAAACAGACTCTTTCCTGCAATCTGAAAGTAATCAAACGCAATTCATGGCGTTACTCCTCCCACATTATGAAGGATGCCAAATCAGCCAGCAATGAATTTATTGTCAGAGATTTGTGAGCACAAAACAGGGCTGGACCAACTTTCTTTTTTAAAAATAAACTTCTCCCCTTTCATGCAGCCATAACAAAGCGCATTCTTCCCTCCTTGTTTGCCCATCATCAGTTTTCAATGGGAGAACTTGGCACAGCAATGACCTGTCGTCACTGGATGCATGGGCTGCGCTGTATACCACACATTCTCCCCTTTCACTTTAATTATATGAAGGAATGTGAAGATCTTGGCATCTCTGTCACAGCATTCTGCATCCACATGCAAGCTTAAAGAGAAACTCTGGGAGACAAGGTTTTCTGACAACAGTTTCACTGAACTGACAGCCCATTATACTTCCCAATTTTTTTTCCACTTTAACAGTTGCAATGTATATGTTCCCTCTTCCACAAAAACTCATCACACATACAAAATCACTTAAAAGAGAAATTTCAGGTTAAGTCTCAGGATGCCCAATCTTATGACTGGAGAGTTCAAAATCCAAAAATTAAAATAAACTGTTACACACCTCTTTAGCACGGCGGCAAATGGATGATGACAATCAAAATGCCCACATCATTCATGACACAACTTCACCTACGAAGGTTAAGTCAAGAACAGTCCACGTATCTGTGAATCGGTTACTAAATTTCAAGGACTGCATCTGTGGCTCGATTGTAATTTTTGCATTCTTTAATAACAAAAGAAGCTGTTATTACAATTGCCCACAAAAAATTGTTAAGTGTCCTTCGTCATTTCCAACGTCAATCAAGTATTCCACTGTTCCTCTGAAATAGCTCACCAAGGTCCACCTGGGGCAGAACAATTCAGCAATATGGACCTGTAGCTGTATGGTTAGCAGATCAAGGGCAGAGCAACATCATTGCCTGTCTAATTTGATTACAAAAACACGGCCAGGCTGGCACAAGTTTTGGTCAACAATGGGCACAGGATGACTATGTTTTTGTAGAAGAGTAACACAAACACTGCACTCTGGCAAGAAAATTTCAAAGGTACCTCACCCACCAATATGTTTATTACTGTGTCGTTATAAAAAGGGGAAACGCACAGACACGTTACAAAGTTTACCGCACTACCGGTATTTTTTTACAAGCACAATTTGACAAAGTATCTACAATTATTAACTCAATGACAGCAGTGGTTATGGTTTCAAATCTATTAGAAATAGGTAATGTCAGTTTCAATTTTCCAGTTTAACTCAAATTTTACGGGAAACTAAGGAAGTTGAACACATGTGGAACTATAACTTGACAATTTTATTTTCCAATTCTGTGCATGGCTTACAATTTCCACAAAGCTAACCAAAACATTCATGAATCAAGTGTGACTTTTCAAAAATGCAAATCCCTAAGATAGGCCCTTCCCCACTTGCACTTAACAAGGCTCTCCTAGCTTGTTTGTACTGAATCTGATATCAAGTTTAGAAGAATCAACTTTGCTAACTTGGCATGCCTGTAGATTTAATTCATCAGGAAGTAATTGAAAAGGCTCCAGGGTCATGGCAGATTCAGAACTAAGGAGCCCTTGAAAATGCACTAATTAACACATCCCACTGTGATAAGGCTGCTCCCATGATTTCCTGGAATGCCAATCTGCTGTGGAATTCAACTCCCATATCCTGAGGTTAGGGTGCTGGTTGAATGTAGACTAGCATGTAACATGCTATACAATATGGGATCAACCATGGCTTTCCTGTTGAAGCTCGACTGGTTTCATTCCAAACATCAGTATCAATGGTGATTATTTGGCCGTTTCCATCCCATATCCATCCTGTTGCATTTCTCTTGCATGGTGCAACCACAGCTTCCTCCACGGTTTTATACACATTCTGGTTAAAAATGTCTTGCCAACTCCAGGACAATCAACTGTGCAAACTAATAGCATTTCCAAGTTTCCACAAGCCTTTCAAATGTCAAGAAAGGTAGGCCTACTGAATCAACTGAACCCAACCATAATAGAGTTCAGCCCTTTCAAGAAAATCCCCACCCACTCCTTAATAACCGGCTGATAAAGCAAAAAGAAAACGGCCATACAAAAATGTGCAACAGTACTGCCCTATCACCAATGCCAGATGCATGAAACGAACAAGCCGAACTTGAAATTTTGCAACATACATGTACACGTACATCCCATAATTGTAAACCACACTGCACCTATCCCATATACACATAAGCAAGTTTTCATGAAATTATCTGCGCCAATCAACAAAAAAACACTGCAATTAGATGTTTGAAGAATGAGTAAAAAGAAAGCGAGAGTCCTATCTTTGAAGTAACAATGGTGCATTGACCCAGGACGCACAAATCACACTAATGATAGCACAGTACAATGACACTCCTCAGAGTAAGTCTAAATGCATACAGGGGATGCAAATAGTAAAAATGAAACTTGAAATTCTGCCTGCACAATGTCTACCAGATCAGTGAGGCCAAAGAAAACTGAAAAAGTTCATTCCAAAGGGAAAGCAATCGGGGATCTTATTTCATACAATGTAATAGAAGCAGTTACACAGTAAATACAAAGTAATACATTGTTATCCTACAGACTGCTACTGTTCCATACAAAATGCCTAGCAACTGATATTCTGCATGTAGTGGGCTTTTCGACTGGTAGTGGAAGCATAAGTGTCAGCAGACCACAAATGATGCTTATTTTTCAACCATCCTTTAAAAAATTGTCCCAAAACAACTAGGTGCTGTTATTACTTGAACCACTTGGTATAGTTATTGCACATTTAAATGCTTGTGACATTACTTTGTCAGGCTTAATTGGGCTGACTTCTTTATTTTCATTGAAATCCACAGGGGTGCAGCTGCAGACTGCTCTATGAATGTCATGACTGTCACTCCACTGCAAAATATGTGGGGAATATGAACTCTAGGGACAGCAATATCTGCATCTTTGAATGTGTGGAAGAATGAATCATTTTAATACAGTTTATAACCAACAGTTACCCAGACAACTGCCAGCAGCATGATACATTTATCGAACCTATTCCAAAAAGAATTCATATTTATACACAGAAGCAACAAATTTTCCCTGCAGTTTCCTACCACTACTGCATGTAGTACTTGCCATCTGAAAGCAACGAAATGTCCTAAAAAGTCAATTCAGCAGGGAAAATATTGAGGTATTCCCAGGCCATGGATTTTTTTCAAACCAGCCTTACACCTTTACCACTACTCCCTTAACAAATGGTTTAGAAAAGGCATGTGCATCTAAACTATGGCCGCAGCAATGTGCACAGTTATGTACATTACATGTACAGTGTACGTCTGACTGAGTCTTGCCTATCAACTGTCAATGCATGTGCACATGTATTTGCGGTACCTCGTGCATTATACGTGTACTACTAGTTCTGGACGTGATGTTCAACAGGTCCCAAACTTGTTGCTCGGGAGAACTGTTTACCTCGTGAAACCTCCAAGTTTATCATTTCCCCTTGAAAAATCTGATGCAAACTTGGATTTAATCAACTTTAGTATGTACGGCTCAGGTCAACTTTATGAAAAACATCCAGCAAAAACTCAACAGAGTAAGACAGTGCAACCACTGAAGCAGCACGATACTTTACCTCGAACAACGGTCGTGCACTGCACCACTGTAAAGACCAGGACCGCCACCAGTATCAAATCCAAGCGGGGCATCTTAAAATCCGGTCCGAGTTTTCGTCCCATCTTAACCCTCCACTTCTCACGACAGTCCACCCCTTTGGTTAACCATGAGTGCAGTGGTGTCCACAAATAAATTCCAGGCAATTCTCGGGCCGTGGTGTAGCTGAATTCCGGACGAAATCGTGTGGAGTTTTGAACTGAGTTTCCGGTTTGCCGACAAGCACTCGTGTAAAAGTACTGATCTGAGCTCTTGGTCTTGCGTGTGTGTGTACGTATATGTGTACAAAAAAAGTTAAGTCGTGTGGCTGACACAAAGCGCACGACCATTGCAATATCCTTCCGCGGCAGTGAGGACCCGCTCAACTGTGGTAAACTATTATCATGCAAATTCAATTTCATCGGGCACGCTTTTGCCTGGGCAAGTTGAGCTGTCTTTTTAAATTATCCTAATAAGCCGGGCCTCAAGGATTTGGGCTTTAATCTCCGAAAGTTTAGGATAGAAAATGCAATAAACTTCGTTCGACCGGGACACTCAGACTTGAGAAAAGGGGAGAAGGGGGCCGTTCTGCCCTTGTTGGTGTGCCTATACGCGGATGGAAGAGTTTACCACTTAGTAAGTTCCGAAAACAGACAACGGGTGGTTTCTACAACAGTACTTACCTTTGCCTTTTAAAAAAACGCTGTGAATGAAATTTGTACACTTACTTTTTACAAGTTTCACTGAAACGTTGTCATAATCAAGGCAGCATTTCGATTTAAGAAGAACACTTTCTTCCTTTCCCCATTCGATTTCCAAATCAACAAAAACTGAGGGTCGTTGTATTATTTGATGTGCTCTTTTTACAAAGCTTTACACAAAAGGGGCTAAGAATTTTTTTAATTTACTTAATTCCATAAATTCATATAATTATTTTAACTTTTTTCCATCATTCGTATAACATCTCTTCGTGGCTGAAAAGGGAAATGGCAGCAGACAGGCTAAAATTTACTCAGGAATGAATTTAGAAACTGTAGATGTGGTGGCGATATTCACTAATAATGTAGATTGAAAACGGATTAAATGGGATTTAAGTCAGATTTCCGCATTTCGTCGAGGTATGAACTACACGAGGCCGTGAGGTGGCGTGAGATGCTATTCGTAGGCTGCGTGCAGTTCATAGACATCTAAACGCATAGACGTACTAGACCACAAGGCCCTATTCAAAACTACAGGGGTTTTTCGTGATGTGTGTGGCGCCCGACTAAAATCAAAATTCACCCCGCTGTATAGGGAATTTACGCACAGTTGAAGAACTCCAGCCATAAAATTCTATGAAGCCATTTTTCGATTTGTAAAAACCCCCTCTATTCACTTAATCTGGCCCATAGGGATTCAAAACAATGCAGTTGCAACATTTGAAAAGAAGAGATAGCAGTACCGAAGAGCAAAAAAGGTGAACGTATTTGGAAGCACATGTAAACAATTACAGGAAATATGAGTGCGTTGCGCGTAATGCACACTGAACAACGCACTGTCATCCACCGTTTCGCCCATAGAGGGGTCCCAATACGACGCTTTTAGCGTCGATCTGCGCACTTCCGCGTTTGAAAACGAGGCTGTATGTGTCAGCTTCAATTCTTAATACGATCAGACGATTGAAAGTAAGGAGTCGAGACACAAAATACATAAAGGTATGTTAAATTCAGATTTTTCAGGATGCAAATTTTTGTGGAAGAGTCTTTCAGGATGACTCGACACGTAAAATCCAAAGAAAAATAACGACAATTGACCGCGAACTAACGTACCTGCGATGGTCGTGTATCTTGTGTAGTGGGCGTGGTTTAAACTGAAGTGGCGTCACACTTACGAACCGGACACTCCACATACTGTGTGGACTCTGCGGGCGTGCGCGAGGGAGCCCAACACAGAGAGCCTCGGTTTCGATGCAGATGCGCGCAGACGGCGCTAATGTGAAGTCCCTCTATTGTTTGCCCATACTTTTCAAAATCACGGTTATCCGCGCAAGACCGGCGGTCTATGCGTATATTGGGTCTGTGGTGCAGTTGCGTGACAACTAGAATTCTGCACAACAGGATCGTGATTCGCGTCAGCGGCGTAGGGCGCCCCCAGCGACAAAGTACCCCAGTGCCAAATCCCGGAAGAGATGTTACATAGTAGTGTGTGGACAACAGTTGCCTCAAAAAAACTCTTCCTGCTACATTCGTATAAGTGAAGAAAGATTTGAAGCCTTGCAGAATGTGGGAAAGAAAATACCCTCTGGAACTCCGATGGTATAACATTTTATGAAAACATCTCTTTGTTCGAATTTCAAATAGGAAGCAGCAAAAGGTGGTCTCGGTAATCAAGAGCGTTGATAAAGATAACAAGCCTCTGAATTTTGTGACTTGACTCTATGTGCCGGGGATTTTGTGTGTGGGTGGGAGTTGCCCAATATTTTTGGAGATATTCGGAAACAGCTTTGTCCACATTAGATATTTCAAGATAAACACACGTTTTTATACAGCACTTTGACAAACGTTTTGTCAAGTTCAACCGTAGCAGAGGATGGTAGATTTTGTACACTATTTTCTAAAAGACCATGAAACTTGTTCTATCTAAAATCACATTTGACGTTTGAAAGTAAATCAGTATTCACATGTACTGACGAACACTTCCAGGATTTTGGTATCTCTGTCCTTGTTTTTACTTTTGACCATGATCACTGAAAGTATTAAGGTCATATTCTGACTCAAATTATTACATGTGTTGATAAAAGCCGATAATAAACACGGTTTTTTCCCGTTGAAAACTTCGAAGAGGATATGCATATCCCGGATATGTAGTTTTGTTAAAGTGGGACGCTGTTCCATATTGAGGAGTTTTTTATAGAACGAAGTTCAGTAAAAGGGTGATTAGGGATTTTTCGCAAACTTTGGAAAAAAGTAGAATGGTTTCCTAATGGTTTTCGGAATGGCGGTTGAAACCGCACCTATTGCTACTTGTAAACTTGTTACAACCACAATGTCTGCAGGGTGCTCTCACTGTCATTCAGTGATGATCTTACTTGGGCAAGAGAGCAGACACTGATGGCCGTTCGCTAATTCTGTACTATTTAGGCATTGTACTTTTCTTCTCGTTTCTTTAGCTTATTCACCGATGTAATTTCAAGTCAAGGCCATCTACTGACCAGAGCACACTTCCCCCATCTTTAAAATTAACAGATAATTCGTTAACCAAGGCCTGGACAGCAACAGGCGTGCCGTGGATGTCTCATTGTCTGCGCGATGGCGAACAAAGAAAAAAGCGTCGAGCCGCGCGACCCACTCAGCACCGTGGGAGCACACGCAATAATTCCTAGCGCTCATTCTTCGGCATGTCGCCCTGGCCCCCGGTCTTTAATTAGCCTTTGTTTCCTGGGCCCACGCGACCCGCACGAGCGGCCGGTCCCCCGCGCGGTGGCCAGCCGGCGATCCCTCCTCGTGTCGGGAGTCCCTTGGGTTGGGGCGTGCGCACCGGCTAATTTTTTGGCCCGCGGATTAGCAAACTGGATGTCAATCATGTGGCAAATCGGCGGCTAATCTGGGCGATTAGCGGCATATATATGGCGCTCCATCCCGTGTGACAGGTTGGTTTGGGGTCCCTGGGCAGTTAGCGGCCGTCTTTTGGGCCTTCTAGCCATCCATGGAATTTTCGGCGCATCTCTTGAAAGAAGCCTGTATCCAAACCCGTGGTGGTTTCATTCACTAAAGTAAAATATCCGTGATTAATTATGCATAACTCTCATGCAGTTTCAGACTTCGTCGCATCCAAGAAGAGTTTCTCACGGTTTCTCTGCTTGACTACTTATTGTGGACCACAGTGACATTTGCATGACAATTGAATTGGTTTTAACGCAATAGCGCCATACTGTAGGGAGTCAATCGAGCATGTCGCTGGGCCGTGGAAGGTGGAGCTACGAGTTTGACCTGGGAATCACCAGCGTAAAAAAAATGAAATAAATCTTGTAATTACAAAGATAGGAATTTTATTTGCAGGGAATAGGTTAACAGCATTATTTAGTGAATTTACAGGAAGCAAGAGCAACCACTCTGAGAGACAACCAACAAGGATTACTTCAAATAGAGGGGGCACTGTCAATATTGAAACGACGGAACAATTATCCAGCTTCCTTTCGATTTCAGTGCCATATCTATCCTCCCCGAAAAGAGGGTGTTACGATATCCGCTGTGAACGGAACAAAAGAGGGCTTTTTTACTCGCCGCTTAGACGCGCAATGAGGCGCACAAGTACACGTTTGAAGCAGAGCACGCTGAGTACGCGTAACTAATTTATTCCGGGATGTATGGTCTTCGCGTACACGCCGAACGCGTGCGAGAACCCGCGTGTAACCACCTGTCTTTCTTTCGCCGATTGGGGGTGCACTTCAGCTCGGGGCGGATTATTCATAAATCGAGCAGAATTCCCAAAGATAACGAATATTGGTGAGCTTCGAAAAACGATGCAGACCCCAGATAGAACTATGGCAACAGACAATCTGAAGGTTTGCATGATAACGTAACGTGCGTAATGTGGGGTCGATTTCCACTTGCATCATGTGCTGAATGCGTGAAAGGTTTTAACAACGAACAGAGTGTAGTCCGCGCCCTGCTATCAATGACGAACAAAAGATGCATTTCAAGGTTTTGCCCAGGGGGGAAAAATAGAGCTTATTTTACTAGAAGAGAGTTGGGGGACTGGGAACTTGGGAAGTGCGGCAGTTGATGTGCACACACCAAAATAATGTACCATTGCTTCAAGTATACATTATACAAATGAATGCAGACTGCCTAAGGGTTTTAATAGGACAAAAATGAGGAGGGCCGAGACGGGGCTCCAACCCCCCACCCGACCCTCTAAGTTAGATCCGCTAATATCCTGGGGAAGCAATTTGAGATTGGGTTACGGACTCACGATCCGGAACTTAATGCCGGAGACGATGGAGCGACCGTGACTCTGAACAAGCATGGAGGAAGGACGCAAACAAGGCCGGACCAGAAACTACAAGAAGGCAACCGTAACTTCTGTTTGACTCTTGAGAAGAATACTTCTCCCTTAACTCCAGGGGTTTCAACCAATTGTTACATTGTTTACTCAGTGAAAAGGCCTACACCAGTGCATTCGTCATATATGCAGACACATATCACAAATTGCAAGTTTATGAAAGGACTTGTCAACTTAGTATGCAGCTTGTGCATGTTTGAGCCTACGATTGCCCATGAACTCGACATCAACCTCACTCAGACAAAGTTTGACTTCTTTGTACTATTAACATCCACCATAAACAAGTGGCAGATGGCACAACCTTGATGATAAATCATAATTTGTCACCAGTCGATTTCATGTAGGAATTTAAAAAATAAAAGCGACCAGGACCGTTACCCACCGGGCGATTGTTGTTTTTGCTAAACTGGGCCACATTCCGTGAATAGCGTCCATGACCTTTCTGACACAAGTGTTTTTGTCAAGGCAGACTTTACGCAGTCGTTTCTGTGTCTATATTCTCCTCGGAAATTCGATCGATGGTCAACTCACTGGCTTGTTTTACCCTTTGCTTTACTTAAGTTAAGATGATTAGACAGACTGATTAAATAACCTTCCCTTTAAACTGTGCCCCAAAAGCTCTTTGGAGGATTTCTACGTTGTGGACAGATTAACGGGGAAGAGGTTCAAGCCGTCCCCCATTCTCAAGAAATGGTAATAATGAACAATTTTGCTCCTTCCCTCAACAGAGGAATCAGTCCAAAACTGGAAAGGGAAATGAATAAATGGACGCCTGACAGACCATACGAATGTCTACATAATTACCAACGAAGTCTGTTGTTCGTTTCGGCTGGTCGTAAAATGGATAGGTCGCGGGCACCAGGGCAGTATGCGCGGGACACCATTCCTGCAGTGCTTATCTGGGTGATGGAGTTCCCTGTTTCATGCGGGATGGTGGTTGCATGTTTTTCAACTGACTTAGCAAAAAAAGTTGATGAGGCTGCCTCGTGCAACTGACAAACAACAGACGCGTGCCTCATGCTGCTTAGTTATTATCACCAGTGGACGACGTCAGTAGACTTCACAGTTTTCACCGATTCCGACCCTCGCCCTCCATACGGCTGCGTAACCGTGACTTCTTGAGGTGACCCCGCTCTACGGAGGCTGTCATTGGTCGCCCGCTTTCCATAAAAATCTGGTACAGAAATTGCAAGTCCTAAAAGCGATTTCCAGTTAATTCTTGGCGGGAAGAAAATAATAGAGCATGTGTTCGAGCCACCCAGAAAGGCTTCATTGTAAATACCCGGTGTTGCAAAGTCTTGAACTCATTGTTTGATTTGGTCCCTCACTGTGTTGCCTGTATACACCATTGTGTTTTAGAATGGTTATTCAAATGAATTATTTGAAAAGGTGTCCCGGCTCAAATACCTCTGAACAACACATAAAGCCTACTACTTATTTTTACATCTATCTGGCATTTACACTCCAAGGAGTTTTTATTTTGTGGATTTTATTCGCTCTAAGGAAGAATCACACAGGTGGAGTAAACATAAATGTATAACCTTTTTCAACCCCGAGAGATCTCAGGAAGGCCTCCCGAGTGTTATGGGTGCAGACCACTAATTCAAGTGAGAATTTCTGACCAGCTCATTAGCATTAAAAGTGCCCCCCCCACAGTATCTTTTGAAAAAAGAGATTGTTTGGCCCCCAAAATGGTGAGATTGTGTAAATCGTCGCCAGGATCAACTCCCTGGGTCTTTGAGCTTTCATATGAGGGCAGAAGGGCTGAAAACTACGGTTGAAAAATGGTCCTAAGTGCCCGAGAAAGTTGAGGGTTGCCACTTGAAAAATGGCTGCAATCAGACTTCGGAAAAATCACTTTTTGGGGGGTGATTTTGTTTTGTGGGAATAATAAAAAAAAATGTAATTGGTTAACCCACAAAAAATTGAAAAGAAATTGAAAGATAAGTGACCAGACAAGAATTTCATTTGTGTTTCAGAAATCTCAGGGATGTTGGCGTGCATGCTATTGGGCCCTGAACGGTGCTGATTTTACACTGTTTTCAATGGGGCTTGAATTAGTGGACTGGACCCTTATGGGTCATCAGGACAACGGCTAAGCATCTTCCTTTTGCACGATACACTAGGCGTCAGTATGCCTATAGAGGGCGACATATCGGACTGAGCATAGCACACAGCTCTGTACTTAAAACGGACGTAGAACCGGAGGGGGCAGGGGGCCAGCGCCCCCCCCCCCGAAATAAAGTGTGGGGCGGGCCCCCTTTAACAAGTTCTGTAATTTGCATACCCCTAGGGAAAGTTTTAGAGTGGATAGTATTTATAGCAGTGTGTGATAATTTTACTTAGATCACATTGGAAAATGGAAATTTTACTTTCAATCAAGGTCTTGCGGTTCCTGTCCCTCCGGTGCCCAATAACAACGAGTCCTATTTCGCGCAGTACGCAAGCGAGCAGCATCGCAGGGTTTGGTGATGTCCGAAACTCACCGCTAGGTCTATTTTCTCCATGTCTCAATGTTACGAGCTCACAATCACATGCATTGGATTCCCTACAAAGAGATTTCATTTTCTGAACCCCCCCCCCCGAAGCATCTCCCTGCGTGCCTGCTTATATTAGAAGGCTAAGACATGGCAAATCCCCATTTTGCAAATTACTGCTTAATTTGGCCACAAGGCCCATATCACATAAATTAAAGGTATACAGCCGACGGCAAACCCAAGGAGATATTCCAGTGTCAGGAAAATCCCAAACTTTAACTGTGTTTTCTGAGTGCACAATATTTATTCAGAAGTTTTGCTGCGTTGTTTTCTGGTGTAAAAGTCACTGATGTTTCAACCTTATAAAATGCGCGCCACGCCTACGGTGATTTGGGCAGTATGAAATATCCGTAGAATAAATTTTTGCCGGGGACTATAGGGGATGTGGGTTGTGTATTATATCAAAAAATTGACCGGCCATATAGAAATTTGAAAAGCAGGCCTAGGGTCAAGGGCAGGGGGGGCACACTATGGGGCACTGTTCACGATACAAACGTACATTTTTATGTCGTTTTTATAACGTTACCTCAAAACAGCGTTGTATAGCTTTTTTTTCACTCCTCGTTTTTAGTGCTAATAAAAACAAATACAAATACAACATTCAGTACATTGACCATCTGTTCGGAGAATCAAAAATTAACTTATTTTCTTTAAGAATAGCTGCCATGGAATTCGAAGTTTCAATACTGACAAGTTAGGGAAATCCCTCATTCTCATGGTTGCATTTCGAAGCAAGATATAGGATGGAGAGAACTCCCTTCCCCATTTGTGTAACCGGCTTTGGAACGATTTCCAAAGTGGGGGAAGCAGTCGTTAGAACATTGAGCATTAGCCATTACCAGGTCGATCCATTGAGCGCTACCCAGTAATAGGACCTGCAAAAATGGGGGGGGGGCTGGGGATGTGTGTTAGGCCACTGCCCCTCCACAGCTTCCTCCGCCAATGCTTCGTGTTGTTCACTGTTTTACCGGAATCTCAGGAATTGTTTTCAGACATCTAGGAGAATGTACAAGACAACAACCGTTTAGAGTGTCTAGAGGGTTTGAAAATGTAGGCCGGCCCCATTAGGCCTATGGTTGCAGATCAGCCTGATCTGCCTAAGTCATCAGCGATGAATACCCCAACATAGAAAAAAATCTGAAAACCTACTCCCAAGATTCTAAGATGTTTGGGAAACGTGTCAAATGAAAATTTATTTCCTGATCTTTCGTTTACGTTTAAATTTTTGTTGACCGGTAATCGGTGACTTCCGGAGATGACTGTTTCTATCCTAAGCTGTTACACGCAAGAATCTCTCCTGAATGTCGTTGGTCCACAGCACACCGCCCTCTGTTGATGTTGAACCAAACGAAGCGCCGTGAGCGCTCGAGCGTTGGTAACCCAGCTAGAAGAGCATCTTTCCCATACACAATTTATGACCCTACCGGGTACCCGTACCCGTAATGCGCTTCGCGAACCTAGGCCGAGGAGTGCTGGTCATGCGGATGGACGAGATTCCCAGCCAAAAATTTACTTTAATTTAAAGTTTAATTGCGATAGGATCGAGTACACACCACCAAGCAGCATCGTGCAAAGGATGTTATGATTGTTTGTGAGTAACGACATAATTTTTGGAGAAGAATTCTTTTATTTTTAAGGGAACTTCTGGAGGGTAAAAAATGGCAAATCCCAAATTGTATAACCAGTCGTCGCAGTTATTTCCAGCAGCCCGGGCAATGAAGCAGACGAGCACGACCGTGGCTTCAGGTCTGGTTCCCGGTGTCAACACTTTGATCCCCCCCGTTCCCAAGCAGAGGGAGACCCAACAGCATGCAGCAAACACACCCACAACACCAGTTGCTGGGGGCATAGAGCGCATAACCCCTGGGGTCCGTGCTAAGCCAGTTGTTGCTCCTCACAGTTTAACAGAGGCGCAGGTTTTGCAGCAGAAGGTATTTGCTGCGCGCTTGTTGGGTGTACCGGTTGACATTGCTGGCAAGCTTGCTGTCAGTGGCAGTACTAGTGCTACCACCACCAGCATCCAGAGTGGGTTGGCTTCCAGCACAGCACCACCATCAGTAGGCGCAGTGGGTGGATCTGTGGAGCGTTCACATGATGTACGTACGTCGTCGTCATTTACACTGCCGCCATTTCCCTCCATGCTGCAACAGCAGCAGCAGATGCAAGGCCAAGGAAAGGTTGGTGCTGCATTTAGCAATGTTACCCCAGTGGGTACCGTGAGCACTTTCTCTGCAAACCAGCCGCAGCAGCAATTAACACCAGGGCAGTTACAGCAGCTTCCACAAGGCCAGCAGCAGTTTTGGCAAGGCCAACAACATCAGCTTTCACATGGTGGACAGCAGCAACATTCTCAGCAGCAAGGCATCCTACCGCCACAACAGCAGTATGCTACATCTGGCGTTGGTAATGGCAGACCACAGAATTTTCCAGGTGACAGCTCTGCAGGAAATGGGGTCCAGACTGTTGTGGGTAGCGTGAAAGGGGCTTTCGGAAAAGCCCAGCAGGGCATGCGCACCAGGTCGTCAATCAACACGGGGCCAGGAATTCTCGGGGCATATCCTGGTTCTCCTCCGAGTTTGGGTACGTTAGCAAGCAGTGCAACTCAGCCTGCTTCTCTGTTCGGTGTCCAACCCATGCCATCGGCTGTGGTGGTCACCAACAGTTCTTCGGCGCTCAGCGCAGCTATGAGCGTAGCCCCGTCCCCGTCTCCAGCTGCTGCTACAAGATTGAATAGCCAGCTGCTCCCCAATTACAGGGAGACACTGAAGGAGCTGAGCCCTCTTGAGATGGAAACACTACGCAAGGCCCTGCTGTCCGGCAAGACGGACTCGCTGGGACTGACATCAGCCCAAGCACTGGACATTCTGCAAGCCCTGAAGAGTATCAGCTCAGGCAGGTTGGAGCTGGTGGCTCCCGAGGGCAACAAGAAGACGTCCAGTGGAGACTGGATTGACCCGATCAGCACTAACTGGCCAGGAACCGCAGATGAAGAATGGAAAGGTCCACAACAAGGGACAACAGTCACACAATCCACAGACAAACACCGTGGGCTAGCAGCAATACTTGGGGTGTTACGGTCAGGTCAGGGGTCGTCGGGTGAAGACAGACTAGGACAGCCACACATGGAATCGTCGGTATTTCGGGGGCTCTCGATAGCCAACACAGTCCAAGGGTTCCAGGGGGGCAATGCGTTTGGCGCAGTCCCTGGAGGGGCTGCACCAGGGGGCAGTCCTCTCCCGATAGGACCAGCATTAGCTGGGCAAGTCATCTCCACTGCTGGTGGGAATTTCCACATGCTGCAAATGCAGAGGGAGGAGATTCTCCACGGTCAGGGATCATTCAAGAAGAAATCAAGGGATAACTTGGAGCCAGTTGCTAAGCATAGAAGAGACAGTGATAATAAACGGGTAAGGTGTTCACAGTAATAAAACGATTTTCTGATAGAGATATTTAAGTACTCGAAGAGCTTTTGTGTTAGTTTCAAATTTTGACTCGTTATACATGTTGATGATAATTTTCATTACTTTTTTCCAATGTAGATTGATTGGTTTTTGTAGTAAAGATACTGTCAAGTGATTTGATAGTAACAATGTTTCCAAGATATTGATTAATTCTGTTGTAGACTGTGCTGAGTGCTGACTGCTGCTGAATGAGCACATGCAAAACTCGCTTTGTTTGCAAATAACCATTTACATACGTGTACACGGTATTAATGCAAAGAAAAAGATTTTTTTCAATATCTAAATTCAGAATCAGAGTGGGGGCATATACCGCATTAATTGGCTTCTGTTTAACTTTTCAGAACTTTTATTCAGTAATTTACATGTACACCTTGTTCCAAAGATTATGCCTTCTTCCACTGCGTTACATGTACAAGTGTAATTGTACATGTACACGTACAATGTATGTTGTCAGTTAAGGCCTCAAATAAGCATGATTTGACCCATAAATGAAACATGAAATTCTACCTCTTAGTAAACTGCAGCTCTGGAGCTTATCAAGTTTGGCCCTGTCTGCTGTTAATTTTCAGTGCCCTTGGAAAGGTGTGTCTACATGTATACACATAATACATTGGATATTGGCTCTTATAATGCATTCATGTACTCGTAATTCACTTGTGCACAGAAAATTTACGGTGTACATGTACAGACGTAGATATGCAGTATTCAGACATTGGCTTTGCAAAAGTACAAAAAAGAGCATGCTTTCTTGAAATTTTCCATTGGGCCTTGCTCACTACCTTAAATGCATGGTCTTAGTTTGTACTTTGCCTGTGTTCAATTTGGAGACTACAATACTAGGGACCACAATCAGACCATTCAATGTTGATGCTTTGATGAATTACACAAGTGGTCAGCCCCCCCTCCCCTTGTTGGAGCCCTTAGGGTTATTTCATCAAAACAAACCGGTGGGAAGAATTGAACATGCAGAAGTGGACTTGGCATTGAACTCCTTACACATGTCATGATGTGTTTCATGTGTTTATAAACTAGAGGACACTTGCATGTTGTTTTGTTGGCTTTCTCATTTGTTTTCCTTTTTTTTTTGTTTCAAGTGTGTTTTGCATTGGACATTTTAGGACAAGATACAGGTACATGTACCTCGGTACTTATAGAAATTACAGGCCCATAACACAGATTTATTTTTAAAAATATAAATAAATAACCGTAGGGGCAACACAGTTTTATAAAAGAGAACCTTCCCTTGGAGATGCAGGGTGTAAAATTTGTCAATTTTGCACATAATTTACACCAGACCTACATGGTGTAATTTGGTGTAAATTTAAGAAACATTTGCTAAGGCACTTTCAGTTGGTAGGCCTACACATGTAACGTTCTCTTTTCTATTAAACTATTTGCTGTTGGTTGCAACAGAACTCCAGATTTTCCCACATGAAAACTAGACTAGAAAAAAAGCAAAACCTTAAGTTTAGCACTTGTGAGAGTTGGACACCAAGTGACATGCTACATGTACGCCTTACATGTAGTTTGATGTTTAACACATTTCAGCCCGCGTCAATGAAAGGATAACGGTAGCTACTGTTCAAATGACACTGGCAAGTAATGTGATATTCCCGAAATGAAGTTTGAACTTTCTCATTCTACACTCAATTTACTCTAGTACTGGTAATCCTTTCACATGTGTACATGTATGTGCATGCAGGTGTTGAGTCAACTTCATGTTTGGTAGGTGGGTTTGGGTATTTTAGTTCTAGTACACCTGTAGGTTTTCCTCAAACTGCCTCATCACTGTTTATCCCCTGTAAGTTTGTGATCCCACAGAAGATTCAGTGGCAGCACAGTGACACATGAAAAACTATTAAATAAACGCCAAAAACTAAATCTTAGTTCCTGTGTGTACCACATGATGTGTATTGCTCATGTGGACATGTGCCTCTGTATACATGTGTATGTACATGTATATGTGTAAAGAGTGTAGTGGTACTTTCTATTCAGAAATTAACGAGATTTTTCTGTATGGTAAAAAAAAGCTTTAAATGCTGTTTTATAAAGTCATCATTAGTGTAATTGATTAATTTACTGTATTCTTTTACTTCACTGTGACAACAGAGGAGTCACAGTCAAGAAAGGCATGACAGCAAGCATGCTGGGGACCGGCGAAGGGGGACTGACCCCAAACATGACGTGCCCGGTGACCGGGACAGAGGCAGATGTGACAACAGAGACAGGGACAGCAGCAGAGGTGAGCTGCACACCTTACGGGAGAAGGAACGAGGGCATTCTCCGAGCTACCGGCACCACAATGACAACAGGAAGAGGGGTCACTTCTCTCCACTCAGGAGAACGAGGAGCCAAAGCCGCGAGAAGCACGAGCGTGGACAGAGAAGCCGGTCAAGGGAGCGAAGAGACAGGATACACCCATCCAGCGATAGGAAGAGTCCACCGTCCCAGACTCGGCAGGGAGACAGCCCTGAGAGGAAGAGGAGACGATCTGATATGGCCAGCGATAAGGATGGGTCTGTGGGAAAGAGCTCATCAGGCTCTCAACCAAACCAAGGAAATAAGACCCCCACTGGGGACCGACGCAAAAAGGATGCCCAGTTGAACAAGAAGCCCACACTCAACAAACAAGATGAGAAGCCTCCGGCAACATCAGAGAAACCAAAACAGCAGGAAGAACCGAAACCCCGCGAGGCCCCAACTCGGCCAGGCCCCTCCCAGCCCATACCCTTGCTTGACATCATCATCCCCAGAAAAAGTGCCGTGGCCATGGCAAGAAGACAGGCCCAACAGGCTGCCTTTGCCACAGTGTCTGCCAATGCTGGTGTGGTGGCAAAGACCAGTGGCAGCAGTGCTGAAGGCCCTGACCCTAAGCCTCCGACGCCAAGCAGCACCGACAAGACCAAAAAGAGGAAGGAGGAGACAAAGTTGACAACAGAAGAAGCCAGCAAGGTTGCAGCAACCATGAAGGATACACCCCTCCTGGAGCAAATTGGCGAAAGCAGCATTCAGCATCAGGTAAGGCCTCCTCAAAGCCGTTTGTGAATACAGAGCAGATTCCAGCAGTATTGTACTTTGATATTAAAGGTGTAATTGATGTACTTGTTACATCATACAGTCAGTGATGTTCATGACTGTAATGATTGAGAGTGCTTTCCTCCTGATCTCACTACCAGCTTCCTTTTATTGTCTGTCGCTGCAGTGCTATGTCTCTTCTCAGCACCAGTACTTCATCATTTTTTCTGCTGATTGTTTAGTGATATAATTTTAGGTCATAATATAAACACTTTTCTTGAATATTCCTGTACATGCACAAGTTATGAAAATCAAAATAATTTTAGGCTTCTGTAAGAATAGCATGAAGATTGGCATTGTGCATAGACACTGTGCATCTCTGGTTACCGTACATTGTATGTGTACACTTCTTATCCAGCAATAACTGCAATTTGCATCGTAAGTAAATGGTTTATTGTTAGCTTTCGATGGTTCTACAGTAAAATCTAGAGGCACCCTCAGTTTATGATGATCCGTCAAGTTTTCAGTTGCTAAGCAGCGCTGTGGTCTCCATGAATCTATAAACTTGGACACATAAGAAGGTCTGTGATGGTCACTTAAACAGCCAATTTGCTCAACACTACCTGTGTCTTGATGTTCTTGTGTCATTTTGAGTCACGGTTAGTCTCCCAGATTGAACACTCTAATGTCCATCCCTCCCATAACCAGGGGTCATCGAGGTGCTACATGTACATGTACATACATGATCAACACTGAAAGAGGGAGCTTCTGAATTCACATTGTTCTTGTTTCAACTACGAATAATGGCATCAGATTGCAAGTGTGTGGCCCATCCAACCCTTCATATCATCTTTCCCAGATTTCCACAAGGCTCTGTACCAGTATCAGCTGCTTTCGTCTGTTCCCTGGAGAATGGATGCAGACCGAGCTATGTAAAAAACAACTTAAACCTGACAAGGCCATCACAAGACCATCGCAAGACCATTGAAGTCTATTTTCCAGACTCAATTATTCACATGCCTGTGATTTTCTGTATGCGGGGTTCGTTAATAGAATTTTCGGGTCCAGGAACCAGACTACCAATGTCCAAGAAAATCGCGGGACCATTCTGGAGTACCACAATATTGTTTGCGTACGTGATTGGTTAAGTACGCGCACAGACGGCGAGTGGGTCATATGCGTTAACCCTAACCCTCCTCAATCCTTCACCTGTTGGAGGACTGAGGGGTTAATGGTCCCATGTGCAGCCTTCTCTTTGTCAGAACCGTATTGAATATCGGGTCATTGGAGTCGATATTTTTGTACCTTATTTTAACGGCCGTGCGTGGTAAACTAACGTAAAGGATTTTTTATTGAGTATTGTTAATCGAGTACGAGTACTTTGATGCTGGAGTACACTTTTTGGATGTCGAGTTCCGAGTATTTTGTAGCCTGAGTACAAGAACTGTAGTTCGAGTATGAGTACTCTGAAAACAGTACTCGAGTAGTACTCGAGTACCAGTACCGAGTACGAGTACTACAACACTGCTGCTTTCCCTTGCAGATAATGCTGTCTGGTAAGTTGTTCATCAGATCTGGTGCTCCCTGTTGGAGATGTGCTACACGTACATGTACATGTATGGCTTCCTGTAGCACTTCTCTAGCTCTTCCCCTTTGCAGCCTGCTGTGGCATACATAAAGGCAAATCAAGCATGGAAATGCTGAATCATTGCTTTGAGACCCTGAAAATATCATGTGCATGTTAATCATGTACAGTGTATCTGAAGGCTGCAAGAATTTGCAGCAAGAAGAGGGAGCAATAACCTTCAAGTGTCAATCTGGATTACGTAAAATCTGGAATGGTTGGGATTTCAGTGCATCGCTGACCACCGGACATGCACGGTGGAATTTTGAGTCATTTGGTCTCCTTTGAAATTCACTCTTCATGTCCTTAGGTTGGTTGCAGCTGCAGAGGATCAGAGAGTACACTGAATGACCGTGTAACATTTTTCCTATCCAGTTTGTGACTACAGTGATGTGTGGTGACCTTGGTATTACAAGGTAGAACACTGTACGTGTACAGTGTATGTACCATACCTTATGTAACATGCTCCTTCGGTTTGCTGTATTGCTTGCCCATCTGTGCTACATGTACCATCAAGTTGGTGCAAATGCTGTTGGGCGAGTGGGGCAATGCACCAAGGTTCTGTGCAATACTGTATCTCAAGTGCCGGTACCCTCATATCCCACCATGCTAATTCCCTTGGCCTGAAAGGAAACAAGGATTGTGCTCCAGCAGCTGTGGCCAGTCTCAGCTTTGAGATGAAAATGAGGAAGGGAAAGTCCCTTAAGGTGAACGAGAAAAACCTCATGCTTATAGCAAAACTAAATGCAAAGATGAATTTTGTTGTAGAGGCAAGTATTCCTGCTGTGAGGTTACATTCATATGAGCACCTTGTAAATTAGACACATTTTGCAATGGTGATTGTTTTTTGACGTCCATTCTGCTTTACTTTCTGTGTTGATGTGAACTGGCCTTGAACCCCAGAGGGAGAAATGTGCACGACTGAGAAGAAACAGCGATGACCAACACTTCACATTGATTCTTAAGCACTGAAAACAGTCATCACTGCTTAACATGTAGATGGCCTTCCATTGGTCCTTGTCTTGTCTTGTACTTCCTCACTCATTTTTACTCTGCCATGGACCAAGATCAAGAACAATTCAGATGATGGGTTCTTTAACCCTAGCCGCCAAGCATATTGTTTGGCTTACAGTACTCAGTACGACAAAATAGTAAGTAATAGCCTGAGCCTGTAGGACCTAGTACTACAGATCACTACTTCTGGCTAGGTTACTTCCATTGTTACTCGTACAGAGAACAATAAAGCCATGCATTCATAGTGCCACAGCACTGCATGGTACATTGTCTTTTCTATTTTATTTTATGGCTTCAGGGAACAATGCGGTCATGTCCTCTTACTAGCGGCAGCACTGACTACTGCATTTTACTACAAGTAGTAATTTGTAGTATTATGTAGGGTTAGGGTTAACATGAGGAGGCTAAACGTACATGTACATGTCAAGACAGTGTTAGAGGACGCTCTCAGTGTCATGTTTGTCAAGCAATTGTGCCTTTCCTCTAGCCCCCTCTAAACCTGAAATGCAAGATGTTGCAGATTGCTTCTCATCTTTCTGTATCGACTGTGAGCTTATTTCCAATAAACATACATGCACATGGGCCAACCTGTACCTATCTACACCCTTGTAGAGCAAACAATTGGTAGTAAACAATGAAACGTTTGCTGTTGAAAAGTTGATTTGCTACCCCAGGCAGCACACGGACTGTCTCAATCAGTTAACATTGACAAAGAAGTCAGTGCCCATTTAGCCACTTGTTGTTGGAACATCCAGTAAAAGTATTGGCTCAATCCAAGATTGGAAGGACACCATACGTACAATACAGAGCTGCTTTCATATCCATCTCTGTGCCCACAACACATGAACTATTCATCACCGTCATGGCAGACTGCTGAAACTCAGCTTGCAGGTCAAAGTCAGGATAGTGCTTCAAGTCCTTGGAAGAGCCAGCATCCACACATGTACATATCAGTGCTTAGCACTGGGTACTTACTGTGGATGCCCAGTAATTGCCCTTGGAAACAGGTGTCCTTCTCTGGGCTGAATGGAAAATGCAGTGGGGAGTGCCGGTGAAAGAAAAGGTGACAACCTGATTGTCTTTATCAAGGATAGGGGAGATCTGGGATAGCTTAAAATAATCATCCCTGGACAGTTTCACTTGGTGAAGTCTTCAGTACACAGCTGATCTTGCCACCTCCGATAAACACAGGAATGTTGACGTGTGTTTGAGAGGAGGCTGAGACAAAAGCACTGAATTTCTGTCCCATCACACATTGAGCGTGCCTGCTTAGTATGCACAACAACGTTCTATACCAGCACTGGACTGATTTATCATGTGCAAACCCACAAAATTAGGACTGGGTGTCACGGTCATCATGGATGGAATACTGATGGATCAATGACAGTGACATCTACATTGTACTTTTGTCCTAAACTGTCAATCATGGGCAAAGCAATCACACATACATTTATGCTTGTTATTGTCACATCACATTGATTTTTAAGATAACTTTCTTCCTATTTACGAGTTGTAAAGTCATAACGTGCTTGTTTCTGTATTTTTCTAAATTAATTCTGTTTCCCAAAATTAAGCATATTTAGTAATTTCTGTTGTTACCTTTTTAATTCTGTAACTGTTGGTAATTTTTGATAATGTGATCAATCCATGATTTTAAGCTTGAGGTTCTAATAACATATTTATAGAACTAAAATACAAGCAATGCTTGATCTTGTATTGCTGTGTAAAACAATTTCTCCCAATAATGTTGAAACGACACGTACGTGCTACCATTTAAACCTGGGTGTCAAATTGTGAAACATATCTTGAGATCTTAATATCTTTTTTTTTTCTCTCACTGAAGTTTCCAGTGATGTGGTGTTTTTGTTGCTTTTCACCCTCCAGCTGTCCCTCCTGAGGGAAGTCAACCTAGAAGACCACGTCCAGAACAAGCAAGTGGTAGACTGGTACTGCTACATTTGTGGCAAGTACTGTTCCGGCTGGTCGGTAGGTGGCTTCTACCTGTGTCCTCCCCATCCCCTTAACATTTACACGTACTGTTTACCAGTTCAATTTTTATCAAAGGTGTTGCACGATTCTGCTTTGGAACCGAGCTACCGTTAGTTCTAATTCTTCAAAATCAAACAACTGGTGGTGCACAGTCTTCGTAGAAATCTAGCCACCTCTGCTTTGTATGAGATTTGGTGAACTTTTTTTTCAGCTCTAGTAAAATGGTGACGGACACCACAGTGTTGGAGTTTAGGGTGTTCACGAAAGTTGCTTATGAAAGCATCAATGGGCTCATGTTAATGAGAAGAAAGCACTGGGAACATGTACACGAAACGCTCACATACACATGAGGCACTTACGCCTCTCACCGGTTCGTCTTTATTTTTTGTCTCCTACTCATAGAATACATTGTCTTATTGCATGCCATTGATATTTTGCAGATAGAGGCAATGATGTAGGATTTAGCAAGTGACTCGAGTTTGTTTTGTTGCTGCCGTTTTAAATTGTGCGCTGTACCACTTTCTTTGAAATCTCTCCTTCCTCCTCCCCACTCTCCTTGAAGGTCTACCTGTCCCACATAGAGGGACGCCGCCACATAGCTACCTTCCAGCGTCTCCACGATGACAGCCATGTTGCCCTCAGGAAAGCGCTCATCAGCAAGCTGGCCGATCTGCCAGACAAAGAGCAGGGTGATTTCAAGAAATGGCTGGCGGTTCCCTTGCCCAGCTTTGCCATCCCCCCACCTGTGCAGTAAGTAGAAACTTGACACAGTTACCAGGGTATGGTTAGGGGATAAGTGGGTAAACATTTTTCATATTTTCACTCAGCTGTGATATATTCAGCCTGCACCTGTTGTATCTCAGAGGGCATTGCAAGCGCTTTACATGAAGACATCCTGTTGATTATAGACGTGTTCTTTTCCATTCAATAATTTATTAACACCTTTCTGAATGATTTCTGATTACATGCATTATTTTAACGAACTCTGCCCTGTAGACCGCTTGTCACATCTGCATACTTGAACCATTTGGATCAGGCTTTCTTCTGTGGCAAGTGTTTCCGTACCTATGCCTGCAGCTATGAGGAACACATGGCATCAAAGGACCACAAGGTATGTCAAGTCACTGTTAGGCCACATGTCAACAACTTTTTTTTTTAGTTCTTCCACAAAGGCCTTTTTGTCAAAGCCGGATTTGGTGCTGAAATAGTGGATAAAAGATTCACGTTCATAAGGTCTTTTTGGATGACAATACTGTGTTGAAAGATGATATCATTTGATAATGAGAATGTTGTAATAATGTAGCACTAAAAATTCATTTTTTTTGGTTCACGTGTTTATTTTAGAAATTCCTGAAAATTCGACCTAAGTGTACCCTGTGTGAGCTGACCTTTGTGAACTTGAAGTCCCTCCGCAGTCATATGAAAAAGCTGTCCCACATTCGGGTAAGTGTACTCCACTGAAGACATCAATGATGAGGGAACATTGAATGCCATATTGGATTCAAGTCAATCAAGCCAGTCAAACAGCAGCTGTAGTCACATATTGATCGGGAATGTTCTTAATAGTCAAATCAAAAATCTAGTTGAAAGTCAATCACTTGTAATTGCAAGCCAATCACCAGTCCAGTTGCAAGCTGATCATCAGTTCTAGTTGGAAATCAGTCACAAGTGTAGTTGCAAGCCAGTCACAAGTGTAGTTGCAAGCCAGTCACAGTCCACTCACAAGTCAGTCCCAAGTCTAGTCCCAGGGCGATCACAAGTCCAGTCACAAGTCAATCACTGGTCTAGTCACAAGTCAACTCAGTCACATTCAAGAGACAGTCAACATTCTAGTCACAAGCTAGTCTCAAATCCAGTCGCGAGTCTGTCATAACTCATGTCACAAGTCATGGGATCCTTTGACATGCATGGTGGTGACAGACATACCTGTGCCATGTACTCGTCTGCTTTTCTTAATGTTCTTTTGAGCTTCGGTCAAGTGAGATACAAACTATGGTGGACCCTACAGTATCACATAGGATACCAAGTCTCTCATTCAAATTGAATTGCTTGCAACTTGAGATTGGATGACCTGTGTTAGACTTGCAAATACTGAGACAACTTGGGGTAGGATCAGGCCCAAGTCCAACTCATATTTACATCCTTCTGTGTCACAATTACACGTAGGACTGGTAACGGATGCTAACAATAGAAAAATGCAAACTTCAGTGGAAGCATAATGTGAACTAGCAGAATTTCAATGAAGACCACAACAAACCTTGTATATTTGTGTCTTTGATGAGCAGAAAGCTCAAGAAAAGGGTGTGGATCCTGGCATAGTGTATGGAGATGATGGCCTCAGTGAGCAGGACGTCGAAGTGGATGGTAACGAAGAGAACGCCGAGAATGACGAGACGGAGAAGCACTTAAACGAAAAGGACGAAACTGTCGGTATGCACAGTCTCAACATATCTGCTCTTTTTGAAGTACAATCTTGTGTCCAGCTTGTCTTTATCATCATATAGTTTGCCTGCAGGCTCCTGGTAATCCCATCAAATTGAAGAGCTATGCATGTCTGTTCCCAGGCCCATGGAAACTGACCAGTGAAAAATGGACCCTTGAGCTTCCAGTTATGGGATCTGGTCTGATTTAATTTCTTACCTTTGTTATCCTTTTCAGGGCCAGAGTTCATCGTCCCCATCACAGGTTTCTTTTGTAAGCTCTGCTCTAAGTTTTACAAAAAGGAGTGTTTAGCCAAGGCGGTACACTGCAGAACACCCCACCACAAGGAGAAAGTCAAGGTATTGAAGGAGAGAAAGAGAAAAAGCTGCCATCTAGGGTCTGCTCGTTGCAAATTTTTCACAATTTCTCTGTGGCCTCTGAGCCGGACTATACCAGAACACTCAGTTGGCTGCTAACAACTGACACGTCGGTCACTTCTCTGAGGCAGGTTCATGCGTGGCTCACACTTCCGTGTTTTCAATTGAATGCATTCAAAATCTCTACCACCTTTTGAAAATCTTTGGCTGTCTTGATCATGGGAAAGACATTGGCCAAAAGACCAAACGTGGCAGAATTCTTCTCATTGGCAGTGATTATTTTACAACTTTCATTGTTTATATGTGGAGCAATTCAATACAAGCATGCAACATTCTGCCTCAGATTCGCTGATTGCTATGGATCATTGCAGTCTAACAGTTCTTAATACAAAAAATTAAATCTGAGTGTGTTTTTATCCCGCAGCAACACTACACAAAGCACAGTGAGTCAGTTGTGGCTGAGGCCAATTCAGGGATAGCAGTCAGTGAGAAGAAGTCCTTCCCAGTAGCAAAGAGCAACCAGGAGCAAGGTGTCGGAGACGTGAAGGACGCCACACCTAGGAAGGATGTCCCAGCTACAAAAGAAGTTCCAGTAAAGAAAAATGCGCCTACATTAAAAAAGACAGTTCTGAAAAAGGATGCAAAACCCAAAAAAGATAACCAGCCGACGAAAGATGTCCCATCCAAGAAAGATGCCCCAGCCAAGAAAGACGCCCCAGCCAAGAAAAATGCCCCACCCAAGAAAGATGTCCCACCCAAGAATGCCACACCTGTGAATGTTCCAGCGAAGAAAGATACCCCAACCCAAAATGCTTCACCAGCAAAGGATACTGTGAAGAAGAAAGGTTTAGCAAAGAGAGATGCTACTCCTGTTAAGGGAACCGTGCCAAAACAGAGTGCCGCACCTAGTAATGATGCCACGCCTAAGAAAGCTGCCAAGTCTAGTAAGAATGATTTAGACATGTCTCGTGGCCCCAGGCAGAATGAGAGAACAGCTGCCAAAGCACCAGAACCCAGTGACAAATTGTTGAAGGAAAGTTCATTAACGGAGACTTCTCAGAAAATGCAGCCATCCAAACTTGTCCTGTCCATTCCCAAGATATCTACATCAACCATTGCTGCTTTGAACGGGGCCAATTCAAATGAAGTGGATTCAGAGGCCTCCACATCTAAAGCCATGCCCAAGTCAGCCACATCTAAGCTGAGCACACCCAAGCCAGCCACACCCAAGCCAGCCACACCCAAGCCAATCCCATCCAAGCCATCTGCAGGAGAAAACAAAAATCAAGCCAGAAAACCCCGCACAACCAAATCCAAGAACTCTGGCTCAGACTCCATTAAGTCTGGCAGTACTACAAGTGAAAAGAATCTTGTCAACAATAAAGAAACCTTCCAGTCGCCAACACCCAAAGAGGAAAAGAGAGAGTCTGTCTCCCTTGAGGACAAATACAAGGAACCTGAAAGCGAGGCTGGAACCACTCCAAACGTCAACGAAGATGAGGATGATGAACAGTGGCTTGGAGAGATACCAGACTTTGATAATATGATATTCATTGATGAAGTTGGGGAATCAGATGAGGAAGAGCTGATGGACATGGAGGTTGATGTTTCAGATTATGAGGAAACTTAAGTGTTCATGAATCACATTCCATAGGGTGAGAACCGGGGTTGTAGTCGTGACCCCTTAAGACCATCACAAGGCCCACACAAGACCTCCAGTCTGAATTCAAGTCACAAGCTATTCAAATTGACTGCAACAAAAGCATTCCCTTTGTCACTGTTGGTCCTGTTACTTATGACAGGTCTTGTGCGTGGTCCTGTGATGGTCTCGACTACAACACTGGTGAGAACTGCATTTGCATTTTCGAGAGTGCATATACATCTGAATGGAGAAATCCACAGCAAATGCCTTTAAAACTTCACAATTACATGTACATATAACTTGGGGTTTTCTGTTATCATTTATGTAACTGTAACCTCACAGGCACATAGGTGCACCGAAACAGAATTGAAGATCAAATCTAATGGGGAACAGAATAAAATCATGAACCGAGTTCGGCCTTGGCTTGAATCAACTGGCAATGGTCAGGAATATTTTACAGGACCCAGTGGCTTCCTTCAAGCCACAGGTGTTACATGTAGCATAGACATTGCAAGTAAGGCCGCCCTTTCTTTGCCCCCTCCCCCAAAAAGGAAAGAATGAGAAAAGAAATGAAGAAAAAGTTATGAAAGGGAATGGAAATCACCAGTTTGCTTAAATCAGTTCTTGAATTGATACCCCTTGCAGTATCAATGGTTTATCGGTTCCTTACTGATAAGTGAAATTTCCCCTGGGAAAAAAGCATGCCACCCCCAGTTTTAATAGCACTGTATTGTTGAGTATATAAGGTTCAGAGGGAACAAGTGGTGGTTTTTTGTCCACGTTGGGGTTCCAGGTTTTTACGTCCAAGGCACATTGTAGATTTTTTTTCCAATCAGAAAGTATACATATTGAAACTGGTTGTTATCAAGAGGCATAGATCGGGGGAACCCTTTTTAGCTCTGATTGAGAACATAATTTTCTGATCTCCCATTTGATCCCAAGAATGGAGAAGGTTCAGTACATTTACATACACGTCCAGCCCAATCTTAGGCCGTGGTACACTGCGTGTATGGTTTCGGCAATTGAGGAGAGACGATGGCATCTCAAAGCACTGTAAAAATTGTACCTTGTGAAAAGAAGAATACAGTAAACTTAAGTCAAGTTGTACATGTATGTTCATAATCAGTGCCACAGGCTTTACCTAAAAACTTGCTGTGAATTGTGTTACATTTTGACAGTTCGAGAGAAAAAAGGGCATTGACGATTGTAAAACATTCAGTCTAAGACAGTGCCAAGCACTGGTATGTGTAATTATTTTGCTGCCTTCGGGTTTTAGAAAGTGCACTTTTTCCTTTAGAGAACAACTTGTAACATCTCTTCAATCAACAATTTTATTTAGAAACGCTGTTCAGTTGTTGAACAGATATTGTATCTTTGCTAGTTACAATGAAAGTTTGATTATTTGTCATTTTTAATTCTGAAATTACACCATAATTGCTGAAATTACACCACATTGGAGTTGCCAGCTTAAAGACAAAAATTATGTCATAATAATTTTAATAGATTTTGTTTTTATTTCAAGAGCAGCTTCATGCCCACTTTCACCGTGACACACATGTTGATCAGTATGACACTTCATTATTGTCATGTGATTTCTCCACTGTGAATCATGGGTTTAAATGTTCACCTGTCAACACTACAATGTATTTAAAGCAGTGGTGGGGTCAAACAAGTCTGCAGTGATTGTGTGTAGGGAGCCTTGTGAACCCTACAAATCTTTTAATTAGTTTGCTCAATTTTTGTAGACAATATCAACTGTACAGAATGTTGATGAGGCGGCCAAACTTTGGTCAGCCTTGCAAGCTTTTCCCATGAAATAGTGTGCCACTACCATCTCCGAATAAAGCTATGTATTGCAACAACCATCTAGAATAAATCAGGCAATGACGAGTTATGATCGAGGCCACTCATGATATTGACATTGTCGGGTCAGCCATCTTTGCAAAAAAATTATTTGTAAAGAGAGGTTCGTGCTCAACTTCAAAACCACAGCTGGGTGCAGATCACTAGCAGTTGCCTGCAGCATATGATTTGTGTTTAAGCATATTAGAGTTCCTTACTACTTGAAGATTGATGTTAACCCTGATTTTGTAAGGCAGACACTGTGCTCTGTACAGGACAAACAGATGGTGTGTTTTTACTTTTGCATGAGAACACTGTGCTTTAGCAGGTTTATGCACATTTGGCACAGGTGATGTTAATCCTAAATGGCCCGTGGACCTTTACACTGATGAAGCCACTCATTGTTTACATGTATGCTTTCCTATGGTGCTCAGTGGACTGTGGGCCACCTTGCTTCTTAAAAAAGTGCACATGCAAACAAAGTGCAACTTCTTCAGTTCAGAGGCCTATTCTGTTAAATATATGGACTGTCCATGTGCATCTTGCACCAGGTTGCCCCCCCCCCCATGAAGGGGTGTCTCTACTTTGAGCAAATATTGCAAAACCAATTTGTGCACAAAAAACTAGCCAATTACAAGAAAAATATGCTTAGTCAATAAGCCGTTTCTGCTAAGCAGATATTTTGAGTAGATAGGTCTTTATTGAAAATGGGATGAGTGGAGCATTATAGATTCACCAGTTTTGTTTTTACATTGTGTTTAGCAAGAGGATTGCAGCACAGCATTAGAATTGGATTTTTCCTGCAACCTTTTAATTAAATGTACCCTCATCAAATGATTTGGAATACTTGTATATACATGTACATACTAACAATACCAACCAAAAATGATTGCCGTCTTTACCACTTCTTGCTGGTGAGCCCGAAGTTTCAGGCACCGTGTGTTTATACGCGTGGCCAGGGTCTCCAACATCAGAAAAAGGGAACTGGGCCTTGGAACAAAAGACTGTACTTGGAACAAAAGACCAGGCTGCTGGGCATTACCGACATTTTTTCAGTCTCAATAGTGGAGATAATCCAGCCTTGTTTTGAAACAGTATACCACGGTTTGGGGCATTTAGTGCAAGCGGATTACCACCAGGCACAAAAGCGCTCCACGACTGCAGCGATGAGCCACGAGCCACACAGCAGTACTGCATGCTAATCTGGCCCCTATTGAAAAGAGGTCAGCAGCGCACTGTGCCAGGTTCAAAAGAAAGTTAGATAACACAGCACAATCTGGGCTCTTTTTACAAGGCTGCAGGCCTGGCTGAAATACTCGGGCATCAATGGATTTAGTCTGTCAGACTAGAGTGGCCACCAGACAGTAATTCGTGTGGGTGTAACACGTCCATTAATTCAAATGATTAATTTTTGAAGAATTTTGAAAACTGAAATCCCGATTATGTGCACTGCATTTTTCAAACTATCCTGCAGCAAGTGGTCAACATTGACTATACAGTCAGTTACGTTCATTTCAGGTTCAAAGTATTGTTTTAATAAAACAAATTGGCACTGTCATTCATTATAAAGTAGCACAGGTTATTCAGTGTAATTTCATTCTTTCCCGTTTTTATTTCAAAGTAAACATAATTTTACCCAACTGCTGAGCTGAACTATGAATGTGTACATAAAAAATTCTAGTTTTCAAACAGAGCAATTTGGAAGCACTGATAACATTTTTGAAAAGCTGCACACATCTGAACCATTTTGCACAAGTTCATTCTTCATAACAACAGCAGGGTATTCATGATTTACATGAACATGTAAACTTCAGTTAGGCGTCACAGTGATGTATCAGTGGTTTGATACACAATTTCAGTAAGTATACAAAAAATGATTCCAAGTCAGTGCCTATAGAGTACTGAAGTGTGACGGCATTTTCAATCAGGGAGTGTACCGCAAATGAATGGAGTTCTTGCCCTAATGTCTTTTACACACAACTGTGACGTATGACGTATTCACTTTGGTACTCTATAAGCATTGGCCAATCCCCAAATAGCGGAACAAGTTTAGAACTTAAAGCACTATAAAATTGACCACCAGAGGACAGGTGGATGCATACTAATGCACAGTGCCGATATAGCGGTTTGTATGGCGCCCATCTTCCAAGTCAGTGCTTTTGTTAAGGGGGATGTGCACAAAAGGTCTACTTGTGCATATTTGTATGTGGAACAATAACACTGACCGGGAAGATGGCTGCCGTGCATAACCTCCACATTGCCATTAGACAAAAGGGGGGGGAAATTTGGCAAGTGCAACTCTTAACAAACAGTCCAGGAATTTTTATTGGGCAATCCTCACAGCTCCTTTTGAAGGAAAGACAAAATCAGCACACCCAATTTGTCAGAAAATTAACATGAGCCTGAATTATCTGCAATAGCATGCTGGTGCTCTGCTGTTATACTGCTGTACAGACTCGATCATCCAGCCTACGCTGGCTGACTTCATTAAATTACACGTATACAAAAGGACACAAGGAGGCCAAAGCCCCTGCCCCTGTGTGTTCCAGGGGGCGAAGTGTTCCACTGTGTATTCTGTACTTTACTGAAGCTGGATCCGCCCTTGGCCCAGATGATGCACTGGCCAAATTTGTGAATTTCTACGTGGTGGTTTTGGGAGTACCACTTGTAAAGTCACAGGTTCAATCCCATGTTCAACCCTGGGTACAGGTCTTGCTCCTTTCCTACATATACCCAAAATGGGATCCTAAAATCTATGCAATATACATGTACAGAAGTGGCTCTAAGTGTTAAGCACCGGCGTCGAACATTTATTTCATTTGTCTTGAAGCATGGTTTCAGCTGTCAGTGGTCATTGTTGCTAAATGGTAAATATTTACACACTTTGGCCATGACCCCAAGCAACAGGTGAGAAAAAAATGTATTTTGCACTACATAAAAACTTAAGTTGCTTTTAAAAAAAAAACACCTTTCAGTGAAACTTCAGCTACTGCTTAAAATTATCCAGTTGTTGAAAATTTGTTTGTTATGGACCATAATTCATTGCTGAAAGATGGCACTGTCTCACAGACAACTATCACACACAAACCACAATCATTCACTCATGAACCATTACCAAATAGCAGTTTGTGATAGTACATTGTAGTTTGAGGGTGATTATCCGCTCCGAGCAGAACAAAAGAGGGCGTGTTTTTGGTACTCACTGCATAGGCATGCCATGAAGCACAAAAATATACACGTTTGACGCAAAACACGCCGAGTATGCACAACTAATTTCGTCCTGCATGTATGGTCTTTGCGTACACGCAGAATGCGTGCAAGAACCCGCTTGTAACCACCTGTCTTTCTTTCGCTGATTGGGGGTGCACTTCAGCTTGGGGCGGACTACACCATCTGGCTGCGGTGAGTTAAAGTCCATTACAAACAGAACCGTCTTGCACAAAGACTAGTATTTCAGGTATACACTTCGAGGTAACTTCTGATGGCCTGTCGACAGAGGGGACACTTCCTTGCATCTCGCCTTTGCTGCCCAGTTATCTCCTCCACGCACTCTAGGCAGACGCACAGATGCTTGCAGGGCAGGATCAGGATGTTCTTGCCATTGTCCTGACAGACCACGCACAGCTGACGGTCTCGCTCCTCCTCAAGTTGCCTGGCCAGGCTGGCCTTGTTGGACTTGGGGGCAGATAGGCTTGGTGCTGAGGGAGGTGTTGGCCTGATTTGCTGGGCATGCTTCCCAGATGGTCCCGGCCGATTGGCTGCTGAGCTGCCCCCTGATGATTGTGGGACTTGCCGGGGATTCGCTGGTGGTGTGTGCTGTGGTGGCGCCGCAGGGGCTACACGTCTTGGTCGTATGCTACTCAAGAGTGAATTGTCACCGTCTGTGTCAGATGCATCCCCCTCTGCAGGAAGCTGCTGTTCTACGTTTCGTGTGACTTGCGGTGGCCTGTGCTCTCGATTCTGTTGTCCGGCGTGCTCACTGCCAAACAATGCTTGGTGTAACAGTCTCACCACTGTATGGGCTGAGCTCAAGGCATTCATGTACAGGCCGTAAAACTTCATGGGGACCAGGATGAGAACAAGACAACAAACAGCAAAAAGCATGACATAGGACACTGTAGACAGACAGACAAATAGATGACTAACAAATGAGCCAAATGCATTACTGCTAGCCTCTAACACTCCAAAATACAGTTCTTCAAACTTTCTGGTGGAGTAAGCCCGGGCAGTTGCAAGTGAGATTTCAGTACAGGTCATCATCTCCCACAAATCATCAAACCACTGGAGAATTGAGTGACAAACGGCAGTCAGCGCCCCTACCATCCAAGTCAGTGCAGAAGAGAGGGTCCAAGCCAATGTACCAGACACTGTCAGCACTGCCATTGTTAGGAAATGCCCGAATGACA
Organism: Acanthaster planci; assembly: GCF_054643075.1. Lineage (NCBI taxonomy): Eukaryota > Metazoa > Echinodermata > Asteroidea > Valvatida > Acanthasteridae > Acanthaster > Acanthaster planci. The sequence continues at coordinate 11,682,190 of NC_141787.1, read as the reverse complement.
CCACAACATAATGAAGAAGTGCACCTGTACCTTTCTGAAATTCTACCAATGTGGATGGTGTTGGAAGAACTGCCACTACAGCATCAACGACCACACTAATGCAATAACCCAATGAAGTGTAAGACCAAACGGCACCGTACCACACTTTGCTTATGATCCACAGCCCATAATTCACTGTCATTTGGAAAATGACCAGTGACATTTGAACCCCAAACTTGAAGACCGTAATAAGCCCAGACACGCTGACACGGATGACATATTGTAAGTTGCCAAGTAGATCTATGATTGTCTCAACCACTGAGAGAACCCCAAACATCAACAACTGCCCGGCTTTTGCTGTGTACAGCAAACAGTAATAGATGGTCGAGAACACTGCAGACATGACTTCATAGTTTGTTTCATAGATGTCCTGGACCAAATATAAAGGCTGACTGCACAGCCAAAGAACATTGCTCACCCAGTGGGAAAAACTTGCAATTACATCGGACAATGCCATGATGCCTCACATTCGTGCCTTCTGTATCACTTGTGGACTAATGAACCGAGCATATAACTTACAAACGCATATGCATGTACCTTCACTGTGCATTGCAAGAAAGAAAGATTACACTTCAGAGGTCAGCTGTGGCTGTTTATGCCTTTTACTTATCGCAGGGAAATTTGTTATCCGTACATCAAGGTGATAGTCTGTCTACATGAGACTCAAGCCAACCACAGAGGTGCATTGTACATGTACCTGGATGACGCTGAATACTTGCTACGTCCAACGACCTGACGAAAGTTGAGGTAAATCATTCAGTGAAGCTTATACATGTGCTGTTTAACGTCTCGTTTGACGAAAGTTCTAATTTCAATCAACTTATCAGATCACTGACGTAAATGATAAGAAACTGCTTGCTTCAGTTGGCTACTGTATATTTGGAGATTGGAATCATTCAGCTGGACTTCATGTTTAGTAGTCCGTTTTACCCTTGGCTGTTTAACTACCCGTGTTCCTCAGGAGCACTGGCCTGATCTGTTCATCGCAGCTACCTGGAAATACAGTAAGTGAAACACTTGTGATAAACTGAAAGTATTTTAATATTGAATGAGTTATTACAACCATGGAGGAAGGAAGTGTTCCTTCCTCCATGTTACAACTTGGCTTCACTGGTGTGACATTTACACATTTAAAGGGTGGCAGCAATGAATTTTTCCTAGGCATAATTTTTCTGTAACTTTGTACTCTTCTCCATAGTATTCATGAACACTCTTTTACACTCCCATTTGGTTACATGCACTGAAAAGCGCACTTTTTTAAACACTTAAATTATCCAGGCTATCCCAGAAAACCAAGGGCGCTGTTGCATGGTTCACTGCATAAGTTTCTCTATAACAATTAAGAACCCAGAATTAACTTACTGAAAACATTTCCGAGAAAAGCATTGGTGCTTACTTACTGCTTTGCACATGAACAACAATGAATCATCAGAGAGAAAATTCAGTCAAGCAAAATCTACAAAGAGCTGGACTTTTTGCATACAGACTAGTGTAACATTTAGGCTTTCTTCCTGGGATGACACAGTTTTGCTCATGAATAATGAAATACTCATCATTAGCATGAAAACCAAGAAGGCAGCAAAACACACCAGGCCCTCACTCAAAACTACAAGATAACTTCCATACATGGCACCCAACCGTATGGGGATCAATCACTGATCTCTACACAATGTGGAATACGCGCATGTAAGGCCGCGTCCGAAACGGGATTCCAGAGCTACGACTAGGGCTATTGTCTGTGCGTCTCCACGCATTTCCAATGGAGTGAAGACCTAGACTCAGCTCTAGACGACAGATTTGGACGAAGCCTTAGTCAGGTCCCGCAGGTGCTACAATCAATAGTGCTCCACTCCACAAAAATACCTGATGTCATCCTAAGTTCAATCCAGTCAACCAACAATATAAATTTTAAGTTAAGCTAGTAGTTTAAAAATATCTGTGAAAATACTTGAAGGCAATGTAATGTGTGAATAATTTTCAAAGCATTATGTTTGATCATTGTATAAATGATGGAGCCGTTTTACTTGGAGCATCATGACGTCATGTAACGGCACCAATGAGTCAGACTTATTCCCCGTAGTGTTTTGTATATATTGTATACATAGCGTTTGTACTTTAATTGAAACATACGTGGGTACGATCCAGATAACGAGAATTCATGTATAAACGCTTCGCAGCCTGTATTTGCACCGACAGCGAACTGGTTAGCGTACTCTCTGGAGGTAAGGAAAATCCATCTTAATCACGGGTTATAATCATACTATCGATACTTTTTTATGACGACTTTATATGAGACATTTAAAAGAATGTGTAAGTGTGAAATTTGGTTCACTATGGTCAATTAATCAAGATAAATTTGTGAAACAAAAATTGGATTGATACAGCAATTCATGTGTTTTATGGTTGTCCTTCATGTTCAGCGAGCCACGTCGCAGAAACGGTCTTGATTGACGACGCGCCAATATTGCTTTGTTTAATTTTGTTGATCACGGTCCACATCCTTTAATAAAAGCTTCATTGCCGTCAAGCCAAGTATTCATAATCCTTTAATTATACTTTCATGACCAGATGACACATGTTGAGCAACTTCAGGGTTACTTTAAGTTAACCAACATTCAACAAACATGACAAAAGGAGTACTAAATTTTTCGGTTTCGAGTCAACTCGGACCCAAACCAACTCGGACCCATACCAACTCGGACCCATGCCAACTCGGACCCACGACCAACTTGGACCCATGCCAACTCGGCCCCAATACCAACTCGGACCCGCGACCAACTCGGACCCACAACCAACTCGGACCCAATACTAACTCGGACCCACGACCAACTCGGACCATGAGTCAACTTGGACCCAACCCAAGGAGCGTGATTAACTTGTTGAAAATTTTTATTTTGTCCACTTTTACATTTAAGCATTTTTATTTTGTCCACTTTTACATTTAAGCATTTGGTAAATGACACTTTTGCACTGCATGCTGCCGAGATTTAACGTCCTCTCTAAACGTTATGCAGGGAAACAGTGGCACAGGATTCCCTGAATTTCTCCGTTTTCGAGTTTGAACAGGCATGGTGGTTAAAAACCATACAGGACTAGATTTGATATCAGTGAGGTCTTGGAACAAGTGATAAGTAACCGACAAGCGTCGTATTTTTATGGAGGCACATTTCCTATGATGTCTTATTTGCCGCTTGTAATCTGGAATCTTAATCAGGTATTAGCTGCCGAGGTACTTGCGTGATTAACCATAATTTTAGACTGATTTTGTCACCTTCCATTCTTGAAACCCTATGATCGGGGAGTGGGAGCTTGGGACAACCAATGGGAGCAGCTTTTGGAGTGTGATTGACAGTACCAAATCATTGACGCCCTTTCGCCGAAGTTTCTTTTTTGGCACTCCAGATCACCAGCAGAAATCGAATGAACTTTCACCAAACAGCCCCCAAAGTTTTTGTTGCAATAAAAAGCCACAGATAGGCCTTCTGATACATAAGAGATGCTGCATACGTACAACAGATACTGCAGATATACACCAATGTCACGAACATTGACCTTTAATAGTGCCATAATCACGAGGGATCATAGAATTATTTATATAAATCCCGAATTAGGGATTAATAGTTTCCGGTTCAGAGTATTTCTTTCACAAAACGCCCCACAATGCGGGTCTATTTTGGATAGAGGCAGGCGGCTACATTCAGAGCTGAGCGCATAGTTTTACTACTATTAGGGGGTATCTTCGGGAAAATGCGAAAAAAAAGTTCATAAAATTGAAACGAAAAGTGATCAATCTGGCCATAATCTTGAATTTCAAGTGGAAAAAAATTATCTTGAATTTCCAGCGAAAAAAATGAAGGCCAACCTCGGAGGTTCAAGAGTCGGCGCTATTTCGGTCTAGTACGGGCGCGTATTTGGTGTAATGCAACCGTAAGACTCAGTGGGTCCGAGTTGACTCGAAGTGGGTCCGAAATGGCGTGGGTCCGAGTTGGCGTGGGTCTGAGATGGTTGTGGGTCCGAGATGGTGGTGGGTCCGAGTTAGTACTGGGTCCGAGTTAGCGTGGGTCCGAGTTGGTCCTGGGTCCGAGTTGGCATGGGTCCGAGTTGGTTTGGGTCCGAGTTGGAATGGGTCCGAGTTGGTTTGGGTCCGAGTTGACCTGATCCCAATTTTTCAAGTAGGCTGGGCGCGAGGCCCTAGCCCCAGACTTAGCGCCAGTCTACTGGACACCTAGCCCCACTACTAGTGTGGCACGGACTATCACTCCCGATCCATCCTTAGCCACAAATCCGTATGCGGATGTCTAGACGTGTAATAAACAGACTGAGCGATAAGATATATATATACCAATGGGCTCTTCCAAAACCTTGGCAGCAGTTTAGATGTCTTGAAACGGAACAGCCGTCGAGACGATGAGAGGTCAAGTGACGTATTGTTCAACGATCTTATTTTAAAGATGGCGACTGAGAGAGCAAGCCTGTTAGATTGAATGGATAAAGGCAAAAAAGACTGGAAAATACCTGAATAACGTGAGTGAAATCAATCAATAAATGGTTTTTAGTAAACAGAAAGGTCAAGGATCATGTTCATGTGCAAGAGAAACTGCGCCCACGATGATAAGTGGCTGCGCCAAAAATGTTCAGTACGCCGACACGAAATTGCGCATACAGATGTGTGGCTAAGGATGGATCGGGAGTGAGAATCTGTGCCACACTAGTGGGGCTACTGGACAGCCTCCGTATCCAAGGCTCCACAGCGCTCCATTCAAAAAGTGGATACTCAGTGAAAATGCCGTCCATGGAACTCCTTTTGCATGTATGGATTACTCACCCTATTAAAAGTATCATTAGTACTCTGATGTACTCTGGCAATTTCAAATTTTTAGAAGTCCGTGAAATTTTGGTTTTGGTTTGAGCCATTCGTTTACTAAAGTGACTAATTCCTGATTGCTGACCAAACGTAGCCAAACATAGTCGGAATATGTCACATCTCAGATGGTAACATTCTGAGGAATTATACCTCATAAACAAACTTTGGGGAACATTTTTAAAACTATGTGTTGAAATCGAAGTTGTTCGTGGATGGGGCATGGAGGCAGAGATTCACTGCTTGTTTTAATGTATTTTATGCACAGAAGTACTATGGCACATTCGCAGAGAGCTCCCGGATGTCGCAATCTTGCATTGACCATTGTACATGTACATACATGTGTGTACATGTCCAAACCCGAACCGTATCAAAGTTTGGCAAAATATTTCTGAACCGAACCTGAACTGAACTTTGGCACTTGCTTGCAGCTCTGCTTATTTCAATAAATTAAAGCCTAGCTTCACCTGAAATTTCAAAAATGTTGAAATTCATAAAATTAATAAAGGAGCTACAACATGCAGAAAAAATTTCTTATGAAGAAAATGAGATCCAAAATGAACTACGCCTTCACTCTTTCATGCATGTCCCTAGCTGTCTGGAGTTGTTTCAAAGATTTCTTAGTGTGCCAAGTACAAAGGGTAGTCTGTGGTGTATAAGACTTAAAGGTTTTCATGGTGAAAGAAACTAGATCTATAGTAAAGATTGCGGTAACACCATGTATTTATCTCTTCTTTGAGTATGTGTGGTTCTCAGAACCACACATACTCAAAGAAGAGATAAGTACATGGTGTTACCGCAATCTTTACTATAGATCTAGTCTGTGGTGGTCGGGCATTTCACAGAGTAATGTTTATGGCCCTGTACTCTTTAACCCTACTATGCTGAAGTCACTCTCTGGGTCACTTGGTAAACACCTCAAAGAAGCACAGCTGTGTTGTGTTGTGCACTGCACCAACTGTCCCTCGCAGGAATATCAGATTGCACTTTTGTGCTGCCCAACAACTGTGCTTCACTGTTTGATGTGCATAATTGTGCAGTAAGCCAAATGCAGTGAAGAGAACTGCACAAAAGACCCTGGGTCATTTTGTGCTGGCAGCCAACTGTGTACACACTGAACCTGTACATGTTTTTGTTTTCCATGTGGAAAATACATGCACAAGAGTGACTGTGGGCAATCGTACATATTTGTGCTGTAAAACCAAAGGAGGATTAATATCGTTATCATTGACATTACCCAAAGCACTAACCTGTAGGCTTGGGTAACTACAAACTGGTGATTCCTCAGCTTAACACCAGAGGAATGCTTTCTTTCAACTTCACTTATGATCTCTGTTAGGGAGATAAACCTTTCCATTTGTGCTCATCCGCTGTAGTTTTGAATTCCCCAAAATGGCTAACCCTTTTTTTTTTTGCCTTCCAGTTATAGGAGGATACCTAAGAGGATACCAAATAAAGCACAATGGCTGAAAACGATGTTGAGCAAGAGCTGTTGGACTATGAAGAGGAAGAACATGACGCCACTCAGGAGGCTGGGGGTGACGCTACTGCCCAGACCGCCATCAAAAAAGATGTCAAAGGCACCTACGTGTCCATACACAGCTCGGGGTTCCGGGACTTTTTGCTGAAGCCAGAGTTGCTGCGGGCGATCGTGGACTGTGGCTTTGAGCACCCTTCTGAAGGTACTCTTTCAAAAGGAAACAGTCTACTCAAAACTTTGGCTTTGGTTGTGCAAAGGCTGAAGACCAGGAGGGGTAACCCCTTGCTCTAAGGCATCCTCATAATCACTTCAGTACATGTATTTGCCTCGAGAAGATATCTTGTGCTTTATTGCATTGATGTTATTTCAGGGATAAGTGAACACATGCTCCATGGCATGGCAATTATCAAGCTTATCTGCTGCTGAGCTAATGGACACCCTTTTGTTCACTTCATTTAGAGTCTGTGCTTATGGGATATTGCAAACTCAATGCATTCTGTAATGGATGGTAAAGACATGCACTGTGCACTCAGGGTTCTTGCGGCCTGGTAAAGTCATGAAAAAGTCATGGAGACGGCTTTTTCAAACATTGTATGTGATTTCTATTATCAGAAATAACTGCATAAAATGTGTGACTTTATTTGAATTGTCCAAGAAATTGCATGATTGGGTTATGGTTTTTCATGATCTGGTCATGGAAAAGTCACGAAAAAGTCAAGGAATTTAATTGTCCTTTAGGCGCAGGAACCCTGCAGCACTGCATTTCACTGTTGCTTAATTAACCCTAACCCTCTAGGGTGTATGTAAAATCTTATTGAGATTGGAGGATTTGGGACTGTTAGGGTTAATATGGGACTTGAGAGCCCAGCTTGTTTATTAACCTTAGCCCTTAATCTCTTAGATCCTTTAGGATTGGGGGATGTTGTAGATGGAGAGATGTGGAACCCAGTATTTCAGTCACATCCTCGTCCTCAGTGTCTCTTGAAAGATACGGTACAAAGAAAGCTCCATTGGCTTCTTGTATATTAACCCTAACCCTGTCAGACGCAGCACAGTGCATCAGGTGAAAAAGTCTGCTGCTGTTAGATGCACATGGGCAATCAACAGCAGCAAAACAAAAGGGGCATGTTGAGACTGTGAGAGCTAGTCCCACTCAAATATGCCACTGTTGGATCTTGTGGTGACTGGCAACCACAGACTCCTAAGCTGTTTGGCCTTTAGGGAGGGTTGACCTGTTGGATCTTGTTACACTGGGCATGCAAGCCACTTTGACAACTGACTGGCAGTTTGATGCATCTGGCAGGGTTTCTAGCCAAAGCAGGCTGGGGGTTAGGGTTAATGGAGAGTTTGGAATTTCCTAAGCGGGTCCTACAAAAATGTTCAAAATAAAGATTTATGATAATTCCTGTAAATGTTTCTCCCTGTGAAAGGTTAGAATTGGTGCTTGTCAGCAAGCTCATCCTCCCATTTCACATAAAGTTCAGCTTAACTAGGATGCATAGCTTTGCCCATGCAAGTTTATCATTGCCAGTGCTTTCTGCTCTTGATGTGCCCACAGTTCAACATGAGTGCATCCCGCAAGCCATCCTGGGCATGGACGTCCTGTGCCAGGCCAAGAGCGGTATGGGAAAGACTGCAGTCTTTGTCCTGTCCACCCTGCAGCAGTTGGAACCTGTATCCGGACAGGTATGGTAGAGTTTTGTCACCTTCTGAGTTTCTTACAGCATTCACTTTTATCACAGTCACTGAATCATTCAGTTATTGTTTTTAAGTTTTTTCTCAATGGAAGGAATATGCCCAACAGGGGCGTGAGAATTCAGCTTTTTGGCCAATTCCAGCTTTTCTGTGTACATGTTAACACTGAATTTCTGAAATTGTACACTTGGTCTGTACAAAAGCATGGGAACTTTTTACATTTTAGCTTTTTGCTGGCTGTTTCAGCTTTAATTTTAAGCGGCCAATCACATCTATGGCCTAAGTTTATTTCTAATAAGTCGAGCCTTTTCCCAGAAATATGCAAATGGTCAGCCATGACTTTATGTGTTCATCTAGGAGCTTTCGCAACCTGAGTTCACAGTGAAAGTAAAAACACTGTTGACTTGTTATAATGTAGTTCTTTTTTTTTTCACTGTGAAAGTCATGAAGCTCCCGGATGTCATGGAGAGTTGCGTCTTTCCATAAGAAGCTCATTGACAAAATCTCAGTTTCTACCAACAGATGCACCTAAATCTTGATTTACCATAAACATACATTTTTTGCCTACCAAAATTGCCATTTTGCAGACCTCGACTGTAGGTTTTGTGTAAGTACATGTTCAAGGAAACAGTACTAAAGAAAGTCACTGTGTATCAGTTTGTGGACACTGTAAGTTCATCAACAGTGACTTTTTTGTGGCTTTTATTTCTAGACAATGATGTAACACCATCAACAACAAGTACTGGTGAATGTTTACACTTTGTGCAGATTTTATCACAATTGAAAAATGATCAGATTTGTTGAAAAAAAGAAAGTTCATACTACTCTGCATTGGAATGTATCTTTTTTTTCTGATGGAAGCAACTGAACTTCCTATTTTTTTTTTCAAGGTTGGTGTGCTGGTTATGTGCCACACTCGCGAGCTGGCCTACCAGATCAAGAAAGAGTATGATCGCTTCTCCAAGTACATGAAGGACATGCAGGACAAGGTGGCCGTCTTCTTCGGCGGCCTGAGCATCCAGAAGGACATGCAACGGCTCAAAACGGATCCGCCATTCATTGTGGTGGGCACACCAGGGCGCCTGCTAGCACTTGTGCGCAACAAGTCCCTGTCGCTGAAGAACATCAAGCACTTCATCCTGGACGAGTGCGACAAGATGCTGGAACAGCTAGGTGAGTCGCTGTGCGGGATTTGTGCCCTTGTTGCTTTTCAAAATCTTTACTCCTTTCTCTGTTGGTGTAAATTTTGGGTCAGTCAGCAAGACGTGCAATAACCAACCACATAGAAGGTCTTGTAGGATGTCACAACTACTTATTAAAGATTCTGAAGGAATTGCATAAGAGGGTGCCATTTGCAAAAAGGATTAGTGTGGCATTCCGTGGAGCGTGTGGCTGACCTCCAGTGTTGGGTCATTACGGGGCAGTCGTGGAAAGTAGATATTGAAGCGATTTGGAAGACGCAACAGAAGAAAGGTTGAGGCCCCGGTAAAGGTACATGAAAAATTCAACAGCCCCATTTCAACCAGATAAACCCTCATCGTCACATGTTGTTAGGCCAGGGCCAGTTGTGCCTTGCTAGAGCTGTATGACAGGGCTCTTCCAGGTCGAGTGCAGCCTATAAGGGTTTTTCACGTGACGTAACATGACGGGCAAAGACATTTCAGGAAGTGTACCACGTCAGTGGAGGCGCATGCATTTTTTAATCCATTTCATGTACGGCAGAATGTTGAAAGACGTCAAAGGCATGTGCATTTCCACACACAACTGTGTACACTGTATATTGAACGCTGACTGTCAAAAATCATGTGACTGAAAATCCTCTATTCTTGCAAAGTTTTGCCGTGTGCATTTGTGCTGTTTGGGTAACTGTGAATAGGGTGGTTCAAGTGTGCTCTTACTCTTAGCAAGGCAACACAAACAGTGGGAAATTAGTTCATTGATAACGATATTCAAAAGATAAGCCGTAAGTTTTGAACACAACTGACGTTTGAAATTTTGTTCTCCCGCCAGACATGAGAAAAGATGTGCAGGAGATCTTCCGCACCACGCCACACGAGAAACAGGTCATGATGTTCAGCGCTACCCTCAGCAAAGAGATCCGGCCAGTCTGCAAGAAGTTCATGCAAGACGTAAATATATCCACCCTCTCTAGCTCGGCCTGCGGCCGTCTCCACTCTCCTGCACACAGCGGGTTCCAGCATTCACCATTTCACGTGACCGTTGGATGCTGAAAGGGCACGCCGGTAGTCTTTTGTTTTTTGAGTGTGCACCCTTGGCTAGGTCAAGGCTGATTACATCAACAGCAAGATTCTGTGCCTCGGGAGGGTCACTCATGGAGCTGGCAACCAGCATGGGTGCGGCGGAACTGAAGGCAGGTCGGCAAAATGGCAATCGAGTTGGCAGATGAGGCATGGCAGACAGCAACCTCCCTCCAGTGGCAAAAGTCGGCAGCAGGTGGCTTCACAACGGCATTGCTCATGTTGGAAAAATTTGGTCAAACAGCAATTAGCTATAAAGCTCCACCTATTATAATGTCCATCAAATAGTTTTTTCTTGTGGGAAATGCGGACCTGACTTTAGGTTAGGCCCAAGGCGCCCACAAGTCCGTCGCTTCAACTTTTTTTTCTTAGGTTTTTCAGACTCATCATAATGTTTTTTTCTCTTGCTAACGCTGACGTGACTTCAGGTTGGATTTCAGAAGTGTATTTGGTCCATGTCTTTTATGTGTGTATTGTGTGGAGCACTTCATGGAGAGCTGTTGTTCTGCCATTTTTTTTCCTCATGGGAAATGCGGACCTGACTTCAGGTTAGGCCCAAGGCGCCCATGAGCTCGTCGCATCAGTTTTTTTCTAGGGGTCTTTATTCTTGGTGGTTTTTTATGTTCTCAGGAATTTTCCTTTTTTCAGTGTGGAGTATGCTCGTGGGAAATGCGGACCTGGCTTTAGGTCAGGCCCAAAGGCGCCCATGGGTTCAACAGCATTTTTTTCTTAGGGACTGAAGCGCAGTGGGTACTTTATAGGTTTGGCTAATCTTGTTCAACGTTTTGCTGCTCTACACTTCTTGTTGTTTTAATTCTGGGAATTGTGCTGTCGAGTTTAAATGGAAAATGTCTGCCACATTTACACAAGCTTCCGTCAAGCACTTCAATTTCACAGTAAGTTTATTCCAATGAAATTTTGCAAGCCATCATATGAAGCCGTACCGTCATCTACGGTGTATGTACCGACATGGGCAAAGAGTCAGAAGTGCAGTGTGCGGATTACTGGCTGCAGAATCATTACACATGGTGTTTGCACAGTGGATTGTCCTGTTACAAGAACTCTTGCTCCAGGCTGTTCTCTAAATTGCATCTTCAACGGAAGTGGATTGCTGAAAAGTCAGGGATCTTTTTAAAGAATCTGGACTCAGCGGACTGTAGGCTCATGGTAAGAAAGTTGGCCTGCTCTGAGTTTGCAATTAAGGATTATTCATTTGATATGGATGACAAAGTCTGATGTTGGCCGACAATGGATGCTTCACAGCTGGGATCATCGGAAGGCCCTCCCCCGTCGTGTCGCCCTGCTCCCTTGCCTTGCCATTGCCTGCCTGTCGTGGTCCAAAGGTTCTATCTCTCTGTTCTGGCTCAACATTCTAGCTGGATCCACGTAGCATCTGCCTTCTCATAAGTCCAGCGGGAATAGGCCTGAAGGGGGCCATCCCATTTTTTAATGTTTTTGATAAATTGTAAAGCATTTGTTTAAAGGGGTCAAAAATGTGAACTTTGGTATCTTCAAAACAAATAACATTCCATATTTCACGAGGAAAAAATTGAGCAGATTGATTAAACAAGGTATTTGTATTTTAAAATGCAAAAACCTAACTACCAAAATATGTTATGGAAATCAGAAAACGGTGTGAATAATCAATTTGTCATGTGTCCTCAATTTTTGCTTTCGGAAAACCAGTGCCATGGGCAATAAAAAAGTAAAACTAGCATGAAGACAGTTTGGCATCAGATGGCAACCATCACAGACAGCTGAGAGAAAGAGTTTTGCACATACATGAAAGAATGGCTGAACTTGGTTGCAAAACTTTCGGGGCTGGGTCCTTTAGTCGCAGGGACTACAAGCCAGAACAGCTGCCTGGCAGATTGCCGATCAGACCGGTGCTCGGAAAGTGCGGACCCCTCAGCCTTTGTGTTGTAAGGCCTCAATGCGTCCGAGATCACCTGCCTGAAAAGGGGTTAGACATTGTGAGAAAGGATTCTTTCATGGGGAAAAATATAATTTGTAAGGTATTAAAGCTAAAGGGCATCCATAACATTCAGTCCATTCTAATCTGTTGGTAAGGTAGCAAATGATAGCATATGTGAGACTCGGTGAGGGATTTGGTAACGTATATAACACATGTAAGACCACCATTGCAGAAAAAAACAACAATGTGAAACCATGGAAGAAAGCCGACCCTGTTCGTGCTGTTCTGGCTTCTTTAGCATAACTGGTCCCCCCCCCAAAAAAAACCACTAAAGTTACTGATGCCAGACTCCTATTATGGACTGCCTTCTTTCAGCCTATGGAAGTTTATGTAGATGATGAGACCAAGTTGACCCTCCACGGCCTGATGCAGTACTACGTGAAATTGAAGGACAATGAGAAGAACCGTAAACTCTTTGACCTGCTGGACGTCCTGGAGTTCAACCAGGTAGATAACTACTCACTTCATCGGGCTCCAAAAATTTTTGGTTTTTTGTTTTTGTTTTTAATTGGCAAGCTGTACTTGACATAAAACTATGCAACTGCAAATTTGTAACCTCGCGGTGAATATTCCTGCAGCAAGCAGGGCTGTAGCCAGGTCAGTCTGAAGGGGGATTTCCAAGCTGTGAAGGCATGTGTGTGCAAGTGCAGAACCTCACTGAATACGTACTTCGTACTTGGTCAAGACTTTTGGTTTCCAGGCAACGTGACCCCTCGGCTACACCCCAGGCGAGGGCGCCCATTTCTGAATATTGTGTTATACAGGGGAGTGTGTTGGGGGACCACTTGAATGCTGTGCTTTAATTTTGCATGCTGGGTTCAGCACTGTTAAAGGTAAGACACACCTGTCATTCTCTTGTTAGTTTGTCTTCCCTGCTTGCCTTTCCCAGGTGGTCATCTTCATCAAGAGTGTGCAGCGCTGCATAGCCCTCTGTCAGCTGCTCGTGGAGCAGAATTTCCCAGCCATCGCCATCCATCGCGCTATGCAGCAGGAAACCAGGTTCGTTTAACCGGCAGGTTTAAGTAGATCACAACTTTCTACAAGTTGTTCGTAAAGCACACTGTTGAAAACATCGGGTTCACTGGTTTTCAGAATGGCAGAAGTTACAAAACACATGTTCCTACATGATTGTACTGCAAGACTTACAACTTGGATATTTACTACAGTACAAACTTTCAAGCCATGGTCGTGTTTTTCTCAAAAAGTTAACAAAAAGAAACCCACGGTTATTCAGTGGTGAATCAAGACTGGTAACAAACATACTTAATCCAAACACTTTAAACAGCAAACAACATGAAAAACAAATAAAAATGGGATTGATCAGCTCACAAAGGAATGTTGAAAGGGGTTGCCTGAGCAGTCATTTTCTTGAAGAGCACAGACCTCAAGAATGAAAACAAAACTCTCACTGACTTTCTTTCCCTTGGTTTGCATCACCAGGCTGCAAAACTACAAGCTGTTCAAAGACTTTGAGAAGCGTATATTGGTCTCTACCAACCTCTTTGGCCGAGGCATGGACATTGAGAGAGTCAACATTGTCTTCAACTACGACATGCCTGAAAACTCGGACACGTACCTTCACAGGGTAAGGGAGCGTGACCGGGTATTGTTTGCAATGGTAGAGCAGTGCTGTGCTCTGATCGGTTGTGCATCTTCAGCTTACAGTGGCGACTTTGTGGATTCCTTGCACATTTAATGCTCAAAGTGGCAACCCAACACTTATTTTGACAATGTGGATTTGTGCACATTGAGATGAAAATTGGTCATGCATGCTTTGCACCTCTGCGCATGTGACCCAACTAGTCAGCCAAGTGCTCCTGTGGTATAATCTTTCAAAACAATGACGGATTTCCTCCGCTATTGACAATTGAAAAAATGTTGGCACTTCCCAGCAGCTCAGTCTTTTGTTCCGAGTATGGTCTTTTGTTACAAGGCCCAGCTCTTTTGTATAATTTTGGGCACCCCGGCAATGCGTATAAAGCCAACATCTCCAAAACCGGGCTCCCCAGCAGCAAGTGGTTAACGTGGAAGCTACATTTGACTTTTTTTTTTTTTTTTAATGTACCAAAATACCAAAGAAGTAAGCAAAATCCTTGTTCACCGACAGGTGGCTCGTGCGGGCCGTTTTGGCACCAAGGGTCTGGCAATTACCTTTGTTTCGGACGAGAATGATGCCAAAATTCTGAATGATGTTCAAGATCGCTTTGAGGTCAACATTACGGAACTCCCGGAGGAAATCGACATGGCCTCGTACAGTAAGTCACCATTCTGCCTCTTCAGATGTCGGAGCATGGGATGACAAAAGTTAAAGCTTTTTGAGTAACATGCTCGGGGGTTTGGGGCTACCTGACGACCTCCAGACACTTGCCTGTGTTTGTTTTGGAGGACGTCGGCCTTGATCTGATCGTGACTGAACCCATTTGAGAGCAGTTTCCAACGACATGCACGTGGTGATTTGTAGTGTACTGAGCAGTGTGGCAAGGGATGATTGCTTGTGGGAATGAGGATGATCATGTAGACGGTTGACCTGCGACAGCTAACCACATAAATTCCACAATTCTATCTGGCATGTACTAATGACATCTTACACTTGCATTTACATTCCTAGTATACTGCTTATGTACCAACAAAAATAAAAGTCATTGAATATTTTAACACTTGTGTGCAGGTGTCTTGCTAATGTTTTGCGCATTTCTTTCAGGAGTAATGTAAATAGCATGTACCAATGTGTCTGGTGGTTGAGTAACAGTTTTTCAGAAATACCACTTCCAGGAGCTCACCTTTTCTGGTATCTTTTTTAAAACAGTTGAACCAGACAGATTCCAGTAATTTGCAAGTTCTGTGCCGTTCATTACCTGAAATGTCACCGGTCAAGATGCGACAGACCTGCAGGAGAACAGTGTTCCCAACCAGTCAAGCCAAGGTGCACTACACAGCACTGAACTGGTTAAAACCAGTTTCTTTGAATTGAAAATACAATCACAAACATTCCAAGCTGCCTAGCTGTCACTGATTGGTTAACTTGCAAACTTTGTATGTTTTGCTTAGTCTAAAGGTTGGAGGTATGTTTATGTGAAAGCTTTGTTCCCACTAAGTTCCACCGTTTGTGGGGAAAGATATTCAAATACCGAATACAATTACATGTACATTAGTTTCTGAAATTGAATGAAACACTGGTTTGAATCAGTTTGCCTAGTACACTGGCTAAAATCTGGGAGGTTTTTGTAACGTGGACCCCGTGTTCATGTTAACTTTCATTTACATGTGTGTGACTGTAGGAAACCGTCACAACTGTGGGAACTGTCAGAGGCAGCACTTGGCTTTTTCAAATGAGATTGTGCTCACAGTAGACTTCAGTATTTTGTAACAAAGAACTTAGTTTGTTCACTGGAAATCAGTAAAATAAAACCAAAATAAAATTGATACTTATGTTACCTGTAACAGGCAGAAATGCTTGAACCAACACAAAAACAAGCAATGGAAGGCATTTCAGTTTTGAAGCTTTTAAACTTTTTAATTCTGTTTTTCTTGTCGTTTAGTATACTATAATTGTAAATATAGATGTCTTGGCATTTTAGCTTTTAAAGTGATTTTCAACCCTAGTTTCCCTACAGTCGCCCTTTTGGAATCTGAACATTGCTTGAACCTGCAGTATGCATAGCTTGCACTGGGTATTCAGACAAGATATTGACAATTTGCAAGAAGCAGTTGAACTTGATTCATACACACCTGTGAGCTGCAGAACCTGCTTGACATTTTATTTTTGCGAACGGTTTCCCATTTACCGTCCTTCATCAGTTCAAGAATTCCTTTACAAGTTTTCTACATGTATTTAAGGTCTCCCTTGTTTTGAGTTGCAGAATGGGGAAAAATCTGTCCAGTTTTGCTAAAACGTTTCAGGGCAGGAACAGCATGAGGTAAAAACTTGGAAAAGTAATTAAGAGATGAAAATCATGTCCTTCAAATGTCCGTTTAAGTACATATTTCAGTTCAAGTTTTATAAATGCTCTGATCGTTAGCTTCTTTTTGAAAGTGTATTTTATATGTGTTAATTGCGAGAATAAAGTTGTTTTAAGAGTTGGCCTTCATTGAGAACTTCATTTCCTTGTGAAGTTCGTCCATGTCGTGGGGGTATATCGCTGTCGAGTTACTTGTATCATCTTCAGCTGGCCGGTGCGGACTGTTTATGTTACAACTGCTATATTTTGCGTTTCTCGAGCACGTCAGAGATGCGATGCTGCTTCAAGACGTTCCTGTTTGTCGTGTAAACGCAAGAAGAGACAGAATCCCGCCGAGATTCTCGGTGCTCATTCCCGAAACCAGTCAAAGGCTGCATCCGCATCGGCTGTCTAGCTGAGAGCTAGGAGTTATAGCTTTAATGAAAAAAAATTCACTTCAAGGATTATCGCCGGTCTACATGTACACAGGTCCCTTGTACAGACTACTATCTTCATTTCAAGATGTACTTTGCGTCGGGGAGAGGTAAATTTTAATTAAAATGTGCACTAGTAAGCAGGAGGTCGTAGGTTCGAGACCCACCTGAGTCAGCTTGTGAATTTTTTTCACAAGCTCTCGGACGAACACCTTGTAAACCAAAGATCTTACAGCGCTGCGTAGCGACGCAAGATGGGAAACTTCACCGTGGATACGCTTAAACGTTATCGCATGGGGGCCATTTGGGTTGGACTACGCCTGCGCAGTGTATGTAAAGGGCAGGCGCTGCGAGACGCACGCTCAACTATGGCCGTTTTCCAATACATGTACTCGATTTGTCTCCGTCTGAGGTTCGTCTCCAAACCTAATCCCAGATTGTAGGCCTGAAACATTTTAATTAATTTGAAGTACCTTAATGTTTGGCTGTTTTGCACCTGGCTTCATGTTTTGTGGCACCATCAGACTTACTGTTGCATTTACAACTTCAAAGTCAGGTAGTAAAAAAAAACACTTGAAGCCTGAGACGGAGCCGGAGTTGAGTATATTGGAAAACCGCATAGGCCTGCGTATGAACGATAACTTAGTCATGATTCGTCATAATGCGACAGATTTTATCTTTACACTGCAGGGCCTTGACCTTGGGGATTAAGCCTTGGTCTTATGGCTTGTGGGTCAAAGTCATGGCCTTGCGAATCAAAACCTTCGCTCTAACACTGGTGATATGTAAATAAAGTGTGAATGTTCACTGACAGCCCATCTTCCATCTTTATCAGATTTACATCGAGAATGCAGTGAATGCCAAATCAGTAAAGCTTTAGGTTTTATCCCATTGTCTCAAAAGGTGCATAGCCCATTCAGTTCCCCCACGGTAACCCACGTTACATTTCATTTTGATCTGACTGAAACTTAAGCCTAAGGTTGTCATTTTTCCGTGCCTCATTGGCCATAAGTTTAATATATCGGAGTTCGAAATTTAATACAAAAATGGCACGGCAAAAGTCACTATTACAAAGTCCAGAATATCCCTTTTCAAAAAATGTACCTGTCGTTTCTCAAATGTTTCTAACAATCAAATACAAGTACTGCAATGGAAGGCATTTCAGTTTTGAAGCTTTTAAACTTTTTAATTCTGTTTTTCTTGTCGTTTAGTATACTATAATTGTAAATATAGATGTCTTGGCATTTTAGCTTTTAAAGTGATTTTCAACCCTAGTTTCCCTACAGTCGCCCTTTTGGAATCTGAACATTGCTTGAACCTGCAGTATGCATAGCTTGCACTGGGTATTCAGACAAGATATTGACAATTTGCAAGAAGCAGTTGAACTTGATTCATACACACCTGTGAGCTGCAGAACCTGCTTGACATTTTATTTTTGCGAACGGTTTCCCATTTACCGTCCTTCATCAGTTCAAGAATTCCTTTACAAGTTTTCTACATGTATTTAAGGTCTCCCTTGTTTTGAGTTGCAGAATGGGGAAAAATCTGTCCAGTTTTGCTAAAACGTTTCAGGGCAGGAACAGCATGAGGTAAAAACTTGGAAAAGTAATTAAGAGATGAAAATCATGTCCTTCAAATGTCCGTTTAAGTACATATTTCAGTTCAAGTTTTATAAATGCTCTGATCGTTAGCTTCTTTTTGAAAGTGTATTTTATATGTGTTAATTGCGAGAATAAAGTTGTTTTAAGAGTTGGCCTTCATTGAGAACTTCATTTCCTTGTGAAGTTCGTCCATGTCGTGGGGGTATATCGCTGTCGAGTTACTTGTATCATCTTCAGCTGGCCGGTGCGGACTGTTTATGTTACAACTGCTATATTTTGCGTTTCTCGAGCACGTCAGAGATGCGATGCTGCTTCAAGACGTTCCTGTTTGTCGTGTAAACGCAAGAAGAGACAGAATCCCGCCGAGATTCTCGGTGCTCATTCCCGAAACCAGTCAAAGGCTGCATCCGCATCGGCTGTCTAGCTGAGAGCTAGGAGTTATAGCTTTAATGAAAAAAAATTCACTTCAAGGATTATCGCCGGTCTACATGTACACAGGTCCCTTGTACAGACTACTATCTTCATTTCAAGATGTACTTTGCGTCGGGGAGAGGTAAATTTTAATTAAAATGTGCACTAGTAAGCAGGAGGTCGTAGGTTCGAGACCCACCTGAGTCAGCTTGTGAATTTTTTTCACAAGCTCTCGGACGAACACCTTGTAAACCAAAGATCTTACAGCGCTGCGTAGCGACGCAAGATGGGAAACTTCACCGTGGATACGCTTAAACGTTATCGCATGGGGGCCATTTGGGTTGGACTACGCCTGCGCAGTGTATGTAAAGGGCAGGCGCTGCGACACGCACGCTCAACTATGGCCGTTTTCCAATACATGTACTCGATTTGTCTCCGTCTGAGGTTCGTCTCCAAACTTAATCCCTGATTGTAGGCCTGAAGCATTTTAATTAATTTGAAGTACCTTAATGTTTGGCTGTTTTGCATCTGGCTTCATGTTTTGTGGCACCATCAGACTTACTGTTGCGTTTACAACTTCAAAGTCGGGTAGTAAAAAACAACACTTGAAGCCTGAGACGGAGCCGGAGTTGAGTATATTGGAAAACCGCATAGGCCTGCGTATTAACGATAACTTAGTCATGATTCGTCATAATGCGACAGATTTTATCTTTACACTGCAGGGCCTTGACCTTGGGGATTAAGCCTTGGTCTTATGGCTTGTGGGTCAAAGTCATGGCCTTGCGAATCAAAACCTTCGCTCTAACACTGGTGATATGTAAATAAAGTGTGAATGTTCACTGACAGCCCATCTTCCATCTTTATCAGATTTACATCGAGAATAAACTGGATGTCAAATCAGTAAAGCTTTTGGTTTTATCCCATTGTCGTCGCAAAAGGCGCATAGCCCATTCAGTTCCCCCACGGTAACCCACGTTACATTTCATTTTGATCTGACTGAAACTTAGGCCTAAGGTTGTCATTTTTCCGTGCCTCATTGGCCATAAGTTTAATATATCGGAGTTCGAAATTTAATACAAAAATGGCACGGCAAAAGTCACTATTACAAAGTCCAGAATATCCCTTTTCAAAAAATGTACCTGTCGTTTCTCAAATGTTTCTAACAATCAAATACAAGTACTGCAATGGAAGGCATTTCAGTTTTGAAGCTTTTAAACTTTTTAATTCTGTTTTTCTTGTCGTTTAGTATACTATAATTGTAAATATAGATGTCTTGGCATTTTAGCTTTTAAAGTGATTTTCAACCCTAGTTTCCCTACAGTCGCCCTTTTGGAATCTGAACATTGCTTGAACCTGCAGTATGCATAGCTTGCACTGGGTATTCAGACAAGATATTGACAATTTGCAAGAAGCAGTTGAACTTGATTCATACACACCTGTGAGCTGCAGAACCTGCTTGACATTTTATTTTTGCGAACGGTTTCCCATTTACCGTCCTTCATCAGTTCAAGAATTCCTTTACAAGTTTTCTACATGTATTTAAGGTCTCCCTTGTTTTGAGTTGCAGAATGGGGAAAAATCTGTCCAGTTTTGCTAAAACGTTTCAGGGCAGGAACAGCATGAGGTAAAAACTTGGAAAAGTAATTAAGAGATGAAAATCATGTCCTTCAAATGTCCGTTTAAGTACATATTTCAGTTCAAGTTTTATAAATGCTCTGATCGTTAGCTTCTTTTTGAAAGTGTATTTTATATGTGTTAATTGCGAGAATAAAGTTGTTTTAAGAGTTGGCCTTCATTGAGAACTTCATTTCCTTGTGAAGTTCGTCCATGTCGTGGGGGTATATCGCTGTCGAGTTACTTGTATCATCTTCAACTGGCCGGTGCGGACTGTTTATGTTACAACTGCTATATTTTGCGTTTCTCGAGCACGTCAGAGATGCGATGCTGCTTCAAGACGTTCCTGTTTGTCGTGTAAACGCAAGAAGAGACAGAATCCCGCCGAGATTCTCGGTGCTCATTCCCGAAACCAGTCAAAGGCTGCATCCGCATCGGCTGTCTAGCTGAGAGCTAGGAGTTATAGCTTTAATGAAAAAAAAATTCACTTCAAGGATTATCGCCGGTCTACATGTACACAGGGCCCTTGTACAGACTACAATCTTCATTTTCAAGATGTACTTTGCGTCGGGGAGAGGTAAATTTTAATTAAAATGTGCACTAGTAAGCAGGAGGTCGTAGGTTCGAGACCCACCTGAGTCAGCTTGTGAATTTTTTTCACAAGCTCTCGGACGAACACCTTGTAAACCAAAGATCTTACAGCGCTGCGTAGCGACGCAAGATGGGAAACTTCACCGTGTACGTGGATACGCTTAAACGTTATCGCATGGGGGGCCATTTGGGTTGGACTACGCCTGCGCAGTGCATGTAAAGCGCAGGCGCTGCGACACGCACGCGCAATTGTGGCCGTTTTCCAATACATGTACTCGATTTGTCTCCGTCTGAGGTTCGTCTCCAAACTTAATCCCTGATTGTAGGCCTGAAGCATTTTAATTAATTTGAAGTACCTTAATGTTTGGCTGTTTTGCATCTGGCTTCATGTTTTGTGGCACCATCAGACTTACTGTTGCGTTTACAACTTCAAAGTCGGGTAGTAAAAAACAACACTTGAAGCCTGAGACGGAGCCGGAGTTGAGTATATTGGAAAACCGCATAGGCCTGCGTATTAACGATAACTTAGTCATGATTCGTCATAATGCGACAGATTTTATCTTTACACTGCAGGGCCTTGACCTTGGGGATTAAGCCTTGGTCTTATGGCTTGTGGGTCAAAGTCATGGCCTTGCGAATCAAAACCTTCGCTCTAACACTGGTGATATGTAAATAAAGTGTGAATGTTCACTGACAGCCCATCTTCCATCTTTATCAGATTTACATCGAGAATAAACTGGATGTCAAATCAGTAAAGCTTTTGGTTTTATCCCATTGTCGTCGCAAAAGGCGCATAGCCCATTCAGTTCCCCCACGGTAACCCACGTTACATTTCATTTTGATCTGACTGAAACTTAGGCCTAAGGTTGTCATTTTTCCGTGCCTCATTGGCCATAAGTTTAATATATCGGAGTTCGAAATTTAATACAAAAATGGCACGGCAAAAGTCACTATTACAAAGTCCAGAATATCCCTTTTCAAAAAATGTACCTGTCGTTTCTCAAATGTTTCTAACAATCAAATACAAGTACTGGCCATTTCATATTTCCCTATTTGCTGTGCATGAAAATGGCATGATGGACACCGTAAGTTGTTTCTGTAGCCTACCAAATGGGCCCTTCAAAATAACGAAACCCTCAATTTTGCACAGATATGGACAGCAATATCATAGTGCATCATGTACGATGCGCTCCTGCAAAAGAGATGTGACTATACATGCTCAATACAAAATGAGTAGGCCCTAATTTTGCTTTTTCTTGTACAATTTGCCCAATACCGAGTTCCTTGAAATCACATCAACTTGCTACCAAATATAAATGCTAACCGTCCGAATGACAGCGTTGCATAGCTCCATATCATATAGAGCAATCAAATTTCAAGTTTATAACAGGCTACAATCCTGGACGAATTTATTGGGACGCTTGGCAATAGCTATACGCTCTCCAGCCCCCAACCCACTTCCCAAGTCAGTGTTGTCATATCCAGCCGGAGCGCAGATCGCGCAGATCGACACCCAACATTGTGTCTACGTGCCGTTTGGCGTGTGCTTTCTGGCGTTGTTTGTGGGGTGAAAAAAGAGCCGACTATTAAGTACAAACAAAATGTATATTACGGGCAAATTGTACAAGAAAAAGCAAATTACCCATTTTGTATTGTGCGTGTACAACTGTTTTGCAGGAGTGCACCGTATACGATGCACCATGACATTGCTGTCCATATCTATGCAAAATTGACGTGTTTCGCTACTGTGAAGTTCCCATTTGGTACAGAAACAACTTACGGTGTCCATCATGCATGCTGTTTTCATGCACAGCAACTAGGAAAATATGGGATGGTCGGTACTTCTATTTGATTTTTAGAAACGGTTTAGAAATGACAGGTACATTTTGACAGTATTCTATTTGAGTTCGAACAGGGATATTCTGGACTTTGTAATGGTGACTTTTGCCGTGCCATTTTTGTAACTCCAAATTCTGATATGAAACTTATGGCCAATGATGCACGGATTAAATGACAACACTGAGTTTCATTCAGATCAAAATGAAAGGTAATGTGGGTTACCTTGGGGACAAACTGAATGGGCTATGCGCCTTTTGCGGCAACAATGAGATAAAAACAAAAGCTTTACTGATTTGACATCCACTGCGTTCTCGATGTCATTTTCTGTTGTTGAAATTCCAGCAACTAGGAAGTGTCCTTTCTTTTGAGTTTATTTCATCATTTTCCTGCTTGTATTTTTCCGGGGCAGACCTATCTATAGGCAGTAATGGATCAACCATTCACAAGAAAGATCGGCAGTTGCAAAGCATTTGTTGCAAAGTTGGGGTGACTCAAGAGGGTATGGAACGTATCTTTTGTGAGAACTTCTCTTTCAATTACATCAAAATATTATGCAGTTGAAAGCAAACGAAATCTGCTGTTATAACAAAGGAAATTTCCATCAATAAAATAGGGAGTCGAGTGCCGCCCGACTGTGCCACCCCTGGATCTGTTACTGTTGAGTCATCGATAATAAACATTCACTGTACACCCCACAGCTTTGATACTGAGATCACTGAGAGAAGAAATGAATCCAACACGGTTGGAATCGGTTTCATTTGGCAAAAATTTAGGAATTGACAGCATAAATCCTTTAGCTCACTGTATTTAAACCTAAAAAACTGCCTTGTGAGTTCTGCGCCCAGGGACATAAAAAATGCGGTGAAGGAAAAATCCAAAAGCTATGCGGTGTTGACCAAGCATTCAGGCGCACGGACTCCTGAAATTCGCAAGGAATCGCAGTTACCGGCTTCCATATAGGACTCTTCTGGGGTCTCGGGGTTCCCGGCCCACCACACTTCCTCCCTGCCCACCCATTTAACCCCCAAAAGGGTTCGAGCGGCCATGCAAGGGAGTAAACGAGACAAGCCTCGGCCGCCGAGTCGGCCATACATCTCGAACCTGTACTAAGGCGCTCACCTGGACTTCGCGGACAGTCCCAACAGAAGAGCCTACACCATGTAACAACCTCGACTCCTTAATCAATTGACGTGAGATGTTTTTAGTAGCGCTGAATTTTGAGTCTCAGTAACCGAACTCGAAGCAATCGTCCTGGCCCAAGTGTACAGACAATTCAGACTTAAAGAAGTCTTTGTTGACAAACAGAAGTTGGAATAAGAATACGAGTTTCTTTTATTCTCCAAACTTAACCTCATGCAAAGCTCCTCACAGTCAAATATGGAGTTGATGAGGAAAAACCTCCTGTTTCCTTCTTAACAAGTATAGTTATAACAAAATACTTCACAAATCAAGTATTTTCTCAATATGGAAACATTTCACAGGCTCAAAGCATCGAAGTTGGTCTCATCAGACTTTAGCTCTCTGCTTGCAAAGTTCCAACTCGATTTCTCAACATACTTTCAGGGTTTTATACTCTACAAATCTACTTTTTAACATAGTTACTGAACATAAGTCACAAGTAAATTATGCAGTAAGGTTACATCACCCGGTCGGCAAAGGTACTGTTGGTATTTGGCGGGGGGGGAGTCTCTTATAGCTACTGACTGACAGCAAGCGCTGGGAAAATAAAAAGCCACCCCTGGGATTTGAACCCACTGTCTAATGATCTGATTACCGCGAGCTTAATCACTCGGCCATTTCAGAGATATTGCTTTTGTTGTTCATATTAATTAAGGAATTTACAAAATCATTAACCTCACCTCACAGAATGTTGCTGTGTAAAGGCTGAATGATTAAAACGCTACAATAGTGCATCAAATAGCAAAACTACACATTCAGAATATCAAATGTTCTTCCTGAGAGATTCTCTTCATTGTTTTTAAATGAACGCGCATCAATATGGCAAGTTCCCGGACAACGGCTATACACCTGTCTACATGTTCGAACTCTTTCAT
This sequence comes from Acanthaster planci, assembly GCF_054643075.1. Lineage (NCBI taxonomy): Eukaryota > Metazoa > Echinodermata > Asteroidea > Valvatida > Acanthasteridae > Acanthaster > Acanthaster planci. The sequence goes on along the minus strand of NC_141787.1, from coordinate 11,657,400 downwards.
AGTACATGTACATTATGTGAATGACAAGCTAATTCTGCCTTAGGTAAGGGGGCGTTTTCTCGCGTTTCCTTTACTAACATAAAATGACAGCCGAATTGGGAACCCAATAGTTCTGCTAAACATGCTGTGTTGTGTGGTGGATCTGATGTGTGGTGCATAGCTCTTCAGACACTTTGCCCCGTGAAGAGAACATCTTTACAGCAAATTCCTTGTCCATATAAAGATGTTGTTGAACAAGCACTTTTCTTGTCATATTGTAATTCATTTTCACCATCGTAGACCTGAAGTTGTCGTATCTTCAGTTGTATGAAATGTTGATGTGAATACATCAGTGTGCTTCTTCGTATTTAATACCTGCATTTTCTCGTCAGTCACTTTTTTTACAGTTCAACGTTACATTGAAGCTTTCTTCCCGGGATAGCATTACAGTTGCGCTTATGAATAGGCCTATAGATTATACTCGTTAGCATGAAAGCAAAAAGACAATAGCGAAACAAAAGCTGGAAGTAAGAAACTGAAACAGAAAGGTGCATTTTGAAGGTTTGCAGTAAAACAAATTGATTGCAGCTATCTTTCAATAAAACTTGCAAATTCAGAGTGTCAAAATGTAAATCGAATAAAGATGGAAGATGGGTTGTCAGTGAATATTCACACTTTATTTACATATCATATGATTGGAGCGAAGGTTTTGATTCTCAGGGCCATGACTTTGACCCGCAAGCCTTAATCCCCTAGGTCAAGGCCCTGCAGTGTAAGGATAAAAGTTGTCGTACTACGAATCATGACTAAGTTATTGTCGAATAGGGGCGATGAACAATAGTGCGCCTCCAAGAGTTTGCAATGCGTTGGCCAATGACAGCGCGCGAAATCTGTCTACCCTTTCCAAACGGACACTGGGTCCACAGATTTTGCGCATTGTGATTGGCCAACGCGATGCAAACTCTTGGAGGCCCACTATTGCGAAACGCCCCTATTGGCAGATATTTATTACAGATATAAACGGACCGTCAATTCAGTAGAGTGTATCTATGAACGCTGGTGCCTCTCGAATTTAACTTCCGGGAATATACTAAAGGGTATACAGTCCACTAATTCAAGCCCCACACTGTAAAATCAGCACTGTGCAAGGCCCAATAACATGCATGTGAACATCCCTTAGATTTCTGAACCACAAATTAAATTATTGTCTGGTCCCTAATCTTTCAATTTCTTTGCAATTTTTGTGAGTTAACCAATTACATTTCAAATTATTCCCACAAATCAAAATCACCCCCCAAATTGCAGGCCTATTTTGGATAGAGGCGGGCGGCTACAAGCAGAGCTGAGTGCATACTTTTACTACTGTTTGGGTATCTTCGGGGAAAGGCGAATAAAAATTTTGTTTGTAGCTAACCTCCAAAAATTGAAACAAAAAGTGATCTTCTGGTCATAATCTTGAATTTCCAGTGAAAAAACGGAGGCCAACCTCTTCCCCAGAGTCACCAGGCGGCGCTATTTTGGTCGGATTTTGCACACTTCTGAGGGCGCGTACTTGGTGTAGTGCAACCATAACCATTCGAGTTCGGGCGTCCGTTCTTGACACGGGTTTCGTGTTCTCGCGCTCGAACGGCGGGAACACTACCCAAGAACACTGCTCTCGGAACAGGATCACACACCACCTCATCGTCAGGGTTTTACACGAACACACGGAGAAACTCGTGAGATTTAATTTTTGAACAGCCCCAAAAAGTACCGATATGGCTTTAAAAAGCCGAAGACAATGGAAAGTTTTGCAAAATTAACATGAATAATTTTCCATGACGGATATGACTATTTTTAAATGGAAAAGAAGTTAGCCCAGTTATCCAACATTAACTCTCGAAGAATGCACAAGGACGCTGCCATGTTGCATGTTGCTTGCCACAAATAATTACTAGCGCTCATAACCGGTTGTACATTTCGGGCGTTCGAGCGACCGACCCACGAACAACAAATCGAGCTGTTCGTGAACAAACGAGAACAAGCTAGCCGCCCGAACTCAGACAAAGTGAAAAATTCGGTTTTCGATAGCGTCCCCAGCGTTTATAAATCATTTCACTTACAAGCACGCCCTCTTTCGCTCCGCTCGGAGCGGATATAGCATGTACTATGCAAGTACGGGGGGGGTTAATTTCTTTTCCTAGGAAGGTTTAGTCAATGATCTTATGTAATCAAATATGCATTAGCCTTTCTCGAGCAGTGAAAATTCGCTTATTTTGTCTCTTCGTATAAATAAAATCAGAGTAGCTTTCACAAGAATGTACAATACATACATATGAAGCCAACGTTGAACTTAAGGTCAGGCTGATGGCTATTAGCTTGCAAAAGGTTTTTATAGCCAGATTCACGAACTTAAAAATCTGGTTCGCCGTGATATTATTCTGTCACGGCAATTCATTGCATAACCGAAAGTCCAGTTGATATTCGAATAATGTAGACTTCATTAGGACGTAATGGTGTCGATAAAAATCAGTTAGTATTTCAAAGATCGAAACTCGCTTCTAATGACGATGTTGCATGAAAAGGCTCAATATCTATTTTTAAAAACCTTTTGCACTTTTGGCTTTATAATGTGTGTCATTACAAACATTAAATTTATATATATATGGGTACATACATCTTCAGGAAAACCGCTACAAGAAAAAATTTCAACAATTTATGTTGCACTCTGGGGGAGTGTGTTACTGTTGGGAACGCAACCTGTGCTGCGACGTCTCCATGCGAGACTACGGCATGCACAAGTATGGAACACTGGCTACGGCTCGTACCCCGTGCCTCTTGTGATCAAAATTCCAAGCCGTTGTCGCAGGAGACAGGACCGGAGTATGGCTACTCCCATGTTGTACATGTACAGTATAGTACGTTGACGCGACGTCTGGGAGAGTTGGGTTACAGTACCTGCATGGCTGGCTCGCTACGTGTATGCGTGATCGGGTACAGTCTGGTAAGACCATCTTACTAGGCCTACTATTAGGAGAAAATCCATGAAATTTCACCGGTCCCGTTACTGTTTAGAGATTTCAGCCATCTTTTTTCCCCTCTCTGACCCTGTGCGGAAACACCCGCTGAAAAAAGTAATCATTTTCAAAAATTTCATTTCCCCCCCAAAAAGTTAGGCCTATTTCAAATCCTACCCCAGGACTGCTCAGGCTGTCAGGGTGGGGGGGGACGTCTGACCCCACAGTTCTGGGGGTATTCAAATCCCAAATCATAAAACATGTAAAGCAGCACTGTCACCTGGCACTTGTGGTACTGTGGAAGGGAGGTTCATATATGTTTCAACGATTTTTTGGTTTTCTTTTAACGTGATCTTGGAGAGGATGTCCTAAGAATTAAGAAGCTATAGGCCTAGGCCTATATGTACACATGTATGTAAGTTTGGATTCCATTGTCGGTCCCTGCAAAGCAAAGTAAAATTGATTTTAAGTCGGGATGTTTGGAGATGATTTTGGACATTTTTGTACATAGGCCCCATATATGTAAATACAGAGCAAACTGATTTTTTTCTAGGCCCTACACAAAAATGAATGTATGTGTTGATTTTGACTGGAAAGCTTAAAATCTGTATTTTGAAATATATAATTTTCTATATTATGAAATCTTTGTTCTTATTTGTGCCTCATTTCAAAGAGTTACATGTACCGGTAAATGTTGGCTTCACTTGAAATTTAAAAAAAATTGAAATTGGAAATTAGAACGTGAGGAAAAAAACAAATTTTAATCACAATTTCCTATTTTAAAAATATACGTTCCTCAACTGAACGGTGTCCTAACTCATGTATGCATGTACCTAAAATACATGTCCTTTTGCATGTCTTGGGTTGGCCAGCAATACATGTACATGTATATGCATATCATCATAAATGAAAAGGGGCCATATAAAAAGAGCCTCATGTTTTTCCATACATGCCAAAATGTTCCAAATGCAAATCTAAAACTTTTGTTCTTATTGCCTTATGACTTGACTAGACTGTGTGGTTTGTCGTTCGCCACACTCCCATACGCACGTTTGTGGGAGCGGAGCGCATGATGACTGGGGCATTGGATATGCGAAGCTAAGGCTATAATAAGGAAGAACATGTAGGCCTACATGTAAGTCAGCAGTCTGAATAGGGGAAGTGTTCAGGCCGTACATGTACGTCGCGAGGACTCTAACTAGGCCTACCGGTATATTATAAGCCTACAGTTGACTCTCGACAGGGACCAGACAAATTACTTTGTTTTAAGGCATTAAGAATGAAAGTTTTAACTTTGCGTCAGGAACATTTTGGAAAAGCATGAGCACATTTTTTTTAGTAAGACGTAGTCTAGTGGCAGTGCGCGCTGTATACCCAGAGAAGTGCGTATGCATGTATCAGAGAATTCAATTGTTTGTGTAGTAGGCAGGTATGCGGTGGTACCTAGTAGGTATGCGTCTTTTATACCCTTTCATTGCTGCTTGATGATTTGGAATTTGAAATGTTTCTTGATAGTCTTTTTGTGAAAATAAATAAAATTTTTTGTAAATGATGAATTTTTCGGTGGGGTGTTTTGGAGCATGCGGGCCGTGGACGCAAATCTATAACTTTCATTCTCATAGCCTAACCATGGTTTTGTTGAAATGGAGTGGATAAACAAAGAAAGACATAAGAATTCAAGCGAGTGGGATTCTCAGAATCTGTTCTGTATAACAGTATTTTGTAACGGTGTTCTTTATGATGAGAATCAACCTGTCATGGCCAGATGTTTTATAATGATGGCAATCTGTAGAGTATTAGCACTTGGACTACGCCTCATACATCATACCTCGTACCACGGAGGAAGTTAATGCCTTCCTCCATAATTATACAGCTACCTGAATGTATTGCCAGGGTTGAGTAACTCCATCTCTTATCCCATGACCATATTGCTGTGGCTGTTTGGGATAACAGGAAACATGAGAATTGAGGGACGCGGGAAAAGCACTTTGTCAAAAAAAAATTGAAAACTAAAAAGGAAAAGAAATCAACCAGTAATAGATGGGATGTTGCTTTGCTTGAAAAATTGTCAAAATTGACATCTTTGAACTGTTATTTTTTAATAAAAATGATATGAATGGTTAAATTGGTTCATTGCTGATGTGTACTTTGTCCCCTCCCCTCGGCCCCCTTGAAAAATCCTGGCAATACGTCAGGAAATTTTAATTTCCCAGCTCCTGGGGCTGGAGTTAATGTGTTTAAGCTACATGTAAATGTGAAAATGTATTGACGAATCTCCCCATGCCAGGAAGCTAGGCTAGAACTGATAAATGTACACATAGGCCTGAAAACTTAGCTCCACCATGTGCAGATCTACCCACATTTTCCAGGGGACAATTTTTATGGGGAGGGTACGAGGGTGGAAATTCTGTACAAGTAAAGTTACTTTACACTTAGTGGTCTGTCCCTGGGGTCAAGCTACATTGTAACTTTGGGAGGATTTGTACATGATTTGGGAAGGAAGCCCATTAGCCCAAAATGATGAATCACCTCTCTTTCATTATAGGCCCTGCTGGTTGTACTGTTTAAAAAAAAATAATGATAATTGGCTTCTTTTTCGGGGGGGGATGCGCTTATGGCCCTAGTTGGCCTTTTCTTGGAGCCACGAATGAGCTGTACTAGATCAGCAATTATTTCCCATCTATGCCACTTCGTGACAAATCCCCACCCCTGGAGCAGCCCCTTCCATGTCCTTGTGTATTGCGCCAACAGTAAAAAAATTATTTCCAAAAAGAGAAGAAAAAACCCACCCAAGGCTTGAATATCATACCAAACCTCCCACATAAGACCTCTAGGGCAGCCACAAGGGTAGGAGAAATAATGACACTGGCAGCGAAAGGGGAGCAGACCAGAGGGGCCACTGTCCCTCTTCCCACTTCTTTGACCGGGGTTATTGGCATTGGCCCCCCAGTTTTGGCAGATCCTTTCATCATGGCTGATGCTTAATGGTCTCACAAATATATCCGTCCCTGTCAAATAATGGTAAGATTTCCATAATATGGACATCACTAAGTTTCCCTAGCAGTTGTTAATCAGCCATCAGTAAGACGTATCTAGAAAAGTCAAATTAGCAGAGATAATATTTAAGCCTTTACATAAAAACAGTTTTAGACCAGTCTCATAGGATTTGTACGCAGGGTGTCAAATGACGTCCAGATGGAAGTCTTTCCGAAATACATGTATGTACGTTAAATTGATACATGTAGGTGTTTCATGAAGTATCAACCTAATGCCCCTCCACAGTCGTGTCAAACCAAAAATAATTTGAAAGTGTAACAGTGCATCATGGCACTTCGTCAGCTACGCGTAGATCCATTCAATTTGACAAATCAAATTCAACTTTATTACATTGGAAGTACCCCCCAGCTCCAAAAACCAGCTCTGAACCAAGCTCTAGGATTTGCAACGGTGGAAATACGAATTTCTCCAGTATTTTTGGAGTCATGGAAAGTTGAAACACTCAGCTTTTGTCCTTTGTTTAACACTGAACAGAAATGCTGAGTGCAAGATCTACATGTATAGTCTGCATGATCATTGCAATTTGGGTCAATCTATAAATTAGGGTCCAATTTTTTGTGTCACTGCCACATCTGACATTATTTTGTTATTCAGAACACATTCTCTAATTTCTGAGAGTAATGAATTGATGCAAATTACCTGCCAAACAAATAGAAATACTTTGAAATCAATTTCCATGTATGAAATCAATTTCCATATTTCCATGTCAAATTACACAGGTCAGGTGTAACAGGGACATAAAATTGTCACTTTTGGACCCCAAATTTATAGAATTACCCGTTGCCAGTTTAAAAGCCCTAATGAAGAGTTACAGGTACATTATTCATTTGTGTTTTCATAACAATCCCTCTTCCAAATGGTTTATGGAGTTTTTATCACCCAATCTCACTTTTGTAACTTATTGACTGATCAATTAAGGAGATATTCTCTGATTTAGCCAGGCTAACACTTAGCCCAGGAGTGATATACCTGTACAGTATGAGGCGGTCCAAAGTTCATCCATGGTCATTGATAACTGGTACGGGTCTGTGTTGTGCAGCCAGATTCAGTGCCTATGAGGTTCTGTAACTCTAAACACACCATTCCCCAAACTGAGTGTGCACTGCATTGAACTGGTTTTGGCTGGTTTGTAAAATTCCCAATATGGGCAATATTGTACAAGTAGCAGGTTTTGAATTGCAAGACGAGGTACCGTGCAGGTGCATGCAGATGATGCAGTGCAGGTAAAGTTATGGTATCTTTAACCAATTGTACATTTACAAAACTGTTGGAAGATATTTTGCACACATTTCTTTCGAGTGTTAAATTTTCCCTTCACTGATAGCTGTAAGATTAATGAAGACACAGTATATGTACAGGCATGCGTATAGAAGCAACTATTGTAGTATACTGTATATGTACAGTCATATCTTGAAGGTCTTCTTTGTGTCTGTAATGATCAAAGCTTGCTGAAAGTGCTGTTAATGTGTTTCAAAACAGGATTCAATTATGAAACTTCAAAATGCTTCAATTTTATTTGTATTATTCTTGACATGTACATGTACAGGTAGTGAGATATTGGACGTTGTTATACATGTTGTTTCTGTGCTGCATGAAGAGTACGCAATATTGGCTGGACCACAAAGTGGACTTGTACATGTTACTCCTCTTTCCCTTGCATACTTCACCGTTTTCATGAAAAGACGAATTTTTCCAAAAATCACCACTTTTCCAATTCCATTTATTTTTTTGGCCAAATCAACTACTCCATCATATGCCAAGGTCTTGGTGACAGCACGTACCATTTCATTATACGCTTCGCTACATGTTGTTTATGAGTTTTCACGAAGGGGCAAATTAATTGTAGGTTAAAACATGCAACTACTGAAGATAATCCATGCAAAATGGGTCAACTTCAGATGTCATTTTCTTGAAAGTTTACTTTTTATGCAGCATGGAGAAATTTGCCTCTTTGTGAAAATTGTGGTTAACGATATATTGCAACTGTTCCGGCTGCAGGCACTTAATTCTGCATTTCTACATGTATGTATGGTGTACATATGTACTGTACATGTACATGTACACACACACATTGTGTTTGTGAATGGCTTGAGCACCAGTATAGTGTATTGTGTAAATATACTTATCATGTACCTGCACATGTATAGTGAATTTCACAAAAGTTATGATAAAAACAATTATCTTCGGGCAAAGTTGAATTCTCAACATTCGCAACAAACAGTGTGATATATATAAAACGTTTCATATCAAACCTTGCGTAAAGCACTGTTCTAACTTAACGCATTGTGCTATATTAACGCTAAAAGCAAGCGCACATCTGCATGACTGTATATTCAAAAGTGGCGTGTTCAAGTTGCCGGTGCTGACCATCACATGTGTTTAAATGCAAGTACAATTCTATAGTATTAAGTTCTTTCTTTGTGTAATTAAGCCCTGTTGTTATTATTGTTATTGAAATGAGTCAAAACAGAAATAATTCCCATGCTCTCTAGATAAAATGGCAGAATTGTGGTACATCTGTGTTACTGTTTTTGTTGTGCGTCGTATGATACCTCTATCTTTTGTCTTCTTTTTTCCTGTAAGGCACACATACCAGCAGGCCCCTTTACTTTCTTTACTGCGTGTCAAGTTTGCTTGAAGATAAATTGGTTATCATGCTCGCACTCAAGGAACAAGGAATAATGTAATGTGTCTGTGTCCCGTATGCAACAAGGCTGGTTTTCCAGTTGTTTTAAGCTTAAAGCACAGAGAATATAGTACATGTATTCTCAACCAGTTTTATTGATTGCTGTAATGAATTTCATATATTATTTATTGCTGACGTATGTAGATGTGCATGCATACTGCAACTGAAGCTCAGGCTGTTATTGAAGAAATGAAAGTCACTCCGATGAAACGTTACAAACAAGAAATGCTGATTTTCAGCATTTATCTATGTGTATACATGTACAGCATGGTCCCCTTGTAGCCAACTCGTAGACATCACGGTTGTGGCTAGAAATAATTGATTAATTGTAAACACAAAGGATTTTAAATTTCTTGAATTTCAGATGTGAAAAATCTGAGCTATTCACTGTAATTCATGTTTTATTTCTTCTTCCCTTTGCCTTGGTCAAATTCTAGTTTGATGTGACAAGGTTGTTACCTTGTAGGCAGGACTGACAGTCAGAGGTAGTCTCCAATCAGCACTCTAGCAGGATGTGGCGATCTTTGGTCAGGGCATCCACTTTCTTCAGGCCGCGGCAGCAGGCAGCCGTGGCAGCAGCCAGGCCACTGGTGACCAGCTGCGCTTGCTGCAGCCAGAAAGCCGAGAGCGGCGTCCCGTATGAGACATTGGAGAGTACCGACAAAAGCCGACCGGACTCGGTGCCAGCCCAGGCTGACGTGGTGGTCATTGGGGGTGGGTCCATCGGCTGCAGCACCCTCTACCATCTGGCCCACCTGGGGGTGACCAACGCAGTCTTGGTGGAACGGGACCAGTTGACTTCGGGCACCACATGGCATACCGGAGGTTGGTTACATGTTTGTGTCGTGTCCAAATCAAAGAGCTACAGCTGGTAATGCACGCGCCTACATCAGGAATTGCTGCAGCCACTGACTGGCGCATTCCATAGACACACATGCCATTTCCAACTACAACTACAACATTTTGACAATACTATGCAGTTCTGAGGATGGGTGCGTACACTGTGTACAACCCTATTCAAATAGACGTACATGTAGTTTCCACATGGTCATAATTTATGCCGATGACACGTCAAGACGCAGACTGTCATGGAAGAGATGCTGCAGGACGTTACTCCACCAAAAAGTTTTAAACTAAATGGCATCCGAAACTCAGAAATTTTTGCATAACATGCCTGTTTAGTTGGCAATACCATCTCTTAAATCTAAACTGATATGTCAGTTTGATATATTTTGGCTGTGGTCAGCTATTTGTTGACAATTGGGGTACCATATGTTAGTATTAAGGACAAAATTGGGTGAAATAAGCGGCACTAAATGAGAGGGACATTGTTGTACGCCATTCATGCCAGCATGCAGGTTTGTACTCTGGCAATTCAACACAGACAGTCGGCAAAGGTGAATATAGTTCAAGTTTGCTGACTGGCACCGTCCCTGTATACGTCAGTTATGATGGAGTGTTTCCATATACATGTAGACGTGTACCGGTAATTGCTTATTGTTAGGAAATAGTTTGTGATGCTCTCTGTTTCTCTTACATGTGTGTCAATATAGAAACCAGGCTTTACAGTAATATCCAACTTTGCTAACAGCGTTGCACTCTGAGATGCAATAAAGATTATTATTATTACTGGTTTATTGCCAGTTACATGTACTTGCAACCCTAAGGTTGAATAGCAAAGTGGTACATCAAAATACATTAAAAATCATAAAAAATGCGTATAAGAAATATTACAATAGACAATAAAATAATGAAAACATCAAAACCATAAACAATACACATAACTTCTAATATAATAAAGCATTGGGATCATGCAATATGCATTAAGACACTTTACTTTAATAGACATTGCATGTACTAAGACACCAAAGGAAAAATAGTCATCAAAAGATGTGAAAAAAGACCACATAGGAATAGTTCCAAATCAAAATGTATACAGATTTCTACTTTTTTAAAAATCTCATTGAAATACAGACTTGTACATGTACTGTGAACTACATGACCTATGATTGGCAGAAAACTAGTTCAGTCAGCTGGCGTAACTCCAGTGTACATCACACCAAGTAATATTGAGGTTGTTTTTTCCAATTCACTACATGACAAAATCCATTATTGGAGTTTGTTCCATTTTCTTGTATTCAGCTTGCTTTGCAGTTCTTCTGTATTCGGTTGTGTAAAGGTTGATTTTTTGGGGGGCAATGCCTGAATGAATACGTAAGCTTATGGTTAAGTTCTCACATGTATTTTGGCCTAACACACTTCAAGGCTGGAGCTCAAAAATGAATGTTCCAGTAAGTAATGCAGGGAGTTATTCGGACAGGAATTTTCAGAATGATAAGGTCATGTGATACATGTACATGGATACTTGTAAATACTTGGAATCTATTCTGGCATTTTTCAAAACAAGTTATGAAAGACTCGCATCCACACAAATGGGAAGAATATCATTCAGCAACAGAGAGAATGTTCCGTTGCCCTTACATGTTTGTCCCCTGGCCCCTGTGGTTGTCTGTCTCAGGCTTGGTCTGGAATCTGAGGCCCTCGGACGTGGAAGTGCAGCTACTGATGTACATGGCTCATCTCGTCCGCACAGTGCTGGAAGCGGAGACTGGTGTGGTGCCAGGCTGGGTGGAGAATGGTGGCCTCTTTATCGCCAACAACAAGGAACGTCTAGATGAGTACAAGCGACTAGCCACTGTGAGTGCTAGTAGTCTAGGGGCCAACTCCAATTCTTGGAGTTGCTAGACTCTGAAATTTACCAAGCACGGAAGAAATTAATGCTTAGCAAACAGCTCAATAGTCAAACTGGTTCCTTTTATCTGGAGTTTGGCTGATTTTACTTAGATCGTGTAAATATGTCTCTTGACAAATTCATAGGTTTTTTTTGGGCTGCTCGACAAAACTGGCTTTAGGGATGCATCACTACCTTTCAGCAGATTAGGGGCAAGAATGATTTGGCAAAAAGTTGTCAGATGTCCTTGTGTTTTGTTTGCATCCTTGAATGACTCAGTGTGTAAATCCTAGTAATCCTTGGGGAATATTAACCAACAAGGCATACTGTACATGGAGCTTAAGTGTATGTCTGTCAAAGCTGAATGTTCGGTATAACAGCATTCGTTATACCAGTCCGGTATGTTGTTATTTTTTTCTGAACTGAAAAATAGGTTGCAGTTGATTAGAGCTACGGTAACCTTGCTGAGCACTTCATTCTGTTTTGCTCTTTTAAAGGTTGATCTGAAATACCATGATTGCATTCTTCCTTCTCTCTTGTCACCCTTACCAATAGCTGGGCAAGGTGTATGGTATCGAGTCCTTTGTCCTGTCACCTGACGAAACCAAAAAGCTCTTCCCGCTGATGAACACATCCGACATCTACGGCACTCTGTACTCGCCCTCTGATGGTAGCATTGACCCTGCCGGTTTCTGCTCTGCACTGACTCGGGGTGCCACTAAACTTGGGGCCAAAGTAAGTCCAACATATTTTTCATCTCGTTATCTGCTTTGAGCAGAAGCACCCCCTCATCGGTTAAAAAGAGCCATGGTGGTTGGAAGTATTTATTTTGCTGGTAGTGACGCAACCATAATGCGTGCGTTTCACAGGCGTTCGTGAATCAGCAAAAATCAGTGAAATCAGGAAAATTACACCCTCTCTTGGTCCAGCTCTGGACAGATAGCTTTAAAAGGTTGAATGGATGCCCCATGGACTCGCATGTATGACAAATTGAAACATTATGGAAATTTACATTTACATGTTGATGGAAATTTACATTTACATGTTGATTCACCACTGGTATCTAACAGCCACAGACAGATAAGCTTTTGCCCAAGCCTCCCCGAAAATCCCACTCACCACCCCTTACCCTCCCACCCCTGCTTCCAACCACCCCTCTCCATCCCACCCCTGCTTGCAGTATCATTCCAGAGTTAAAATCGTTAAAGGATCTATTGCAACTTTCTTCAATATAAACTGTTGCTGCTCCTGCTTTTGTTGTCAGGTGTTGACCAACTGTCCAGTCACAGGGATACAGGTAGGCGAGGATGAGTACGGGGTGAAGCGGGTCAAGGGCGTTGAGACTGTGTCTGGGACCATCAAAACATCCAATGTGGTCAACGCGTGTGGTAAATTGCTGGGGCAGATTACAGTAACGGGTCTTATATTGTGTATGCATTTTAGCCTGCCTTGAAGAGTTTGCTGTTAGCTGATCGTATTTAAAGTTTGGATGGAGAAAACAAGGCTCAAAAGAGACTGATATGTACATGTAGTACTGTTTGTTTTTTCTCCTTTATTTAAATTTAAAATGTGTATTTCAACAGTCAAAAGTGTATTTGTGTATGTGCATGAATGTATGGGTGTACATGTTGATCTATTCAGTTGGCCAGTGTGTGTGAGTTGTCCATTCTTGCAGCTGACACTCCACCAGCCGGGACTACTTTTTTTTCAAGGCTCATCCCTGCCAGCTGTGATATACTCTCTCAGTTTACCTTTGACTGTGACTGTGGTAATATTTTTGTGTGTGCACTCTGTGACCTGCAGGAGTCTGGTCACCGTACATTGGTCAGATGGCTGGGGTATCTGTCCCCCTTACTGCCATGCATCATCACTATGTGGTGTCGGAGAGAATCGAGGGAATCCATGGCATGCCCAATGTGCGTGATCATGATGCCTCTGTCTACCTTAAAGTTCAGGGGGATGGGCTTGCCTTCGGGGGCTATGAACCAAACCCGATCTTCTGGAAGCAGGTGAGTGGAAAGTAATGGATTCATGCTTAGCTACCTCACACAGAGTGACATGTAAATATCTTAGGATTTCCTGTGCTGTTGCACGAACGATGCTTAAGTAGGTCCTTGTTATTTCTGTATGCAGTGCTGGGTGATGTCGGTACTCGTCCCCATGCATAAGGGATTCCCATTGAGTTAGTATGCACGCAGAGGCTGAAACTAGTCCATGGAGGTTAAGCATTAATTCTGTTTAGCCCTCAAGTGGCCAAGGGCGAAGACAGGACATTGCAACAATTGTCATTCCGCAACAATTTAAAAAAATTTAAAATTCAAGAAATTGATAATGGAGAGAGAAATGTTGCACAAATTATCTTGAACAAATTACCACCAAGGATGAACATTTGTTAAAGTCCATCTTTGTTGGTGACACTTGTGCTGTCTTGTTCGAAAAGTTGGTATTTTTGGCTGAAAATAGCATGACACCTTGGACAAATTTAATACAGTGAGCAGGTGGTCAAAGTCCTCTGCATACTGGGTACCTGACATAAGATGACTATGTCTGTTCAAAACAAGTATATTTTCAATTGTAAAAACAACAGCCAAAAATTAATTGAGATGAGATGGGAACCTGTAACTTCAAAAATGCTGGACTTTGTGTTTCACTGACTGAGCTAGCAAGACGATGACTTCTCGGGTTTCGTGTTTTTCCAATGTCATTGTTTTTGAGCAATGCCTGACCTTTGTCACCCAAGGAAGTTGGCTGACCTCTTATGCAAATACCACAGGTTTAAATACCACATCTAAGCATTTCACTTTATTCCAACAAAACTGATTATTATTATTATTTTATTATTTATGGTCTATTAACCAAACTCTTGCAGCCAAAGGCTAAATTTCAGTTTGATTTACAATTATTACATTAAAACAATAAACGTTACAAGGAGCTACGTTGTACTGACTGATTCAAAGTGAAATGTGTCAGGTTTCTGCCTGGTGTATGAGGTGCTTTGGAAAAACAGTGTTTATTCTTGCACTTCATTTTAGGACATGGGGACTTGTTCTGAAGAAATGTCTGCTGTCCATAGATAGAACAGCAAGCTCATTTCCACAATTTGTTTGCTTGTTGTGTTGACAGGTTAAGAACGACTTTGCTTTTTCTTTGTTTGAGTTGGACTGGGACGTCTTTGGTTTCAACATTGACGGTTGTGTGAATCGCATACCTGTGCTGGAAACCACAGGCATCAAATCGACGGTCTGTGGACCGGGTAAGACTGAGACTCCTAAGTTGTGTGCCTGAACATTTTGCAGGATGGCCGGATGCAGTGAAAACAGTATTATCTCCTTACAGGAATGAGAGCCGACGCCATAAGTAGAGATGGCGTCTCCTTGTGACACTCAGCTCTGCTTGCATGGAGCATGGAGTTTGCTTTAGATATATTCTGTTATCATGATGGTGCTATATTTGTCTTGGTTCTTTTAGACCCATTGGCAATAGAAATACAACTTCACATATTGATACAAGGAAACAGACTATTTTCTCTTCCAGCCTCATTTTGGTTACACTAGGTTGAAGATTAGAAGAGCAAGATGAGGGTCCCATGGTAGAGGTCTATTACTGTGGCCAGCAGTTGTTTGATATTGGTCCTTGTGCTTAATGTGGTTAACAGATCGCTAGCACATCCATTCTTGCAAAGCTACCCTGTATAATATGGCCTTCGATATGGCACAGACCCGAAGAACATGCATTTCACAGGAATTGGTCACATGCCGAGCTTGTCCAATGCCAAATGGACATAAACTTGGGCATGCAGATTGTGAGGTCCCTGCAGTTGGACCTTATTGCTGTGTAAAACTATGTTGTCTTTTGTTCCTGCACGGAGCAGATTGATTCGCAATAGGTGCTGGGATTAGCATCATATTCAGTTGGATCACGTGGCATTGGAGTTACCAAGAGTACTTGAATACAATCAGTAACTTGTTTTTTACTTCTTGGGCTGCCTTGCAGAGTCCTTCACTCCAGACCACAAGCCTCTGATGGGAGAATCTCCCGAGGTCAGGGGGTTCTACCTGAACTGTGCAATGAACAGCTCCGGCCTGATGCTGGGAGGTGGCACAGGCAAGCAAATGGCCCACTGGATTGTGGACGGCAGGCCAGAGCTGGACATGTATGGCTATGACATCAGGTTAGAAGATTGACTTTGGTGAAACAGTACACTATGTAAAGGCCGTGAACTACCAGCAAGTGCTGTCAACCCATGTAACTGCAATGTATTCGTCCCTGTGTGTTTTTGTAGTTGTTAAAAGTTTTAGGCCTTTTCTCCCTCCATTGTTTTGTTTCATTTTAGTTCAGTTTTTGTTTTTTAATTCTATTGTCATGATCATTGTTACTATTGTTGAATTGCTGGCATTGTTTGGAGGAATTTGGTTTATAAGCAACAGTGCTGCAGCTATTCTTGTGTGAGCACTTCTCAATATCATCATCGGTGGAAGAATTCCGTTCTTTGAAGTTTGTTAAACCTCTTGTCTTCTGCAGACGATTTGACCCCAAGGTGAGCCGCAACTTGGCCTGGGTGGATGAGCGTAGCCAGGAAGCCTACGCCAAGAACTACTCCACTGTGTTCCCCCATGATGAACCTCTGGCTGGTAGATTGATGAGGAAAGATGCTTTGCACAAGGTACAGGATTCAGAAGAGTGCAATCATAAATAATGGGGATATGGGCCGATAAGCAGTCGTCAGCATCTTTTTATTGTTCATTTCACCATAGGGTCCCATCCTGTCAGCTTTGGACTCTTTGAATTTACAGGATTTAATCATACATACGTATGTACAGCAGACAGCATGTTCTTATCCCCACTATTGGCTATTTATATCATGAAAACGTCTGTCCCAAGCTATCGTGGCTTATCAGGCCGGTCTTTGTCTCTGGTGTTCTTGGCATGAAACTGTTGAGAATATTTTTGTACTCCCCTGGATGGGATGTCCATCCATTGCAGGTGGCTCTCCAGCTAATGGTGATACCCAATTATTCTCCTGGGTAGAATGAGGCAAGCAGGTGTGAAGTGACTCACTCAAAGCCACAGCTTATTGACAGCAGTTGGACCCTGACCCTTTTATCATGAGTTACAAGCCCTTAAACCACTCAGCCACACTCCCCCTTTACCTGTGATGACTTTGGCATCAGTGCTAATGACGACCGTGGCTCAGTAAATTCACGAGCCCACATACCTTTTTCTTACTGAAACTCGCCGTGCCCCTTGCGCACAGACTCGCCCATTACCCTTTTATTTGTACCGCAGGTCCTTGAAGATGCGGGATGTGTTTACCAAGAGAGGCTTGGGTGGGAGAGGCCAGGCTGGTTTGCTACAGATGGACCTGCTCCGGTAATCACTGTCCATCTGCCTAATTACAAATGCCTTTCCCTGAACAGCAGTAACAGTGACGTGTAAATATATCAGAACAACGGATCTGTACTGGTTATATCGCTATGAAACAGATGCACAATCCTCAGTGGATTCCAATAGTCAAAATAATAACTTTTTGAAATGCTTGTTGGATTCAGTGTTACAAAAAATGTTCATTACTTTTTTCAGTTACGGTGTTACCTAACCTCTTTTACTTATGAAAATGTATATTTTTTAAATTCTGAAATAAAATATTGTTTAAAAAAGCATTAATTAACCACTGTATTTTATAGGGATTATCAAATTGAAGTTGGGCAGTTTTGTGACCCATTGCTGTTCCATTCACATGTAAACTTGCAGATCAGAGTCATTCTATAAATTAGGGGTCCAATCTTTTGGACATTTTAAATATGACTTTATAAATTCAGAACACATTCTCTAATTTCCAAGAGTGATGAAATAATGCAAATTACCTGCCAAACATATAAAAAATAGTTTGATATTAATTTCAGTGATATTTTGACATAAAATTACACAGGTCAGGTGTAACAGGGACAGACAATTTTCACACTTTTGGACCCTGGTCTTATAGAACGACCCATTACATGATTTGCTCCACCAGGTTTTGAAGTATGACTATTATGGCTACTATGACCACCCTAAGCACGAGAACTACCGCTACAAGCAGTTGCTTGGCGACGATTACACCTTTGACTTCCCCAAGCACCACAACATTGTAAGTGTTTGCCATTGATTTTCTGGTAGTCAGCTGCAGGAGAATATGCTGACATTAAAGGAGCCATGTGGTGAAAGTCCAGATGAGGGCTAATGGAAGAAATGTTACTGCATCATTCAATAGAGGCTTTGCGTGGTAGCCATCTGGCAGGGCAGTTCATTGTTCCACGGGGAACCGTCCTTTGTGCATACTCCATGGAACAAAATCACAGGCCTGCAAGATAACGGCCATGCAAACCTTCTGTTTGCAATTTTCTGGGTTACTTGAGGTGCTGTTCTGTGCTGTGTCAGCCTCAACAAAGCCAGTGTGGATTTTTCACTGGAGGGGGGTACCTGATTGGTTTATATTTTCGCAGATTGAGAAGGAGTGTATGACGTGCAGGGAAAGCGTTGCCATCTTCAACATGTCCTACTTTGGCAAGATGTACGTGACGGGGCCGGATGCGCAGAAAGCAATGGACTGGATTTTCACCAACAATATGTCCAAGCCAGCTGGTAAGGCACAGGGAGTTGTTCTGTGGGTTTTACTGAAACTAGTTACCTGTTCTTATTGCAATAAGGTGGTTTATTACAGAGCCAACATTTCTTTGAAAGGGCTGTTAAACTTGCTTTGTATTCCAGGGTCTGTTGTCTACACCTGTGCCCTAAATAAGGCTGGGGGCGTTGAATGCGACCTGACTGTGTCCATGATTGAGAGTGGCACGGGCTCTGCTCTCGACCCAGCCTTTGATGGGCGGGGCTTCTATGTAGCAGCAGGAGGGGGCGTGGCCCAGCATGTCAAGACACACATGAAAACCATCATGGAGGACGAGCAGTTTGACTGCAGCATTCTGGACCACTCTGAAGACATGGGTGTTTTGAGCATACAGGGTCCCAAAAGGCATGTGTCTGAAGACTTCTCACCTTAATTTGACACTCCAGAAATGGATCTAGAACCTTGTATTCATGGCTCTGCTAGATGTACATGTGATCAAAGAATCCCTGCCCTCTAGCAAAAAGTGCTACACTAGTAGTGAGGCCATTTCGTAGGTCAGCAAGGACGTTTGGCTGCATCTGAATCTGTTGTTTAGAGCTAGGTCTTCACTCCATTGAAAGTATGTGGAAACGCGTGGACAGTATACATAGCCATAGCTCTGGAAGCCTGTTTCGGACACAGCCTTTGTCTTGCACATGTGTACATTACTGTCTCCAGGCCCTAGCCTGGACGTTACCTTCAGCTCAGTGCATTTATCATCCCCAAGCCCATCTCCTGTTTCAAATGTACTATTTTAACCCCCCACAAACTTTTGTCTCTTAGTAAGCTGTATCGGAGGTTTTCCTCAAAAGTGTCAATTTTCAGAAACCATTTCTTGCACATTCTGTTAGGAACCTACAAGGTAGCCCACAGTGTTTTATCTAGCCAAAAGTTAGGGCGTAAACAAGAGATCGGATTTCTGTTACGTTTTTGGTCGTTTTTGTTGTTATCAGTCGAGAGCTTCTGCAGTCACTCACCTCGGCGGATCTCAGCGACAAAGCCTTCCCCTTCTATACCCACCAAGTGATTGACATAGCTGGGCACAAAGCTCGGGCCCTCCGGCTGTCCTTCGTGGGGGAGCTGGGATGGGAGATGCATTTCAGTAATGAGGCAGCAGTCGCCATCCACCAGGCCATTATGGAGGCGGGGGCCAAGTTCGGTATTGTGAATGGAGGGTACCGGGCGCTGGACTCGCTGAGTTTAGAGAAAGGTGGGATGGCCAATGAAATGCCTTGTCTAGATGGAGTTTGAGTTTGGCAAGTTGGGGATTGTTGGATTGAGTAGGGTTGGGCTGGCTTAGGTTCATTTGGGTTGGGTTGGTATGGGTTGGGTTGATTTGGGTTGGGTTGATTTGGGTTGGGTTGGTATGGGTTGGGTTGGGCTGGCTTAGGTTCATTTGGGTTGGGTTGGGTTGAGTTGGGTTGGGTTGGGTTAGGCTGGCTTAGGTTCATTTGGGTTGGGTTGAGTTGGGTTGGGCTGGCTTAGGTTTATTTGGGTTGGGTTGGGTTGGGTTGGGTTGGGCTGGCTTAGGTTCATTTGGGTTGGGTTGAGTTGGGTTGGGTTGGGTTGAGTTGGGTTGGGCTGGCTTAGGTTTATTTGGGTTGGGTTGGGTTGGGTTGGGTTGAGTTGGGTTGGTTGGTTTGTTGGACGTGAACATGCCCCTGTGGCATTCTACTCTCCTGACTAGTGCTTGTCTGTGCACCACACTCAAATTCAGGTAATAATATGTATGCCAGAAACCAATGGCACACAGTCTGTCTTTCAACTTTCAAAGGGCATCAAGCCTTATGCAAAGTAATTGTGGTTTGGCTCTATTTCAATTCCTTCTGAATCTTCTAGTATTTTAGTGGTTTCTTTTTCTTATGTTTTTCTGAGTTTACATGTTTCTTTGTTTTTCAGGCTATCACCTGTGGCGTAGTGACCTGCGGGCAGAGGACACCCCTCATGAGAGTGGACTAGGCTTTTTGTGCAAGTTGAAGACAGACACTCAATTCCTTGGTAGAGGGGCAGTGGAAAAGCAAAAAGCTGAGGGGATCCGCAAGAAGAGGGCCTGCTTCACAATAGAGGAGTGAGTGACATGAGATATAGAAATTCTGTGTTGGATTTTGTACAGGGTTCTGATTGACACAGTGACTGCTAATTTGCATATTCCACACTTAACTCATGCCCACTGAAGAAAGTCTAAAAAAACAAGATGCCCAAATATGGTGCCATCAAGCAAAGTGAAATAAGTCTGGAAATAAAAACCCTCATCACATCTTTACTTGTTCCAACTTCTTGTACTTCTTAAACAAAGATTGTATCAACATGGGGTTTTCACTTCAAGAAAAACCGGCACACTTGACCAGGGTTAACAAAAGACCCGTTTTGCTTGAATGTATCACAATTGACGATAGTATTTTTACATGTTTTTATGTGGAGTGTGGGAGGAGAGTGTGACTGGCATTGAGTCATGCTTTCCCATCTCTGTCTCTTTTTAATGCAGCCATGTGCCCCTCCTCGGCTTTGAATGCATCCGACGCAACGGCCAAGTCGTGGGTCACATTCGGCGGGGGGAGTATGGCTACTACATCAACCAGAACCTGGGCTACGGCTATGTGAGCAATCCCAACGGCGATGCCGTCACCAATGAATTCCTTCAGGAGGGTGACTACACAATTGAGAGAATGGGTGAGATCTATCCTGCCCAGATCCACCTGAAAAGCCCCTTTGACCCCCAGAACAAGCGACTGAAGGGCATTTACGAGGGCAATTAGGTTTGAACGACCAAGTAAGATGGCATGCCACACAGTGACTTTGTCTACCCTCAATTTCTTTAAAAGCACAGTTATGTGTAGGAGACAGTTGAGATGTGAGATTTAGGTGGCACTTTGGGGAAGAAAGCATACTTGTTTCCTTTTAATTGCTTTGTCTACATGCTTCTATTGGTATGACTACATTTCCTTATTTCATTTACCTACTATTAACAAATTACTTGGGTAAGTCTTTTTTTGACCGGTGGTGTGATGAAAGTAGAACAAGTCTTGATATGAATGACAGAATAAAAAACAAAACAGGACAGCCTGTTGGTATTATCAGCAGGGGGCATACATCTTAAAGTGTCGCTGCTATGAATTTTTCTTACACGGCATTTTTCTTCACTTTGTATACTTCTTCAGTGAAAAATGCACATTTTCAATCAATTAAAATATCCATGCTTTCCTGGAAAAATGAGGCCGCTGTTGCTGCAAAGTCATCTAGGGAAGACATAGTTCAGTACATACCGGTAGGCTTTTCTGTTCAAATTGTGAACCCCAGATTTACTAACTGAAAACATTTCTAAGAATGGGATTGCGTCCAGCAACATCTACAAAACGCAGGACAAACCAGTGTAACATTGAGGCTTTTTCCTGGGAGGGTCTCATTAATATGGTTTGTATTAAAACAAATTGATTGCAGCTACCCTTCAAAACTAGATTGCATTCTTGGGCTTCAAACTCATGACTTGACCATATGCTGCCGGGGAACCCTGTTTGTGGTTTGTATGCATAGCCGGGGTGCCAGAAATTGGACAAAAGAGCTGGGCTTTGTAACAAAAGACCATACTCGGGAACAAAAGACATGCTGCTGGGAATTGCCGTCATTTTTCAGCTTGCATGTATCAGAGGTAATCCATCATTGCATTGAAACAGCATACAACTATTTTCGGCATAGCGCACCCTGCTGCTGGGAATTGCCATCATTTTTCAGCTTGCATTTATCAGAGGTAATCCATCATTGCTTTGAAACAGCATACAACTATTTTCGGCATAGCGCACCCTGCTGCTGGGAATTGCCATCATTTTTCAGCTTGCATTTATCAGAGGTAATCCATCATTGCATTGAAACAGCATACAACTTTTTTCGGCATAGCGCACCCTCAGATTAGCACGGCGGACAAAAGTGCTCCAGCTCCCCATCGATGAGCGATACGTTACCGCTGCACGCTAATCCAGCCGCGTTTGAAAAGATGCCACAGGCATTTACTGGGACCAAAGGAAATTACGTAACACCTCGCAATTCTGGGCTGTCTTGACATGGCAGCAGGCCTGGTTGAAATACTTGGGGGTCAATGAAGGTTGCCTGTCAGATTAGAGTAACCACCAGACAGTCATTGGTGTAGGTGTAAACGTCCATTAAGTGAAATTATGAACTTTTGAGGATTTTTGAATACGGAAAATTTTGAAAATCGCCCGTATGTAGGCACTGCATTTTTAAAAGCACCTGGCAGGAAATGGTTAATGCAGGTAGCAAACCCAAAATGGAAGAAAAGGGACAAACTATTTCGAATAATTTTTTGGTCTAATTACATGCATTCAATTTTGGTTTGGTGTCTCGGATACGATAATTGTATCGTGCAGTTATTTTAGATATTATGACTGAAGTTTACTGTCTTATTTTTGAAGAAAATAATGTGAAATATTTGAATTGGACAGAAATTTTCCTATATTATTAAATCTCTAAAATTTAGAAAAATTTTGTAGAGTCGGATATTTTTAGTACCATATGTGCACTTTTTGTATAAAAAAGAAGAAAACCTCATGGCAGGATTCAAGCTTCCAGACTCTCTGATTGATGTTTGATGTTGGTCCAGTGCAGATCCAACATCCTGAATGAGATGCTGGAGAGTGGAGATAAAGCTGTACAGTTGGTGTAGGTACGATGTTGTCTAATTACCATATCACGACCGTGTTACAATTTAATAGGAGTACAGTGATATTCTCTGAGGAAAAATTGGAGGTCTGAATTTGGTGAAACATCAGCATTGTTGGTAATCTCCTAGAGTTATACTAAGTTTGCTAATTCATCACATAGAATGAGTAATTTTACACTAAAAAAAGTTGTGATTTGGAGAATGGCAGTAGCACTCGTGTTTTGGGGACCAATCTTTATCCCATTATTTTGGATTTGATTTATGGATTGTAGTCTTTGAATTAAATATTCATGTAAGGCTGGGAAGTTTTGGGTTTTTTTTATCTAGAAACGCTCATGACTTCTTGTAATATATGAAACAAATATTGACTGCTTTATAGGGTTCAGTGAAATGAGCCTCTCCAGTTGATCCATGGAGAATTCTATTTTCACCATGGGAAAATGGAATGTTCCCTGATGGACCAGCAAGGAAGGCTTGTTTCACTACACCATGAGATAAAACAGTCAATTTTGCTTAATCTGCTCCAAGCGGAACAAAAGAGGGCGTGTTTTTGGTACCCACCACAGACATAAATGCTCACTTTATTGGCGCGCGTTTATAATAGAGATCAGTGGAGCGTTTGACGTGGAGTACGCTGAGTACGCGTAACGAATTTATTCCTTAATGTATGGTCTTTGTGTACATGCAGAATGCCTGCAAGAACCTGCATGGAAAACTTACAATCAGCTGTCTTTCTTTTGCCGCTTAGGGGTGCACTTCAACTCGGGGCGGATAACACCTCTATCACAGATTCTGCTTGATTTCAGTGAATACTTATTAATGTGATATACATGTAACTGCATATAAAAATTCCCTAATTTGAATAAGAAATTTGTTGAAAATTTACCATCGCTTTTCCAAACTACCACTTCACACATTATTTGAACCCAGCTCTGTAGTGCTAGCACTTTGGAATGTACGTCACGGGCAACGCGCACAAACTGATATGCATTTCACACAGTACCAGTAGCAATGTGTACAGTTCTTTGGTTGCTGTTGGCCCTCTTATGTTCTTTTGCCTATGCGCAAGAAGATAGCTAAAATAGGGAATGCTATTTGACTGGCTCTTGGCTAATCAAGATTCACAATCTATTGGTAAAGTGTAATGAAAGTTACTCTTCAGATTAATAATTTGTATATCAGAGGTTGATTTTTACTTTATCAATTTTACCTCACATTCAATTTTGTCAAACCAATACACAGTATTCCATGCACTGAGGTTTTATGTGGCAGTGCACTCATATATATCTGAAAGTTAAACACAGGTGTCTTTGCAGACAATTCAACAATGGTCTTGCAGATTTTAGCTAACGAGGTATGCTGGTTAGAGTTCCACCCCAGAAGAAGGTCTGCCTCTGTCAACTTTTTACCAAAGTGTGCTCCTCGGTGCAGTATCTTTGAAAAATCACATAGGTTTGTAAACACTGATGTGGTTTATCATGGTATCGCATCGCCCGCTGTCAGGGTAAACAGCGCCATAGGAAACTATTGTGTTTGATATTTGTTACGTTGTGGAAATTGGAATGTCTGTATAAATGGGCACCTATAGGGACACAGTAGACTCTGATCCAACATAAGAGAGGGACTGACTTTAATAGGAATCGGCCCTGTTCAAGGTGGTAGGGGACAGCCAATCCCTTTCACTAATTAATGCTCTGAGTTGAAGTGCACCCTCACAAGCACAGGAGAGAGGTTGCTGGGATGTATTTCAGTTGGGCTTGTGCACCTTCGTAGAGTGCCAAAGTCATTTTAAACCAGGAAGTGTAGTGCAAACGAATGGAGTATTCTCTCTCGTGTGTTGGTTCACTCACAGGTTCACGCGCTAATGCCTTGTACACATCACTTCAGATGTCTAAAGTGCACAAGCAAAGGCTGTACATTAAAAAAAAATGTGCTCAGCACATCTCCTGTGAAACGTACATCAACCTGCGTGCACTCCAGCTCAGACAAGATAGCAAAGGAATTCATGGTAAACTGTTGTGGGTACCTTTAAAAATGTTGCCTTGTTCTTGTAGATTCCACGGATATGGAGAGGTACTGTCATATGCCAGTCTCCATATTGAATTAAGGACCAACAAAGTTTGGGTCACCAGCAACATCCTCTGATAATGCAGTGATGTTTTTTTTTAACTCAGGGTATTTACGCAAGCCAGAAAGGGTAGAGTGTGCACAGGGAAATAAGCCATTTGCGAGTTCAATTTGAATAAGATCTGGTGCACTGAGTTATCTGACTGCACATAAACATAAGAATTTGAATTCCCCAGACTAAAGACACTGTTGCGATACCTCATGATTCGGGGCAAGCTTTTGCATAGTGACCATCATCTCTGGAATGGACTGGTTCGTTTGCACCCTTCTTATCCATTGAGAACAGTGTATTGTTGCAAGGTGTCTCTAACTAAGCAAAAGCTTGCCCCAAATCACGAGGTATAGCAACAGTGGTTTTAGTAAGGAGAATTAAAGTTATGTTCACATGAATTTAAAGAACTCAGTGTAACAGATTTTGGTCAAAGTTAACTCGCAAAAGGCTTATTGTCTACGCAGTCTTAACACTTGGGTATGACAAGATGTATGCATGATTATAGGCCACAGACATGTACAAGGCAGTTTAATTTTTGTTCACAAATAATAGTTGTAAGTACAATGTACTTATTTTTCTAACCCAGTAATCATGGTGGTGTATAAATGTATCTTCACATTGAGATGATATCTGTATTCAAGATTTTTGCCTTCAGCAAATTTCAACCTTTTTTACTCCATTGCAATTTCCAGATTCGAGCTGTATTTCTTTTGTCTCTGTCACGTTGCAATGTGGAGATTCAGTTTTGATTCATTATCTTTTAGAACCGACTGAAAAGTGCCAGTCTGAAATAAAGCCATCTTCATGGTTCAAGACTCACCTTCAAAGCTCCCCTCTCTGACGTAGTTTTCCTAAGGAGTGCAATTCACTCCTGACCCATGGGTCTAAGAAAATATTCAGTGTCCTCTAGAGAATCATACTTTTCTAAAACCATTTTGGTGACCCTATGCTGACTGAAACTTCCGAAGTGGGCATACTTGGGCAATATGATTTTGTCTGTATCATTACATACTTATTAATTCATATTCCGCACATATCAGGAGCATCCAATCATGTTTTTAAAAAAATGTGTCCTAGACTATTTCAGGCTCTTCCTTTTACAACATACTGTATAACCTTAACCCCAAAATGCCTCTAAACTTCTTATTCAGTGAAAAGGAAACGTCTTGTGGACATGGGCAAGTCTACAGAACATCTTCCCTTCCTGAATCGTGAGGGTGTCTTTTGTTCACAAGTCAACACTGAGTATGTAAGGTTAGTACACACATCCACACCACCCACCCCTCACATTTGTATTCTTGTGGGGTATTTCTGTTGTTATTGTGCACTAAACAATTAGTGTGAGATGTGCAGTTCCAAATCACTCCCACTTCAACCAGACTATCTTTCCTAGGTTGATATTTCAGCCCTTGTGTAAATACTTCAATTTGCAACCGCTGAGTATTTCAGGAAATTCTTGTAAGGTGTCGTTTAAGTACCCTACAGGGACAGCAAATGCTCCTTGTGGGGTGCTTCCTGTTCTGGTGCCCCACAAGGCACTGTAGTCACACGCACCAGTTTCTAAAATTTCACTCTGAGGCATGGGCAGAGATTTCTTGTCACGTGAGGGGTGATTTCTGAAAGTTCAGCATGGCCTCCATCCCAGGTGAGACTGTGGCACCAGTAAGTGCGGAGTACACTGGTGCAGGCTAAGGGTGTGCAGTCACTGACTTGAAAAGTGGGGGAGGGGGAATCATATGTATTGGTAACCCCCCTCCATCTCTGCCATGCTCTATGGCATCTCCATCCCAAATACGACTCCATCTTCAACTTTATGGCATGAAGGATAAAACCTGGAGGTTGTACATTTCACCACGTCACCTCTGTGCTTTGAGCAGGTAATAAACCAATGAACACATTGGACGTAATATTTGCATTTAACCATAAATAAATGTAAATTTAGAGGAAGAATAACCTTTATAGTCCTCTGACATAATCTGTGACCTTCAGTTAAATCTTTATTATGCTCAACCACAAAAACAGTACTTTTTAATGCACATGGGTATATAATTTAAGATACTGATATACATAATTTGAAATAATGGAAACAATACTCCATATATATCTTATACACTACTCGTACCTACCATACACAGTACTTTTCAATTCAACCAAACAAGTTTACTTGAGATGATAAACAGGCATTTTGTAACGTACTTGAAGACCATGAGGTATACTAGGGTCATTCTATAAATAAAGGTCCAAAAGTGTGTTATTTTGTTATCCTTGTTTCACCTGGCTGTGCAATTTGACACTTTAATATCATTGAAACTGACTTCAAACTATTTTTATCTGTTAAGCAGGTAATTGGCATTACTTAATCACTCTTGGAAATTGAAGAATGTGTTCTAACTTCCAAAAGTTTATATCAGATGCTAGCAGGGGCACAAAAAAATATGGCCCTCATATTTATAGAATGTCATGTTTTGCTTGATTTTGAAAATACCAACATTGCTTTTCCATTCAAGAAAAATTGAAATGGTGTTTCTATGGTAGAAAGTATTAAATGGTGTTGATATTGTACTTTTTGATAATGAACTGATGAGTCTTGAAATAAATTGTACAACTTCACTGCCCAAGTACATGCAGCTTTGGTGTGACAGTACGCCTCTCTTTGATGCCTCATGCGATATGATTATCCGGTTCGTAAGTGTGACGTCACTTCAGTTTAAACCACGCCAAATACACACGTGCCCTGCACATACGGTTTTATGCACTGATCGCCGTTTACATGGAACCAGAAGTTAACAGGCACCTTCAACGATTGTCCAATGAGAGCCTGCAAATTGTGGCGCGTTTGGTTGTGACGAAGTCACTTACGAACCGGTACTTATACATGTACTGTAGATGTAGTTGAAAATAGGTAAAACAATTCATTTTCTCTCATTGACATAATGCGGGATAGAACAACTTTCCACAGCATTTTGTACTGCTCTAGGGCTCCCTTCTTCCCATAATTTACTAGGTCTATTAGATCTCTTTTAGAATGATGGTTATGGGAAGTCTTCTCTGGTTGCTTGAATAGTCATGCCTGCAAACACAGCAAGTACTGTTGAGCTGAAATATTTCAAGTAACATGAAAGCAATTCTGATCGAAGTCCTCATCAATGAAGGGATTTTCCTTGATGAAAACCACCTGTGTAGATGTGCAGACAAATAGGGCAACTTGACTCCTGCAAACACTGAAAGACAAACAGAGTAAAAGCCATATGATGATGATGGAATAATTTTCTTTCTTCCCTTATATTTCACTTCATGACATCAAAGAAATCCTTTTCTTCTTTTTTGTTTGCTGGGGGCGGGGTACATATAACCATGAAATCACGTGCCCATGGACCACGGACAACTCACAACAAGAAAATTTAAAATAATAAATTTACTGTATCGTAATAAATTCAGGAGAGAGTTTGAAGTAAGACATGCATCTTTAAAAAAAATCTCATCTAAATTGCGCTAAAATTCCTATCCTCTTTCAATGTTCCAGATAGATCCACTTGTAGTATTCATATCTAATAATCCTTTTGAACAATCCAAAGTTGCATTTACACATGTAATAGCAGGATGCAATTAAACGTACAGTCCATCATTTGTGCATTATGTTCATTTGAGGCAACAAAAATGCGAAATACATGAATCTAAAGAAAGGTGCTTTATTAAGTATGAAGTCTGAGCTCAGAGAACGCTATACACTGAGAAAAATCGAAGATCTCGATTTCAGATCAAAAGCTGCAGAATGGACAAACCTAAAACACCGTATGGAACATGCTCTCATTCAGCCAAGAGCAGCTACATCATGTGCACTTTGTCAAATTAAAAAACAAACAACTGATGGCAATTTCCAAAAAAATGAGGAAGTTGAGACACAGTGTTGGAAATGACCTTCTGTCATAGCTTTCTTCAAAATGAGAGCTTGTCAGAAAGAGTTTTCTCACATACTAGTAGCTTCGTCCCATGACTAAATGTATCTTTAAACCAAGTACATTGTACACATATGCCTTTCAACAACAGTTTTATCAGTTACTTTACAAACAGCTGCAAATGTGGGACTGTGCCTTTAATCTCAAATGTGACTCTGCAGTTTGGAAGGGGATGTGAGTTACAGGGACTGCGGTTGTGATTTTGATCACTTTTTAATTCACGTACTGGTATTGATCCTCTCCATTCTGACAGGAAAGTGACATCATGCCTATTTACAATGTTTTCAGGGGGCACTACGAGTCATCATAATGGAAAAGGTTAAAATTCAACACTTAAGCTATCAGAGTGTCTAGGTGACTTTTGGCTATAAACCTACAGGCTCTTTCAGAAACACAATTTTGCAAAGCAGATTTATGCAATTGAAGCAACTTAGCCAGGAAACGGTATTATTGAGATGTACATGGATATTCCCTAAGGAGCTGCAGCCGTTTAAGGAATGTTTATGGGTCC
Organism: Acanthaster planci; assembly: GCF_054643075.1. Classification (NCBI taxonomy): domain Eukaryota; kingdom Metazoa; phylum Echinodermata; class Asteroidea; order Valvatida; family Acanthasteridae; genus Acanthaster; species Acanthaster planci. The sequence goes on along the minus strand of NC_141787.1, from coordinate 11,628,053 downwards.
AGCGAGCAGGGATAATAAAGGAGCTTAATTGATTGGGTTGTCAGATTAGGGTGTGTTATGAGTTGATGTTATTATCATTACCATGTAGTGTCAGTGCTCTGCACTACTCTTGTCCTGGTCTGTTTCCTTGTTTGCCTTCAGCCTCTGTTCCGTCATTTCTTGGTGGATCTGTAGCGTTGAATCCAGCAGTTCCTTGAGTTTGCTATTCAGCGAGTCGTTCTTCTGCTCCAAATCGTCCAGACAAGAGTCAAGTTGGTCCAGTGTCTGCTCCAAGGCTGCATATTCTGTAGAGGAAGAGCAAACCGCCAGACCATCCGACAGAGCGGAAAAGTTTTGGGAGCACTGTTTTTTAAACGATCATGATTGGGCACCAAAATACAGTGATCCTGATGCAGCAATGGTGTTCATTATCATGTGTCTTATAAAAGTTCTGTGGGCCAATTTTTTGTTCACACAAAAAAAGCCAAACAGCCCCTTTCTCTAGTAACTATGACGACCATACGATGTCTCTGAGTACATGAACATGATAGAGGTATTATTGGTGAGTCTTTGGAATTTTCGAGAAATGTTTCAACCTTACTATATGTACTGGCGTGGAGCATTAGTATGACGACTCGTCCAAACTCAACAGAGGAATAGGGCCTACTATAATGGCAACGATGATGTAGCTACCGGTAACTTATAATACAAAGCCAAGGCAACACTGCTCAAAAACAACCTTGTAATATTTTTTGCAGAGAGTCAGTTTCCCTTTAAGCTCCTGCTTGCAGAAACTAGACATAGTATCACAATTTATAAGTACGATGTAGGGTTTACATGTACATGTACCTACCTTCAGTGGCTTCAATATTTTCTGCCAGGGCTGTTAGTGTTGACGGATCGACGTTTTTCATGTTATCGTTCGCCGATTTATTGGGTCCCTCTCCGTATTCACCCATTTTCAAGTGGATTGTGGGCTTCAGATGAACGTTCTGATTATCAGTATATATACATTAAAATTAACCCAGCGAGGCGGCGAAAATTATGACACCTGAAAGGCTGTATGATCAAAACCACAAGCACAAAAACATTACCATGACCAAACCGATGACTTAATCCTAATTACAGTGTGTACTAGAGTCATGTGCTATTAAGGCTACAGCCCCCTCTTGTGTTCATAAAGGGTAAGACGACAACACACTAGCCAGTTACAAAACGAGCCAGCTTCGTTTTCGTCTTAACGCTAGCGCAAGCGCAGACTGCAGTCCATAGCCGGGGGGGGGGGGCGCTACCCCCGCAAGTTTCCCATTCGTTCATTTTATTGAAACAACAAATCGTGACCCAAAGGTCATGTGGTCTTTCCATTTACATTTGTAGAAAATGTCACAGATTAACATACTACAAATGTAAAATATAATATGAAATTGAAAATATGATATCTACAGAAATAAAATTAAAACAGGGCATATACAACACCAATATAAATTAGGAATACATATATACCCAAATATAAGAGGCAATCCAACAAATGATTATCCAGACAGGAGACCAGATGGGAGACCAAAGAAGACGCAACACAAGGAACTACGCAAAAGACCAAACACAAGACCAGACAAGGAGACCTAACATAAGAACAACCACGAGACTGAAACACGGTACCAAACACAGGACCAGACTAGAGATCAGACGCAAGATTGAAACATTTACATTACATGTATTGCAAAAATGAGACAGACTCACGAAAAATAAAGGTTAACAGTTAACTGCTTCAAGGATAAAATCACAGAATCATGAAATTAAAAACAAAGGAAAGAAAAAAAATACCCGGCATCAATTTAAGTTCGCTACTGCGAATCCATTTTTTAATTATTTTTTTTATGTTTTCGTTTCCGTTGGCATTTTCTTTGGGGGGGAGGCAAATATGGTTATTTTGCGATTTCCCTATAATGTACATGTAGATGCAAGACATACATGTAGGACATAATCTCATTTCAGACTTGTACAATGAAACCCCATGGCTCAACAAAGCTCCCTTTGGTACAAAAAAAACTGCTCAAAAATTGCTAGTTGAGGGAACAAGGACTACGTTTCGCAGGAAACTTAGTGCGGTGAAGCACAGTTCAGGATTCTTTCTTTGTTGTTCCGACTTCAAAAAGTAACCTTTCATACATAATCATACCCGAATCAAAATCCATTTCACCCCTGACTGACGATTTATTAGATTCGGGGGATGAGCTTTTTTCAGTGAAATCAATCATAGGTTAGACTTGGATCAAGTCGGATTTACGTTGCTCTTCCTTAGTCAGGAATCCCTTCAGCAGCGACGCGCGCACCATGCATCACGGTCGTCGTCGTGCTTAGCCCGGCAGCGCAGCTTTCATAACCCTAATATGGCGCCCTCATTTGATTAGTCTTTATTGTACAACGTTGCTGAGTTCGGCCGAACACCGAACACCGTTGTTCGTGAATAGCAGGCGTCTTGTTCTCGAGCTGGCCGCCCGAACTCGACCACGGCGTGTGCCACACATGTACGTCACCAGTCAGTAAGTCCGACTTGACGGATAAGCCAATCTGACCCCACGGCCGGTGATATGTAGTTATTCATTCTTGCATAAATGAACTACATGACCTTGCATAATGTACGGAATTTCCACTAATCAAAGTAGTCAGACTTGTAGACTCGTTCATCATAATGCACTGGCAGGTATGAACGACGTAAAACAAGACCGGCAATGTGATTGGCTGCTACCACTTTTGGTATATTAGCCCAATCAGCCCATTCCGCTGTGTACAAACGGTTGGCAGATTCGTCAGGTCGGGATTTCTGAACTGAACTCATAGTAATAAGTGGACACAAGAGGGCGCGAAGCAAGCAACGGTGCGCTGTCTCGATATTTATCCGAATTAGAAACGAAGACGTCCCAGAGATCCCGACTTGAGTCAAGTCTAACCAAAGGTAAACAAGGCCTACAGGAGGTTCTACAACTCAGCTATCGCCGACCATGCATGTCCAGACGTTAAAAGAGGGGATTCGTAGAGTCCTCTAGTACCGGGACTACCCTCACATCGCCAGAAACTTTCTGAAGTTTTTTTTATTATCATTGAATCACCGCACCTTCGTCTTTGGTTTTAAAAAATCGCTGTTCATACCCATGTCATAAAATATTTGATGAATCAAAATTGCCGGTACCTTAAAAAAACAACAACAGATTTTGCCACCAGGCAAACTTAACGCTTCCCAAGGCTTTAAAAACGACGCACGGCATTTTTGCCGTTTACCGATTCTTTTCAGCTACTATTGACAAATCAGAAACTGGGTTGTAAAATGGAACTTTTATCAGCCTATGAGAGAGATGCTTTCGACGAGCAAACAGATCCGACATTTTCGTGCCTCCAGTTTATTTTCGTACGGCTGTCATTGGCGTTCGCCGTAGATTTGGAACTACGTTAGGTGAAAATTTTATTCAAACGTTAAATGAAACCGTGTTAATTCAGCACAATTAAAATTGCATAAATTCAACTGAGAAATTTTCATCACAGGCATTTTCGGCACTGGCGAGTACGATAACGTTAAAACGGATTTTTGTTTGTTTCTTAACGTTATCACCACAATGACACCTAACACCGAATGTTTTCACTGGGCCTACGTCTACTATTTTCGGTATTCCATCGGTTTTACAGCGAAGTGAGGGTAAGTACATATTTTCTTCTAAGATGCATTTTTATGATGGATAGGCCTCGGGCCTGTAGCGGCCACTCTACAGGGAAATTTCCAGTGATTGATAACCACATTAGAATTTCGAGCAAGTGTCATTAGGCACTGGTCAGTGTTGTAGGCCTATATGTATGTGTTTTGACGAACAGCAAATTATCGCGCTGGTCTGGTAACAGAGCAGTGGCGTTACTAAGGTCTAAAAAGTCCAGGGGAAACCAGAGGATAGCCCTATATAAACTTAACGGAGATTATTCACAGATTTTGTTCCCACTGTAACAGAGAGAAGCTAAAGAGACTCGGCCATTTCCTCTCATTTTGCATCTTTGAAGGGTTAGGCTACCATTGTCAGTAACTTTCGAATAATTATTATGAAATTCTTCAAGTAGCTTGTTTGGAACCCCCCGGTCATTCTCTCTGTTTATTATTAGCTATTTGATGGCGCGAAATGGTTTTGAATATCCAGTGTATTTAGTTTTCTTCACAAAACCACATAATCATTTCAACAGAACTCACCACACACTTCGCAAAAAATATTCAGAAAACAGCTGGAAAAAATGTCACTTGAAATTCTTCGCGACTGGTGATAAGATATAAAAATCACAAGCTTTTCATCAAGAATGCCATAGATCTGCCCACTCAAAAAACCGCTTACCACAAGCAAAACTGTTAACCTTACAACATGGGGGTTTGTCGTCTGCTTGCTAACACAAGCAAGACGACAGTTCTTGGGTATATCTGTTTCTCCTGCACCTTCAATAATAAAAATTCACTATTTCGCTGTTTTTTCGATTGAGATCACTAGGCAGAAAAGGACCCAAACAGGGTGGAAATCGGTTTTATTGTCGAACATTTAAGAAATTAAGAATATGAATAAAAAAGTGATCCCTGTATTCAACCCAGAAAATTGCCTCGAGAGTTTTGCGCTCACGAGAAAAAAAAAATAGGTTAGAGGAAAAATTTAAAAGTTATGTGGTGTTGACCAAGCATTCAGGCGCACGGACTCCTGAAATTCGCAAGGAATCGCAGTTACCGGCTTCCATATAGGACTCTTCTGGGATCTCGGGGTTCCCGGCCCACCACACTTCCTCCCTGTCCATCCATTTAACTCTAAAAAGAGTTTGAGCGACCATGCAAGGGAGGAAACGAGACAAGCCCCTAAGCCCTGGCCGCCGAGTCGGCCATACGTCTCGAACCTGTACTAAGGCGCTCACCTGGACTTCGCGGACAGTCCCAGCAGAAGAGCTTACCCCGTGGGGTAAGGTACTGTTGGTATTTAGCGGGGGGTGAATTGGAGTCTCTTATAGCTACTGACTGACAGCAAACTTTGGGAAAATAAAAGTCCCCAGTGGGATTCGAACCCACCGTCTGACGATCTGATAACCACGAGCTTAACCATTTGGCAAATTCAGAGAATTGCTTCAGATTGTTCATATTTACATAAATAACAAAACTATTAAATACCAAGTTATACCGCACAGAATTTTGCTCTGCAAAGACTGAGTGATTAATTAAAACGCTACAATAGTGCATCATGTAGCTAAAATGCACAATTGGCTTTCACACAAATCTCACTGGCAGCTCTTCCTTGATAAATTTAAATTAATGCACGCGCATCAATATGGTAAAGTCCCCGAACTGCACGTCCGTCCGGACAGGTCTCAACTCTTAAAGGTTGCACTACACCAAAATACACGCCCATAGGGGTGCTCTGCCCAATTCAAGGATAATTCTTCGCCAAACCGAGGCGCTGAAAAAGTGTCCCTAGAGTTTATTTGAAAAAGAGGAGATTGTGTGGTCCAAGAAATTCTTGGATTGTGGAAGAATGGCTCAGAAAGAACACTCCACATTCAAGGGCTCCCATCCCAGGGCCAAGCACAGCAAAATGCTACTGAAAAATTTTTCCAAGAGAGTGAAAAGGTGGAGGGATGTCATTTGAAAAATGGCCGCTGATGACAGACTTGGGAGCGTTCACTTTTTTTAGGGGGGGGTGAGTTTGTTTTTGGTAGATAATTAGAAATTTCATTGGTTAATTAACGTTTTTAAAATTGAAAATCAATAGAAAGCTGAATGACCCAAGAACACTCTTCTTCTTCTTTTGCAAGTTGCAGGGGGGGTTGAGAGTCCCGAAGGACTTTGGTTGCCCGCACTGGGGCTGCAAACGTGGTCGATTTTACCTTGTCTTCAAATAGGCTTCCTTTAGTTCAGTGCACGGATAGAAAGCAGTGAAAAATCAGAGCGAAATAGCGCCGCCTGTTGACTCTCGGAGGAGGTTTGTCTCCGTTTTTTTCACCGGAAATTCAAGATTATGGCCAGTACATCACTTTTTGTTTCAATTTTATGGATTTTACCCACGATTTGTTTTTATTCGCCTTTTCCCAAAGATACATCCAAAATAGTGAAACTGTTCGCCCAGCTCTTATTGTCTTTCCAAATAGACCCGCAATTTCTGGCTTTTTGTGAAAGAAATAAGCCGAACTGGAAACTACCAGTCCAAAATTGGGGAGTTATAAAAATGTTTCTGTGATCCCTCCTGATTATGGCATGTTTTATTGTAAAAATCCCGTGGGATCACAAACATCAATGAATTCGCACGCAGAAACACAATCATTTCGCGGAATGCAACCTTAATGGTATCACGCAGGCCATTTTTTCCGGGGATGGGAGTGAATCGGGAACAACAACAACAGTTCTGATAAATAGGACTAACATGTTCAGTCGAGTGGTGGGTCTGATACATGGTTTAGTTATTCAGATACTTTGCCCTGTAGTGAGCAAAGTGAGCACTGTTCCTGTCATTTTTATAACACATTTTTATTATGTTGACTTGACTTGTGGTATTTTCAGTTGTGTCAAATGTTGATGTGCCTTTCTCTAACCCGATCAACAACACTCACAATATCCTAACCCTAACGCCAAGAATATCCGTCACCCTACTGTCCCTAACCCTAACGACAAACCTACATATTCCTAACCCTAACCACAAACCTATATATCACTAGAGCTAACCCTAACCACAACCCAAAAGATAATCGTTACCCTATCCCTACCCCTAACCCTAACTCTAACCCTAACCCTAGCCCTAACCACAAACCTATATATCACTAAACCTAGCCTTGACCACAACCCCAATCCTAACCCTTACCCTATCCCTAACCCTACCCCTAACCCTATATGTAACCCTAACCCTATCCCTAACCCGAACCCTATTATCCTAACCCTTTCCCTACTCCTAACCCTACCCCTAACCCTATCTGTAACCCTAACCCTATCCCTAACCCCAACCCTATTATCCTAACCCTTTCCCTATCCCTAACCCTACCCCTAACCCTATCTGTAACCCTAACCCTATCCCTAACGCCAACCCTATTATCCTAACCCTAGCCCTAACCCTAACCACAAACCTATATATCACTAGAGCTAACCCTAATCACAACCCCAATGATAATCCTTACCCTATCCCTACCCCTAACCCTAAGTCTAACCCTAACCCTATCCCTAACCACAAACCTATATATCACTAAACCTAACCTTGACCACAACCCCAATCTTACCCTAACCCTAACCACAACCCCAACCCTCATCCTATCCCTATCTGTAACCCTAACCCTATCCCTAACCCTAACCCTATTATCCTAACCCTAGCCCTAACCCTAACCACAAACCTATATATCACTAGAGCTAACCTTAACCACAACCCCAATGATAATCCTTACCCTATCCCTACCCCTAACCCTAACCCTAGCCCTAACCACAAACCTATATATCACTAAACCTAGCCTTGACCACAACCCCAATCCTAACCCTTACCCTATCCCTAACCCTACCCCTAACCCTATATGCAACCCTAACCCTATCTGTAACCCTAACTATATCCCTAACCCTAACCCTATTATCCTAACCCTAGCTCTAACCCTAACCACAAACCAATATATCACTAGAGCTAACCCTAACCACAACCCCAATGATAATCCTTACCCTATCCCTACCCCTAACTCTAACTCTAACCCTAACCGTAGCCCTAACCACAAACATATATATCACTAAACCTAGCTTTGACCACAACCCCAATCCTAACCCTTACCCTATCCCTAACCCTACCCCTAACCCTATATGTAACCCTAACCCTAACCCTAACCCTAACCTCAACCCTATTATCCTAACCCTGGCTCTAACCCTAACCACAAACCTATATATCACTAAACCTAACCCTAACCACAACCCCAACCCTTATCCAATCCCTATCTGTAACCCTAACCCTATCCCTAACCCCAACCCTAGCCCTAACCCTAACCACAAACCTATATATCACTAGAGCTAACCCTAACCACAAGCCCAATGATAATCCTTACCCTATCCCCACCCCTAACCCTAACCCTAGCCCTAACCACAAACCTATATATCACTAAACCTAACCTTGACCACAACCCTAACCCTTACCCTATCCCTAACCCTACCCCTAACCCTATATGTAACCCTAACCCTATCTGTAACCCTAACAATATCCCTACCGCCACCCCTATTATCCTAACCCTAGCCCTAACCCTAACCACAAACCTATATATCACTAGAGCTAACCCTAACCACAACCCCAAAGATAATCCTTACCCTATCCCTACCCCTAACCCTACCTCTAACCCTAGCCCTAACCACAAACCTATATATCCCTAAACCTAGCCTTGACCACAACCCCAATCCTAACCCTTACCCTATCCATAACCCTACCCCTAACCCTATATGTAACCCTAACCCTATCCCTAACCCCAACCCTATTGTCCTAACCCTTACCCTAACCCTATCCCTAACCCTATCTGTAGCCCTAACCCTATCCCTAACCCCAACCCTATTATCCCAACCTTAGCTCTAACCCTAACCAGAAACCTATATATCACTAAACCTAACCCTAACCACAACCCCAATGATAATCTTTACCCTATCCCTAACCCTAAGTCTAACCCTAACCTTCACCTTAACCACAAATCTATATATCACTAAACCTAGCCTTGACCACAACTCCAATCCTTACCCTTACCCTATCCCTAACCCCAACTCTATTGTCCTAACCCTTACGCTATCCCTAACCCCAACCCTATTATCCTAACCCTAGCTCTAACCCCAACCACAACCCAATATATCACTAAACCTAGCCTTGACCCCAACCCCAATCCTAACCCTTACCCTAACCCTAACCCTACCCCTAACCCTATATGTAACCCTATCCCTAACCCCAACTCTATTGTCCTAACCCTTACGCTATCCCTAACCCTACCCCTAAACCTATATGTAACCCTAACCCTATCCCTAACCCCAACCCTATTATCCTAACCCTACCCCTAACCCTATATGTAACCCTAACCCTATCCCTAACCCCAACCCTATTATCCTAACCCTTACCCTATCCCTAACCCTACCCCTAACCCTATCTGTAACCCTAACCCTATCCCTAACCCCAACCCTATTACCCTATCCCTAACCCTACCCCTAAACCTATATGTAACCCTATCCCTAACCCCAACCCTATTATCCTAACCCTTACTCTAACCCTATCCCTAACCCTATCTGTAAGCCTAACCCTATCCCTAACCTCAACCCTACTATCCTAACCCTAACACTAACCACAAACCTATATATCACTAAACATAACCCTAACCACAACCCCATCCCTTATCCTGTCCCTATCTGTAACCCTAACCCTATCCCTAACCCCAATCTTATTATCCTAACCCTAACCACAAACTTATATATCGCTAGAGCTAACCCTAACCACAAGCCCAATGATAATCCTTACCCTATCCCTACCCCTAACCCTAACTCTAACCCTAACCCTAGCCCTAACCACAAACATATATATCACTAAACCTAGCTTTGACCACAACCCCAATCCTAACCCTTACCCTATCCCTAACCCTACCCCTAACCCTATCTGTAACCCTAACCCTAACCCAACCCTATTATCCTAACCCTAGCTCTAACCCTAACCACAAACCTATATATCACGAAACCTAACCCTAACCACAACCCCAACCCTTATCCTATCCCTATCTGTAACCCTAACCCTATCCCTAACCCCAACCCTGGCCCTAACCCTAACCACAACCCCAACCCTTATCCTATCCCTATCTGTAACCCTAACCCTATCCCTAACCCCAACCCTAGCTCTAACCCTAACCACAAACCTATATATCGCTAGAGCTAACCCTAACCACAAGCCCAATGATAATCCTTACCCTATCCCCACCCCTATTATCCTAACCCTAGCCCCAACCCTAACTGGGAAAGCATGGCTGCTGCGCTTGAATATGGGAATGCTCGTTACCGTGGAGACAAAACAGGCATCAATTAGAGCACCCTTTGAAAATACTGAAACAAAAGTTGAAAGCAAGGTTAACTGATACAGAAAGGTGCATTTTGAGGGTTTACATGAAAACAATTTAATTGTAGCTGTCATTGAAATAAAAAGTTGGAAATTCAGATGGTCAAAATCTAATATCTTCTTTGACAACCCATCTTGCATCTTTATCCAAGTTACATTTTATTTATAAATCACAAGATCACGTCATCATTTATGCCATTTCACATACGTCAGTCTGTGTACAAGCCAATGTTAAGCCAAGGTTTTGATTCTCAAGGCCCGCGGTTGAATAAAAAGGTACATTTTTGACAAATTGTACACGAGTTAAAGAAAACGGAAGATATACGCCAACTTTGTGTTGTGTGTTTACAATCACAACTGTTTTGCAGGAGTTCATCGTAACTCCAAAGACGGTGTTTCAACATGCCGTTTTCATGCACAGCACCTAGGGAAATAGGGAATGGTCAATACTTGCATTTGATATATTCTTAAGTTTTGAGAAATGGCAGGTAAATTTTGGCGGTGTTCTATTTGAGTTCGAAAAGAGACGTATTCTTGACCGAGTAACTTGGGTGACTTTTTCCCCTTGTCCCTTTTTGTAACTCGAATACTGATATAAAATTTAGGGCCAGTGAGGCTCAAGATATAAATGACAACATGAAGCTTCGGTCTTGCCAAAATTAAATGTAACGTGGGTTACGTGGAGATAAAAATAAAACTGAATGGAGTGCGCCGTGATACAGAGGCTGTATACAGCTTTTGGGACGTGATTAGGGTAAAACCAAAATCTTTACTGATTCGACATCCAGTGGATTCTCTGTCATTTTCTGTTGTTGAACTTCAAACAACTATAGAGCTTTTTGTTTGTTTGTTTTGCTTTTGCTTGACCAGTTTTTTGCTTGTATTTGGGGGGAGCAGATATGTCTAGCGTGATCTGTTGGCGTGACGCAAGAAGATTAATCCAATACAAGTGGGACATGCATGTCTTTTGTGAGGATTTCTGTTTGAAAATACAAAGTGATTCTGCAGTTGAAAGCAAGCGAAATTGTACTAAATGTTTTTCCATGAATGAAATAAGGAGGAGAGTGTTGCCAGACTGTGCCGCCCCTTGATCTGTTTCTCTTGCACCGTCAATAATAAAAATTCACTATTTCGCTGTTTTTTCGATTGAGATCACTAGGCAGAAAAGGACCCAAACACGGTGGAAATCGGTTTTATTGTCGAACATTTAAGAAATTAAGATTATGAATAAAAAAGTGATCCCTGTATTCAACCCAGAAAATTGCCATGAGAGTTTTGCGCTCACGAAATAAAAAAAAAAATAGGTGAGGGGGAAAAATCTAAAAGTTATGTGGTGTTGACCAAGCATTCAGGCGCACGGACTCCTGAAATTCGCAAGGAATCGCAGTTACCGGCTTCCATATAGGACTCTTCTGGGATCTCGGGGTTCCCGGCCCACCACACTTCCTCCCTGCCCATCCATTTAACTCAAAAAGAGTTTGAGCGACCATGCAAGGGAGGAAACGAGACAAGCCCCTAAGCCCTGGCCGCCGAGTCGGCCATACGTCTCGAACCTGTACTAAGGCGCTCACCTGGACTTCGCGGACAGTCCCAGCAGAAGAGCTTACCCCGTGGGCTAAGGTACTGTTGGTATTTGGCGGGGGTGAATTAGAGTCTCTTATAGCTACTGACTGACAGCAATCTTTGGGAAAATAAAAGTCACCAGTGGGATTCGAACCCACCGTGTGACGTTCTGATAACCACGAGCTTAACCATTTGGCAAATTCAGAGAATTGCTTCAGATTGTTCACATTTACATAGATAACAAAATTATTAAGTACCAAGTTATACCGCATAGAATTTTGCTCTGCAAAGACTGAGTGATTAATTAAAACGCTACAATAGTGCATCATGTACCTAAAATGCACAATTGGCCTTCACACAAATCTCACTGGCAGCTCTTCCTTGATAAATTTAAATTAATGCGCGCGCATCAATATGGTAAAGTCCCCGGACTGCACGTCCGTCCGGACAGGTCTCAACTCTTAAAGGTTGCACTACACCAAAATACGCGCCCATTGGGGTGCTCTGCCCAATTCAAGGAGAATTCTTCGCCAAACCGAGGCGTTGAAAAAGTGCCCCTAGAGTTTATTTGAAAAAGAGGAGATTGTGTGGTCCAAGAAATTCTGGGAATGTGGATGAATGGCTCAGAAAGAACTCTCCACATTCAAGGGCTCCCATCCCAGGGCCAAGCACAGCAAAATGCTACTGAAAAATTGTTCCAAGAGACTGAAAAGGTGGAGGGATTCATTTGAAAAATGGCCGCTGATGACAGACTTGGGAGCGTTCACTTTTTTGGGGGGGGGTGTGAGTTTGTTTTTGGTGGATAATTAGAAATTTCATTGGTTAAACATGCCAATGCTTATCTTACAACTTTTAACAATCATTTCTCTAATTATTGATGTATACTTTTCACGATGATCCTTACAAAGAATTTCTTATTCTCACAGAAAAAAAAATCAAGATCAGAAGTACTCAGTGAATATTTTATTTCTCAGTTAAAATACATTTTAACAGTAATCAAAGTCAAATTTCAATTTACATGTATACTGACAGAAATTTGTACATCCACAGTCATGATAAATAATTAGAAAAATTACATTACAGTCATGTACAGTAATCCACAGACTGGAAACCAACAGTGCTATACACAAGCAAAAGAAAGTATAAAGGGAGAACATAAAGGCTTCATACACTGGCAAAAGAGCTCAATTTACATGTTCATTTTAGGTATAGTATTTCACATTAAAAAATACACATCAGCATCTGTCACCTGGCCATTCTGATTTTAAATCAACCTTATGTAGTCTTGAAAAAATTCAGAACTGCCAAACTGAAAATGGTGTTCGAAATTACAAATGGAAATTTACAAATGAAATGAAACATGTAAAGGATTTTACATGCATGTATACAAAATGGTAGAATTAAGACTCATTTGTGAGTCATTTCTAGTGCAAGGAAGTATCAAAGCAAAATCTTTCCATAAAATGTAAGAAATAAGTATTCAAATTAAAATGTGTATTGTCCTTGTTTTGGATGTACAAGCCTCGTCAAGATGCAATAGCTGGAATCTAGCTCTGAACAACAGCACTGACCAACTGTAAAAACATTATGCCATTTGCTTTTTCCTGAAGAAGATTATTCAAAGTAGTGAGATATTAAGAAGGCCGGTTGGAAATCGTGCCTGAATGTTAAACTGACAAACTTTGAACTTCTTTGTAACGTGTTGTTGCAAAAGATTTGAATTTGTGACAAGCATGAAATACTTGCACACTGAAGTAAAACGCATCAAGTGATTTAAATCGATACATATGTTAGCTTCAGCAGTTCTTGTGATTCCTGAAATGTAAAGCTAAGTTTTCCTTTTGGAAAACATTAAGACAACTTGGAAAACAATTTGGACATCATGGAAGTAGCCTACGTATTAATGAATAAAACCAAATTTACAGAACACAGTTTTGAATTTTTTGCAATGCCACTTGGTACCTGTTATATTTTGACAGAAAAAAAATTGTAATGAATTTACCATGAATGAACACAGTAAATTGACAAAAATGCCTTTCTCATAGGAGAACTCTGTCCATCAATGAAAAGTTTTGCTCAAAAGAATTACACAGAAAATGCACATTTTGAAAAAATTCAACAAAGCACACCATGTGTGCATACGATGACTGAAAATATTTCTTGATGAAATATTTCAGGTATCATTTGCACAAAAGCATGTCTCTCTAAAAACCAATTCCTGGTAGGGTTGAAAACAGGACAAAAATTGTAGTTCCATCAAGGGAAGCATGATGGACAATTAAAACTACAAAATCACACCAAACAACAAATGCAAAGTACTACATGGCTTCTCTAAATATGCAATATTTTAAAAAAATTAACTTTCTACACATGTAAAGTGGCATAAGATTTCACAAACAACTCATAATTGTCAAAAATTGCACATAAAATGTCATAACAGATTCAATCACATCACACCAAACTGAATACTGCATTTTAAGCATTTGACAAAATAAAACCACTCCTTTATGTGCAAATGCAACAATGTGCCGGGAAGTTGCAAGTAACTCCTACAGAGCAAAGCCATCAGTTTTTTCTTTTGTACACAGCAGTTTTTATTTTAAAAAAGGAAGCATCTGCAGTAACATTACAAGGGGCACCATGGAATGACAGGGTCAACTCCATCATGGAAAGCTCTAGTGGTCTATATGAAATTTGTAACAGCTATGCCCTGAACTGATATTCCATGCCCTAATCACAAAGACTGAGACCAGCCAAATTACTTTCAAATGGTAATCCTGGTACCATCCACACCTGTAGTGGACCACACCAGAGAATTTCAAGGCTGGAATTTTTGCAGTCGTTCACAGCTGGCAGGGGCGTAGGCTGGTTTGGCTGGGAGGAGGGGTGTGATTTTCAAGAAAGTGGAACTCCAACTTAAAACAAGGAAGGCAAGAGCACACGTGATAAGCAGATTGCCCCAGATACATGTATTTGCTGTTTTACTTTTCGGTCATCGTGTATCAAAAACCCACATACTTTCACCTTAATAAAATAATGTACTGCTGTTTGGTTTAAAATAAGTTGAAGTCCCTTTTGCTGGGGGGGATCCATCTGCATCCCCTATAAACCCCTAGCCTATGCCCTTGCAGTTGGTATGAAGGTTTAAATTCAGACTATGTTCCATCCAGAGTTGGGTTCGGCTTGAGCTAACCTAAACAATCTGCACCTAACTTTACACTAACTAGCACTTCTTTTTGAAATGACTAATCATCAACTCTTGAGTGGTGTTCTTTGGAGGTCAAGCAAACCATGATCATAAGATGAAAGTATCTTAACAGTCATTCATTGGTTGAATCTATACTTACCCACACATGTATCTTTCTCTGCTCAAGGGCAACTTTGGTAATAGAAAAACAAGACTGTCCAATGTGAACCCTTTTAGTTTGCGTATTTCTGTCATGCAGTGCGCTGCCACTTTTCCTGTCCAAAAGGATGTATTACAGAAATTTTCCAAAGAAAACTTTGCTAAACTTGTTCAAAGGAGACTTGCAAAGATGTTAATCCCAACAGCTTTCCTTAACCCTAATAGTCTTCAATCCTCTGATTTCAACATGATTTTACAATCATCCTGAGGAGGTTGGGGTCAAAAGCTTGTGTGCGCAACCACAGTCATGGGTACATGCTTCTGTTACAAAGACACCCTTTAACAACGTGGAGTATTACTCTTTGTGAACTGGGATATGCCAGACACAAAACACTTCTTATTCTTAGTGGACATAAACATGGATGACAAATTCAAGTGTAACCTCATCCCATGTTTGAGTACAGTTGTTAAAATAGTTTTCATAACATGGACACCATAAACAGGTGTATCCACGATTCTGGTTATGCACATGTACAGAACATGGAAAGTGTGCAAACAGGTTACGACCTATAAAAAGAAGCATCTCAAAAACTGGTGGAAATTTCCAATGAATACATTTTCACCAAAGCCCTCGAAACAATTGAGTCTTACAGATGCCTTCTGGACCTGGTTAACTGGTCGCATATCAAAGTAACATCATGAGCACTGCGAACGTGCTTCAAATCATGCACAAGTAACTAGACGCACACGCTTTCAATCTCATCAGTTTGATCAAAAAGTCATTTAGGTAATCAGAATTCAATCTGAATCCTGAACTAGAGTCACGTTTCAGTGCAGATAAATCACAATTTGAAAGGCAGCTTTCTAAATAAAATGAAACATGTATAAAAACTACCATCTGATATTCTCGTGAGACCAACAGTGCAGTCAAACGAGAGAAAATAAACTATGCATAAGAATGAAATTGATGAGTTTTACAATTTGTAACTTTCTTAAATGCATCACTATCAATTGTATAACGACATATCACCAAGGAGCACACAAGACTCATTTATTTATATGGCAGAGAAACAAAGAAAAGCCCAAGTGGGTCCTTGTGAAAACCCTACAATGTCCATAATTTCATCTGCATGACAACCAAAGTACATGTATGAATTGCACAATGCTGTCCCTCCAAACAAAGGACCCTGATCAGAGATGGCTTCAGGGTGATAACAGGGTTATCATCCAGAAATTTGATGGTAGATGCAAAACAGAATTACTGTACCATATTTAGCAATGATTTTTAAACAGTACTAATAGATTTTATGAAGTACATGTAACATGCATGAGAAGGGATCTCATTTCAATTTGCTCATTTTTGAGCATATTGAACAATATTTTCAAAACTAAATTGGAGAAACTGTACATCTTGTTTTCTGATCTTGATGTCAAAGTTCTGACCCGGATTTTACTGAAAGTTTAACCCCTGTGCAAAATCCTGTCTCTATGAAAAAAGTTGGAATTTCATAGAAGTACACACACCGGTGCCTTCGCAATTTTGTGAGCAAAATTATTCTGCTATCTTGAAAAATAGAACTCATCAAGTAACTTGCCCACAAAAAACCACATAAAATATTTTCCTGGAGCTCTTTTACAGACTTCTATTTTTCATATCAAGCAGAGATTAGCCGAATCTGTCAGCTGATAAATTAGAAATGAATTTATACAATCTTAGAGCTATACAGATTCCAACTGCTGGGGGCAAAATTACACAATCTCCCTATATACAAAATGAGCCTTGTCACTTGATCAAAAATTTGTCAGATCTCAAGATCTGCATATCAGTTTACCCCTGAAAAGTGTGATATCCTTTTAAAGCTTGGGGGCCAAAAATTGTCATAGTTTTTACATTTAGATCATGCTTTTTACATTTATGCATTTATGTAACCCCTCTGAAAATTAGTTCAGTGTTTGTAGATGTGAATTTGATGAACAAGCCTTTTATGATAAATGACTTTTTTTCTGCTATTACTAAAAAGCCAATTATTTCAAATGAATAAAAGATCACCTGAGAGGTCACTTGAGATCACATGATAACCTGACTTCTTGCCCCAAGTTTGGTCTACATTCGTGAATGCAAAACCAATGAATTTTCACATTATTTCCATTCACCAACTACAGCAGGACCTGGCACCAGTCTGCATGTTACAATAATTGCTACTGTTGATGCAGGTTCAATTTCTCTGAGGATCAGGTTCCTCAACTTGTCACTGGATTGCAATGCCACATGACAGCTCACATGGTATGAACTGTCACATGACGAGATACGTAGCCCATCTTACCACACTACCTTTGGTCAATGACAACTTGCTCAAACACACCTGCAGACATTCTGTTTGAGAGACAAAAAATTTGGACAGATACATGAGAGTTGTTGGACAATTATTAGACAATTCAACAGCAATGGATCTACAGTTCAACCGGTTTATTTGACTGAAAGAAGATGTTGTGTAGTATTAGGAAAAGCTGGTGTATTACAAAACCTGGGTATACTACTGCCTCGAGATGTGGCCTATAAAATGTATCCACTTTTAAGCATCCCGAGGCATATGTCTCAGGTTTAAGACTGACAAGCTGCTTGTTACAATTAGCTTGTTAAAACTTGCTCACATAATTTGTTTTAAGAATACAATATTTCTCACAAGATATGCTGAAAATTCGAACTTGTATTAAGGTGTGTCTTGTTATGAGTCAGAGACAAGATCACATGGTATCCATGTTCCCACTATTATTGCATGGAGCCTCAAGCTTTCATTTGATTCCAATCCTACTCAAGATAAATTCTTGTTGATTACAATGACAATTACAAAGTTCTGACCTGTTTTTGAGTTGGTTGCTCCCCAACGCTGTTGAACCATCTTTAGCAATGAACAGCTGCAGCCCTTCATCTGTAAAGAGAGGCAGCATACCCAGTACTTTTAACACAGGAATGGTCTGATAACTTGAACAGAAACTGCCTAAATGAAGAGGGGTGGTTACACAAACTGTATGACTGTGGGTAGTTTTATTCACATGAACTCTGCAAAAGCTGGGACCCACTCTTTGTTTGAACTGAACATGAACAGCCACTTTGCAAAACGAATGATAAGTTGAATATGTTGCTTGCTTTTTCTGACTACAGAGCATTGCTGCTTTTTTAAGGTAACTACTTTCTGTGGGTCCATACACAGGCAACTCTAATCGGCAGTTCAACGAGGGCCCTGGTCTCTAAAACTGTTCCTGTATCGTCCTACGTACCACCTGTGCTTTCATCTGCTTGGAAGTCCTGCTTGCTCATGATGTCATCGATGATCTCATCAGCATTAACTCGTGTGTCATCCACTCGTCGCTGTTGCTGGGATTCTTCCGCATGTTTCTACATCGAGAAGAATTGCATGATGGAACTTTGCAAGAGCTTGACTTGTACATTCAATGGAAGCATGCAAGAGCCATTCACTCTTGGCAGGCTGCCACCATAGGCATGCAGAGCCTTGATCTCGATCTTTACACAAGCCGGTTCAGTGATTCCCGTGTTTGTTACTTAGTCACTCTGCTCGTGCTGTGTCAGCTCTTATACCATGTGATTGGACAATATTTGAAAGAGCTGCATTGACTAATTCTGCCGCAATTTACAGGCTGCCAGATTGAAGGCTCTGCATGCCTATGGTGGCAGCTTACAAAGAGGGAATAGGATGTGGCACTGTTTTGCAATTTAAAGCTAGCTTTCCTTAAAAGATCTATGAATGCCCAGCTGCCCAGATGTCTTGGACATTAGAGTGATAAGAGAGTTATGTATGGTATGTTGATTCTCGGAGTTAACACTTCCCGAACATGGAACACAGATGATCATCCATCATTTGCTAAGCTACGCTCTGATGCTTTTTAGGCACAGTAATCCACTCACTGATCAAAACGTCTCATTGGTTGATATACAGCATTCCAACACAGGAACAGAATTTTTCAGTTTTAGGGTGTGACACTGTTTTCACAAAAATCCACCTTTCACGTGGACTTTTCAGCTGCAAAGTCCAATATCTTCAACCAGAACTGCCATCTTAACCTACCCTTCGTCTCTCGTTGGTACCCTTCCAGGACTCCTTGGGCTCCTCGTGCTCTGGCAGGTCTGTCAGGCTCTGGGCACTGGAGAAATGCTCGGTGGTGCTGGAGGAGCGGGAGTGAGTACTGCTGTAGCCACTGGCCCGGGACTGCTGGCTGTTGTAACTGGAGCTGCGGGAATGGCCCTGCTCAAACGTCTCATCTTCAACGATGCCACTGCTGCCAGACTCGGCAGCTGATACTAGACCTATAAATGCCAATGATTGTAACCTGGTATTCAACTGTTTTAAGTGAAATGACACAACTGCACCCTGCAAAATATCAGAAAACCAGAAAACCAGCTCAGCAATGCAAATTCACAATAAAGTCAACAATTTGAGTTCCACTGAACGGCAGCTGGTAAGGGAGAAATGCTTTAATAACAAAGACCAAATCATGCTTGACATAGAAAGGCGCAGCATAATTTCTGCCCAAATATGTTTGAGTTCTTTCGGCCAGTCAACATAAGACAAGGACTAAGATGAAATAATATGCACCAGCACATCTGTATACATCCATCTTTGCTTTTGTACCCACTTTCCACTTTATATAAGGAGTAGGGAAACATGTTAATTGTTTGTCTATAAATGCAAATTTTTAACAACAATTGGCAGTCACATCTTTGTACTGCCTTGCTTACTACTCGGAGGCCAGTGAGAAACGCTGTACCAGTACCTTGGTAAATTCATGAGTTCTGCCCTTACTCAATTTGAATTGCTTAGCTTTCCAGTTTCTTTGACTGCAGCCAGAGATGTAATTCAAAAGAATCCTCAAGTACGCACAGAGTTAGCAACAAACTGCAACTATTATGCAGTCCTTATGATTTGGAAATTGCAGGTGTGTGGAAAAAAAAACCACTCCTGGACATTTCCAGGCGTGCAATTTTTCTAGGCGTGTGATTTTGAAAAATTAATCAAAACCTTGGGTCAAACAAGACAGTAAAATAGAAAGATAAAATTGGCTCAACATTACAAACCGGTACAAACAATAAAAAAACAAAACAAAAAAATGGTGCAACAGTTTCAGATCACACCCGCTTACTTCAAGCAAACTCAAAGAGATACGTCCAATGCATGTAACAAGATTCAAAGTTTTATGACAGTCACAAAATCATGCCCTTTCCAAAATAGCAGCCTTGACGGACTGCTGAGACACAAGATCACTCCAATTCTTCATTAAGTTTCTCAAATAAATCTCCCGATTTTCCAGAGGTTTCTCTTTGCCAGATCTCCTTCCAGTGAGTAATTTCCGTTCATAACGCTGAAAAAGTTTATTGGGAAACATCAGGATGTTTACGTGTCTGCACACAAAAATCTGCTGTGATCCACGCTGGCACGATCTCTCCATGGCTTTCATGCACTATGTTGTGCATCATGATTGACTGGTCTGGTCCCAGTCTCGACTTCCAAGGAATTCTTTGTTTCACTACGCATAGGGCGCAGGAGCCTGCATCATGAAAGCATGTCGACTTCTGGAAATCGTTTCGTGCAGCTGCTAGTAAAAGCCCAATTTTTTTTCCCGAAAAATGCCGTTGTGATCGGAACAACTTACAGGACACACATCTCCATGAAAAACTTGGGATTATCAGGGAATTCATTGGAAAAATTTGACTGAAAAGTGGTGTCATCTCCTGTTACTGTGTTTGACGTGTAGAAGCATGTAAAGCCGTGTACAGTCTGGTGTATGTAGCATTACGCATGCAGTAACGCTTGCCGCAGCGCTGTGCGAAGTGCATGTGCTGAACGATTGTACACTGACAGAGCTGTTGCACTCAACTGTTTCGCCGGGAGAATAAAAAGGGATTCTGTCATCACTACCTGTTAGGTAGGCCTAATGTTTGATTCTTTTCATTTCATTTTTCTCACAAATTGCAAAGTATAATTATAAAGTAAGCTCATGCCGAGGAGTGCGGTACGAAGGTTTCAGGCGTGCAATTATTTGCACTTCTCAGGAAGCTTTTAGGCGTGCATGGCGTGCAAGTGCAATCGCATGCCTTAAAACAAAAGGACTGTATTATGTCATTAACATGGTTCAGTTTGCTTTAGCCTACCTGATGTCAAAATGTTTGGTCTAGGCTTGCCTTGCCGGCTTCTTGCACTGCTGTCACCAACCAGACTGCCCATGCCCGTGTACTCATTCCCTCGAAGGCTGGACTTGGGCATCTCATCTTTCTTAACCTCTCCCGGCAGAAAATTCTGCACTACATCCGGCCTGAACACAGAAAGAGAGCAAAGTGCTGAGGATTATGTTCACAATTTGGTGTGTCTGCATCTTGTTGCAAGTTGTCAAAGGCACATCCTATCATGAGGGAAGATCCTATGGATGTCAGTATACATGTTTGTATGTAAACACCTGCAAAGTGATGATTTGCCAGAGGGACCAAGTGCAGAAAAACACAGCAAAGTACTTAAGTATGTCTACGTAACCCCCATCCATCAACCCCCATCCATCAACAGTTATCGACTGGCTGGGACATTCGATCTGCCAGCTCTCCCACTGTGTAAATGCTGACAGTATTGTACACACAGCTAAGAGCCACACACAGACATATGAGACACATGCCAACAGGACAGGGGAAAGATAGAGGGAAGATTTAAAGCCAGTCTATAATCAGATAATCCTCCACTTCACCAAGTATCAAATGCTGACATCTGATCTATTTTGCACCTTTATACCAGCACCCAAACTGCTTTTCAAAGCATGAACGTGTTTATTTATATGGTGGGTGCTGCAAATGACCATTACTTGGTTTTCAAAGTTTTCAAACATTCTCAATGGTCACTGCGCAAAGCATTTGATTACAATCCACGATCTGAATTTCTGAAATTGTTCGAAACCTTTAATCAGAATCCAAATTCTACAATCCATATTTTACAAGTTAGATTTTGTATTGGATCTCGTCCCTCTAGATTAACACAGAAACCACATTGGTCACGCTGGTAGATTTACACAATATTGCAAACACCTTACCCCAACAGCCCTGAATCCTCCAATTTTATATGATTTTACACACCCCTAGGGAGTTAGGGTTAAGTGACAGTTGATTTATATCAGGATGTTAAATTTTATACACTTTAAATGAATTTACCTATACTTACATCTGTGAAAACACAAAATGTATACCACTTAGTACATTTGATGTTCCATTTTACCAGTATGTTTGATTTCAATATGCAACCAAGTACCAACAAAGCACCATTCCTCTTTATTTTGACAACAAATTCCTTCCCATACCTCCTACCCAGCGCAACACTTTATTCATCCAGAAGATTAGTAAATAGAAGGGGCCAACTGTATCAAGTTGTAAACAGCCGGTCCTAACCTTTCCCCAAGGGGTCATCAATTCCTGACATTCAACTCACAGTATCAATGTCCGAATGCCAAGATGCTGATGAATTACCCATGCATTCTACAATTCCCGGGGCAGACTGGCCAAGCAGTATACATGTACATATGTACAATGTACTGTACATGTACTACTCACACATGTACAGTAGTTCATCTCATGACAGGCCTGTGCTAGGAAGACCAGGTCAGGATGGCCTGCAGTGTTGCCTGAGGCTACAATTACAGCCTCTTACACTCATCACTGGCATTGTCCCTTGACAAGACATTAACTGATTTATTCATCTAGGTACACAGTAGATGGGGTTTGGGATGCAATATTGTGTGGGACTGTTAATCACTTCCATCTCCAAAATGGAACAAATCCAGGTTGTGCCCACCCTTACATAAACACAAATTTGGACAATGCATAAATAAAAAAAATAATGACAATATTGTATTTGTCAACGAAGGTGCTTGAGGCTGGGTTGCATTCTGAAATTGGGCTGCTCTGGATTTGTACCTCCAGCCCCTCTCCAAGAGATGGCCAACTTGATCAAAACCAGAAATCTGTTGAGAGGTACCGTCAGTTTGTATTTGTGCTCACATTGACATTTGTAAAACAATGACAGCTTAAAATGGCTTGTGTGTTCGTGCTGAATGGGGCTGTGATTCACACACTGTTTGGTAACTTTGCCAAGTCTTTGAACATTTGTGGCAATAACTTTCTGCTCACAGATCTTACGATTGTTCTTTTTCTATGAAACAAATCTGGAAGTTATCAATTTCTGATGATTAATTGTGGAAGCTTGATTTGTCTAATAATCAACGTTATCTGTTCTGAAAGTGGAATAGAGAAATATAGTTGTGGTGGAAACCATGACTTATCTGGGGATTTACAAAATCTTTTCCGGATATACAGGTTTGGCTATAAATAGAAAATCAATTATATCAGTTTATGACGGTTTCCTGCATGTTATGATGTCACAGGTTCTAAAAATAACAAATACATATTAACAAGAGATGGTTTTTCAATGTTTTATTGCAGCACCCACAGCCAAATGGTGGCTACTTGTAGTAAAAAACTTACTTTCATTTCTGTTGTGCTCACCATGTCCCCCCCAACTTTAACCCCAAATTTGTGATTTATGCACTGAAACTGTTGCTCTTATGCTCCACCATTGTTTGCAGAGCACAGGAGCAACAGTTTCAGTGCATGTATCACAAAAATCACAAATTTGGGGTTAAAGTTGGGAGGGGGGAGCATGGTGAGTTCATGTAATAAATACTGTTAGATACATAGTTTACTATGTACATGTACGAGTACCAGTCTGATAATAGGGAATGTTTGATGGGGCCAGACAGTGGCTAGTCAACTGTTATAGGACTAGACAGAACCGACACTTGTTGACTAGACAGAACATTCCACAACTAGACAGGTGTCTGTATCACTTGAGCCATACAAAAGGTACAAATAAAACCTGTTCCTATTAGTACATGTACTTGTGTATGCGCCTGAGGCTTGATCAACTATTGGACCACACACTTTTCTATAACACAACTTTCGGGTAAATCTGAACTTTTCTCTAGGCACTTAAAGACAAAGGACAGGCACTATTAACAAGAAATTTGTACAGAATGTAACCCACCCATGTGACAGTAAAGCCACTGAAGTCAGGCCCCTCAAACACAAACCCAAATATTGGGCTATAGGCCCAATGTGAATTCTCTGTGATAGAAATGTTTTAATTGAACCAACAGTGAGATACTGTACCGTTTACAATGACAAGTTAAACTTAATACTAATCTTAATCAATATTTTGGCTGCCAGGCCAGAAGTTGGCTGGTAATCACGGCATTTCACTTGGTGGCTAGATCAAAATCTGTGGTAAATGTATCTTGCATGGTTTCAGGACCAAGTGCACAAGGCTGGAATAAAGGTCCATCTCACGTCTTAATTTTCCCAGCCAATACCCCCATGATGTGGTCTGTCCAATGATTTCTTTTGATACTGTTGGACCACAGCAGACATGAGTCCAAGTTGGCTTTAGACGTGTTCCCAGTGGACTTTTTCTTCCGTGGGCACATAAGTTAACCAAAAAATCCAATGGGAATATGGCTTATGGCAGTTTTGCTACATTAGCTAATACGTGGGCTGGCACATGATTCTCTGCAACCAAATATTAGCATATTTCTCCTTCAAAGTAGAATGATAGATTTTCAAAATTTCTTCTGTGACAAAATAGACAGATGAAATTGTGGAAGGTGTACTGCAGATACTTACGCTTTGAAGCAGGGATCTCCTGATAATAACGTCATGTCTATGCTAACCTGTTCAAGAAAAGAAAATAATTATTACATGGATGAAACTATTGATCATCAACAGCATTTTAATATGGAGCTGCAACAATGATAAATCCAAAGGTGTAAGTTTCTGCTTTCATTATTACCACCACAAATAAGGTTAATTGGTGTTTTCAGAAATCATCATGGCAGCTCCAATTTCCACTACATGTATATAACTCCAAGCACCTGACATGTGGGACTGATTGAAATCTCAAATCAACTCTGTCCTAGAAAACGTTTTGCTCCCAGGCAATGAACAAATTTGATGCAAAGCTGCTTTCTGTTTTATAAATCCCCTGAGACAGATTCCACTCACAGTCCTGAAAAATGAAATGCAAGTCCATGGGTGTACATGCAATGTTTTGATCAATGGCTCAAAAAAATGGGAAAATTTAAAGGCACCAGACACCACTTTCCACTTAAAGTATTTAAAGTGAAGAGCAGAGGTTTTACCTTTAGAATACTGTTGTCTAATCTACGCGTGTCATAACCCTCCAGCAGGTACCTCCTTGTAATCCGGCCTGAACCTGCATACTCGGCCAGATTGACATCAGCAAAGCCATACTTGACATAAGATTTACCCCCTTTCACCTCCTGCAGAGGATTTAAAAGATACATGTAAATTTTAAAAATTTAAACACGTTGCTAAATAAATCAACTTATAACCCACACTTCTTGTACCATGAACAGTCCGAAGGAAAGAGAGCTTCATAAACATTTTAATTGAAAAAAAATGGCGTCCAGTACTATGCACCTTCTAAGTGAAAGAGGTTATCACCATACCTGCAAGTATGGGAATACTAAAACTAGGTCCTTAATTTTGCAGCTAGAGTGCATTTTAGGGAAATACAGAAAGAAGAATGTAAGTTAAACAGACCTTATGTTATATGCATGTTATCTGAGATAGGCTTAAAGGTCTGACAATTAATAGTTACATGTAGATTCACAGTAGGACAGTGACGCAACACCATTTTTAGTTAACTTAAGCTTTTTACATGTAGCGGTACTTTTCATGTTGAAGACCTGTAGCTAAATGCAGCACCAATAGTCTTCCAGTATTGAAGTCTTATGTAGGCATTATTCTGTTCACTTATTCAGCATTTTCTTGAGTAAACAGTGAGACCCAGAGGCATTCGAAAGCATTCAGGTAAGCTCCGTGGTATACAAAACCGCCAACAACACAATGTAGCTTGTGTATTTCTGTACTGTCATTGTATGTGCAATAATAACATCTCTATTTTTATGGAAGTATCAAGTGTTTGGAGGAGATAGGTATCTGTACATGTGTACATGTCTAGACTTGACAACCATTCAAGTTCTCTCTGTCATTCCATTCAGCATGCAGTGACACACAGTGGCTGTCAAGTTTCTAACTCTCATGTATTATTCAAGTCTGGATAAGCTGCCCTGTGATGGAAACGTGGAGGAATGCATTATTCATCTCAAAATATACTGCTACATGTAAATATGGGGCACTTTGATAGTTATCCCTGGATGTCGCTATCACTCCATTTGTTCTCTACACTCTATTCTTTGTACAAAATGTCATAACTCTTTTTGCCAACTCGGCTTGCCCACTAATACCATCAAAAGACTGATACTATGATATAGAAGATCTGTACTGGCTAAAAAGGGCTTCCAACATTCCATTCATATGAACAATTTACCAACATTCACAAAGACTTGGGAAATCAGGTTGACATTTCTCTATTAAAGATGCCTTCTACTGCAACCTGCTTCTTTACCATGGGTTTCCCCTGGAGTCACATGTACTGTCCTCCCACCTCCACTGATTTCTGTCTTACACTTTAATATTTTGTGTACTTTTGAGGAGTCCTTAGTTTCATTACCAATACTACCAAGACACAAACCCCACATTTCAAATTACATTCTACTACTAAAGATTGTTCAGAGAGAGATCTTTCATCCTCCTATTTCAACTATGAGAACATGTCACACAAGAGGAATATCAGGGCTGAAAAAAAGGCAAAATTGAAGGTGAAAAGACCCTGGGAAAAAGGCAAAATTGAAGGTGAAAAGACCCTGGAAAAAAAGGCAAAACTGAAGGTGAAAAGATAGGGTCCCGAAAAGTAGGGCGACTGCAGAGGACAAAAAGGGTCTACAGTTCTGACAGTCTGGCCTTGGTTAAATTTATGATGGATTTCTGCAGTTGAAATATTGAAGCAAATTGACCTTATTTGTGTGCGGTTATTAGGTCTTGACAAGGGTAACACTTTTAACAGGGGGGAGCAGGAGTTGAAAAGGTCATGCTTCTATGCTATAAATTACATCAAAATTCCTAACTTCACTGCTACAGAAATGGTTGTGTGTGACGGTACTTTTAGGAATATAAATATACCTCTCACTAGTGAAACGATCCTTTCAGACCTTGGTATCTTAAACTCTTGGAATGATGCTTCATCAAATGATGTCCTCAAATGGGACATGCATGCCCGGGGATGACATGTAGATACATGTCTACAGTTAACACAACCTTGGTACAAGTAACTACAGGAAATGATAGCTTCAGTTTTCCTCCTGCTATGCATCAGACATAACAGTAATTCCAAAACGAGATGTACATGCAAATGTATGTGGATGCAATGGTGATTTCTGGCTTGGACTTATCATTCTGGTCTCTTTCAGTTCTCTCTGCCATTGGTGTGTACAGGAGCATTTACATGACATATACATGTACATGTAAGGAGTCCTAGACAACTTCGTTCCTCAAATCCCTTCTCTCGCCTTGGTCCAATGTCTCATTTTCATGCTTGTATTGCTGAAAGTTATAACTAAGAAACATTGTAAGAAGACCTACAAGCATGCCATGGACTGCAAATACATGTACATGTACATGTGTATGTACACACTGGTATACGTACAGAAATTCTCTTACCTCCTAGGCTTACCGTAGCTTCAATAGAAGATTTACCTCTTTATATAATGCAAAAGCTCAACAGTTATCAAGATACCTGTGCTCCACTGGCACACAAGTAGAGTCTGTGATAAATTTATCCTCCCTTGTCTTTCACTTTCAGCAAGGCTCTCGTGATTTGAAAATGAGCCCAAGTACATGTAACATCCTGCAGTAGGCACTCTTTTTATTGATCACACTTTTCTGAACTGCAAACCTCTGATAACACACATGTACATGTATGTGATTGACTACCCTGTCAATGTTGTAGGGTTACTTGGGGTAACCTTCTGTTACTTTACCTTTGTATTGGTATCTTCCCAGTGTCATAGTGGCCTCAGATTGAACCCTAAGAATTGTGATGAACAGGGGATCCTAGCTACATACATAATACCTGACATGATGAATGAGCTGGAGGGTGTAGGTACCAGAACAGGTGTCTAGTCTATTATTTCATGGCACTGTAACCTCTGATCCATCGACTTTCATGTATTCCTCAAAGACCTATCTTTATCTTTTGGCTTTTAACAGACCACATGTACATTGTATGTGTGCCCCAATATACCGGTAGTGCAAAACTGAGCTTCCCGGCAGCACTTGAGGTGAACACAGATTCTTGATGATTTTCAGCTGAAAACAGTGCTGCCCTACCAGTGAGAGCAGAGTTAGAGCAAATTACATACATGTAAAACCACAGAGCTGCGGCGAACATGTAACATACATGTACCGGTACATGTACAACTGTCTGTGCACTGTTCAAATGCATCACATTTGCAAGCCCATGCAGTCACACAGCATGCAGCACTTTGCATGGAAGGCGTACATACCTGACGTACTCGTACATGTTCA
Source organism: Acanthaster planci (assembly GCF_054643075.1). Lineage (NCBI taxonomy): Eukaryota > Metazoa > Echinodermata > Asteroidea > Valvatida > Acanthasteridae > Acanthaster > Acanthaster planci. Next base: position 11,599,531 of record NC_141787.1, on the reverse strand, counting down.
TGTACACATTGCTTTTCACATCACAAAAAATCAGATCAGATGGTGGGAATAGCGATGTGTCCGTAACTGGAATGAGTTTTCATTTTTTTTCCACAACTGCAGCTGTGGTTCAATGCAAAGCCCACTCTAGAAGAATACATGGCCAGGTCTAAAACCTGATGCTCAATGTACTGTACATGTAAATGTACATGTACTTGGCCATGCTGTGTGCGTACCAGATATACATCTACCAACCTACATGTATTATTGTAGGGTTGGTAAGGGTTGGAAATGAGGTATACTATACATATATGCAACAGCTTATTTGGTACATGTGTCATTTTCTGTGCTGAACATAACTCGAGTTTAAGGTCAAAAGTTCACTTTCGCCTTTCAGTAGTATGCTTTGTTTTGTTTCAACATCCGGCGCACTGTCACTCCAGGTACATGTATGACCTACAAGTACAGGTCTGAATAATGAACAAACTAGCACAGGAGTGGATGGGAAATTAATCATACACTCATATCCTCACACTTCACGGCTGTCACTTTGTTAAGTTTGAATTGTTTGAATTCTTTTAAAAAAGAAAGTATTCTGTTGAGTTTACTCATTCCAAATAAAGATTAACCCTAACACTCCTCAATCCTTCACCTGTTGGAGGACTGAGGAGTTAAGCATCCCATACAACACAAACAGGGGAATTTTGGCAGTGTGGATATATGTATATGGGGGTGTTTTTATAAAGGGGTTGCTCTGACTGATAAGTTACTGGTACCAATAGAGTACGTTTCTCCATGGTAGACCCTAGGAGCAAAGAAACTGGAAAACCAACTAGGGTAGAGCAGGTCTCCCAAGATCTCTGATGTACACTGTACACAAGGTTGTTTTCACTGTGTAATGCCTTTGGGGGCAAGCCAGGACAACTAGCAATGGATCTCTGACAGTGATTAGAAGTGCCTGCTCCAATAATGGTCTGCCTTGGGGTCAGGCCCCGGTGAACTGAAGTGTCTTTTGTGACATGGAACCAATCTCCTGTCCTCCTCCACAGGGGAAAAAATTACACCCAAAAGATAATATATAAAAATACTTAAGTTGCACCAATGGCCCTACACAAACACCCTCTCCCTCCAAAGAAAAACAATGTCAATACTCCCATTGTGAACACTCCACAATTTCTGTGACCAACATGTTCTGGTCTATCAAACCTACTCAAAACTGCAGATATAGGGTATTTTAGGGAATGTAGAGGATTGTCTTTACTGTAAGTTTTCAACTTCTCTATGAACAGTTCTCTGCTTGTAATGCATACATTTGTACAGTGTGCATAAACCTGTACATGTACATACAAAAGCTATGGTATGTATGGTACACTGACTATGCACACATACCAGTGCTTCGGGTAAATTGCATATACCGGTACATGTACATACTGTACATGTATATCCCAAGGCCTCATCGCTATTTTTTGCAAATTTTGTCAAATACTGGTCCCCCCCCCGAACAAGCAAATTCAAATAATAAAAATGGGATGTGCATGTACATGTACTGCATTCACTATGTGCGCAAATGTTGAAACTGTGGGTTTGTAACACCAGTTACGGTACAATGGAAAAAGGGTAATACCCACTATATTGATAAAACAGAAAGAAATAACCAAGGAATTGGTTGTCTGTACAGAGTCAAGTGCACAACAAAAAGCATTGTATTTTCATAAAGCTTTCATTTTATCAGGAATTTCTCAGATATCTAAATGTTACTTACAGTACATGTACATTTGTCAAAGTTCTTCCAAACATGCTCTTGTATATCCTGTACCAGCGCTGGTAACTGCATTTAAATATGCACTGTACATGTACATTATCAATTATCCCGTTATCTGTGTTTAATGGGGTCCTGCTCCCGCGCAAAGATGTCTGTCTATATTAGATCATAAATGACGATAAAATTATCCAAATTTAGCAATCTTGGTGGCATCTGAGAGGGTGCATGTTCCTCTTTTATGTGCGAAAACAGATGGATCTGTTTACAAATCTTTGTCTAGAATGAAAGTTGTTGCTATCCCACATCCCACTGACCCTTACAGCGCTTTGATTTTGGAAGAGAAAAAAATAACAATTTGGTCATCATATAAATTTCCATTCCCTCAGTCCATACGCAGGCGTTGTGCGTGAATATTTAGAACAGAGGCCTAGATGTGTTATTCCTCGGCAGTTCAGCAAGCCTTTACTAACATGCATTTCAGAGCTGCAGGGAGACTAGCCGCCTGGAGAGTGGTTAAGTGCCTGGCATTTGAAGGTTGGCTGGCAGTGGCAGTGAAAATGCCAACCTGTTTGGCCTCACATGAAAGACAAATGGCCAGATTAAATGAGGATTTGGGGGCAGCAGTTCAATCCATACAGTGAGTTAAAATGTTAACTACCGCGGATAAACAAGACAGACAGGGAAGGGCATAGAGCAGGTATTAACAACCTGTTTAAAACTTTAAAGACGTTGAAAAACAATGTTAAATGCATTACATAATTTTTACAGCACTTGTACTGTACAGCCTTTTGTACTTGCACAGGTAGTTTGAAAAAGGAAATTTGTCATTCCCAAAAACCTCCCCTTTTGTCAGGCTGGTATCTACTGTACACGCACACAAATGTACACACAAATGCACAAGAACAAATTTACATGCGCTGGTAAGCACAATTTGGCCAGATTTCAGTTGTGTACAGACTTTGACATGCCTACCTCCCTTCAAAGATAAAAAACATTGGAAAAGAAAAATAAAGACAGATTTATCTCTAGCATCTAAATGCTGTACTCGTATTTAGACCAAATGGGGATTACCACACATTAGCAGTGTCTCTTATCAGAATGGTGCTGAAGTTCATGTGTACGTGTATGTTTGGACACGTACTTACATGCTGTGAGCAGAACATGCATCTTGAATGCATTCTACACATTTTTTTTCTGCAGGTGATGAGTTCACTCTGCAACATTCAGATAAGTCATTACTTACTGCATGTACGTGTAATTTGGCACTTCACAAGTATCAAATGAAATTAACGATGCCTGAAGCAAAATATCAAATATCAATCCTTGCTGATATTGTAACACAAACTGCATCGATAGCTGGCATGGTTGTGAAGTGCACTTCATTTCACGATCACTCATTGCTGAGGAAAAAAAAGTTAAAAGTTCATTTGCCTTTGAGTGCCACATGCAGTTATATCTGATCAGTTGAGGCTTGTGTGGAAATGGTCATAGCTGTACTGCTTCCAATCCACTGCCAGGGAATTTCCCAGTACTACAGACTGCAAATGATTATTTGCCGGTCAGGAATGGGAAGCATGAATCAGTCCTAAGGGATTTCAATTTTATATGTCACAACATTACTTTAATGAGACACCCAAAGTCTCTGGTGGTACCGGGGTTAAGTTTCTGAAACAGGATCGGGTATGAGTCACAAGGATGTTGAGTTTGGTCTGGTATACATACATGTACATTCATGTGCCTATTCATACATGACCCAAATGACAGGATATTATGCAGAGTCGCTTCTTGGAAATAGAATTTTTATCGTGAAATGTACATGCACACGGTAGTAAGACGTAGCAGGATACTGCTTCCTAGAGATGTATGTCTGTGTACAGAAAGAAACTCAAATGTACCGGTACGAAAAAGTACAACTACTGTACCAAGATGATGCACATGTACTCGTATCACAGTTACAGACCAATATCAGACACTCAGGGGAATCTGTTATTACGTAATTTTGCCAAGCCGTCTGCACTAGTAAGCAGGAGGTCGTGGGTTCGAGTCCTACACAAGTAAGCTTATGAATTCGGCTACGCACTCAGTACAGTGTTTATACGTCAAGTAAGGGCAAAACCTGTAATTAAATTACCTAAGTTTGAAAACAACTTTTACATGCGTCTGTGTAGGAATGACTACTCAGTATGTCGTAAAGGGGAAGGTGTAAAATCCACTTATCAGTGGCAAATACAGCTTTCGCCACAATATGCACTATAAACATGTTCTCACGTACCTTTCGAACAGACACTCGACAGTGGCAGGGCTCCAAGATTCCTGTGGAAGCATTGGCGCTCATCCGACAGGTGAAGTTTAGTGTAGCCCCCCATTTTACTGAATGGTCCGACACCTCTTCTCTGAATTCAAGAAAATACAACATAAGTGAAAAAACATTGACAAATCTGCACTTTTGGATCCAATTACGAACTTCGTGTCAAACACAAACAAAACAAAAAATCAACCCCACCTCATCCCACACCAACAGATACACGGTGAGGGAGTGAAAAAAGCAAAGCTAAGTGAAACTACTGGTATATAAAAACTGCCCACTATCACAATACGTAGTTCACTAATCCTTATGTCCAACAAAAGTGTGTATAACCCATGCACGTACCAGGTAGCCCTAGGCTAGTAGAAGTGGGTAGGCATTCACCGCGCAAAGGGGACAAGTTCTTTTGTTAGGGAAATTTGAACCGAGTTGTGGGGACATTTTTGAGTCCCCACAACGTTTTTGGTCCCCACCAAATAGGTGAAATGTTGAGTGTATGTCCCCACAACTACGGTGCGGGAGTGTGTGCATTTCAATGCAGCAGCATTTACTGTTTAAACCCTAATTCTCTGCTTTGTCATTACCGATGAAGCAGTCCCATCAGTCAAGAACAATGTACATTTGTTAACTTTATTTCAAATGTGTACATATGTAATAAATGAAAATACACAACTCTTGCTATGTGGTCTATGTAACATACTGGTACCAGGTAGAACAATTTATGCCAAGTCAGGTGTACAAAATGTAATCACCAACTCCCAAACCGTAGTTATGGGGACATACATGTATTACTTGACATTTCACCTATTTTATGGGGACTGAAAATGTTGTGGGGACTCAGAAATGTCCCCACAACTCGGGTCAAATTTCTCCAACAAAACAGAACTTGTCCCCTAAATGCGGTGAATGCCTACACGGTACCCACGCAGGCAAGTCTTCATACCTACACCTGTTCCTTGGTTCTAACCGGTTCGGGACCACATATTGCATGACAGATACTGTGAGGACATTGGAAAGTCCCCACAATTCTATCCATACATCTGCCCAACCAACCATAAAGCCTCTCCCACCATGCACGGGGGGCATTTTTCACACAAATATCCCCTGTAGATACTCTTCTAGTAATTCTGTGTACATATGAACAGCAAAAGTCTACAAAGTGTGTTCTTGTACCCACATTGCAGTACATCCTTGACAAAAGGGGCCACCAAATTCTTTCATTTTAACCTTGCCATACATGTAGGGGTGAACTTTCCCTGGGGGTATATTTGGGTGGGGTGCTGAAAAGAACTGACTCCAGATTATCCAATTATTGCTGGGTATGGGGTACATGTCTGGCACTGTACATGCACAGAGTTGTCAGAGGGCAAAAAATTGTGGATGCCAAGTGACCTTGCCAACTAAATGTCAGAAAGTTTGAAAGATCTCAGCAGCCTGAAGTTCAGCCTCAAACTCACTCAAAGATTCAGCCACAAATAGTTGCAAGAGTTTACAAATAAACCGAAGGTTTATAGGTGTGTCCACTCGAGATGATTGGATTAACAAAAATAAAGGTTTGCCACTGTTTCCCAGAATTTGTCACCAGTAGCATTGCACTGCCATAACTTGAAATGATAAACAGATTCATGGTGGTGACCTAAAAAAATTTATACATGTACATGTATACACGTATGTATGTGGAAAATGGGCTACAATACATTTCTGTATCACACTGTGTAACACTGACTGTAACTCTGTAAAGTGCAAACACAAAGATTTGTAAGTTTTTAAATTGATGACACCATTTTACACATGTATGAAAAACCCTCAAGCTCCTTACCAGGAATGACTTTATTCAACTTAGATTTTATTATATACTGGTAGGGGCCACTTCATTTACTAACAGTCTGTGGTGTTTTGCAAAGCAAGCTATTAGCACGACTAAGATTTTAGCCCAGGCTATAAGTGTTTGCATGAATCATTATTGGCTCTAAAATGACGTTTGAAAGCCTTTGTCAAGTTCAACAGAGTTGCTCTCACATTCATGAACGATGCAATAGAATACTACGAAACAAGCTTCAGGACTCTTTTACATGTACTGGTATGTATTACTGAAGCAATACCACAGCTGAATTACATAGCGCCATTTTCATACACCTAGACTGAGCAAGGAAGGTTCTCACTTTATGATTTGATCTGATAAATAGATGGCATGACCTGTTAAAAATGTCTGCGCAAGTATCAGGAATGCACATCTTCTACAGCTAGGAATGCACTGTTTGATACCTTCAGAATGTCAACGACTCTCTGGCAAAGAGGGGGTGGTGCCTTGGAGAGCAAACAAGGTCAAGTCTGCTGTCAAAGGTCAGCCTTGTTGAGAAAACCTGCTTGTAGCAATGCAGAAACATGTGTTGTAAGGCTGGCATGTCTGTGACAGGATAAATGTGACAGTTTGAAGGGCCATCACATCCTAAAGTGCTGATTGTTTTCCAGGACAGATTGTTTTTATATTTAAACCACAGGGGTTGTTACACTGACCTTGAACTGTAAAATGAGGAATTAAAGTGAAAATCAACATACGTACTTCCAGCAAATGGCAAGGCCCAACCAGCCTGAGTGTTCTACATATACACGGATGTATTTTGTAGTTAAATATATGCATTGAACTTGATTATGCACGTACATGTACATGTATGTGTTTTAGACAAGGGTTTTCTTTGAAGTTACAGAGTACTCCTACATGTATGTGGAGTGCAATGTAAAAGTCACTTGCCATTGCCTGCTTTGACTACAGAATGTTTATATAAATTTCTTTCTCGACATACATGTACAATGTACAGTATCAGTAGTTTAAAACTCAAAACAATGGAATAATAAAGGATTCAACTTTGATGACAAATGTTGGTGTTACCGGCAGTGTTGCTCAGTTTTTATGGGGCAAAATGTTCATGTAGGCCTACAAACAGTTGTACATAATCTTCTGAAGTGCGACTTACATATGCCACATGCAGGCCTATGTGATGTACTCTATATACCGGTATGTACACCCTCAGGTGATGATTGGCCCTGACCTTGCGACATCACGTTTGCACATGTCCTGTTGCCAGCTGTCTTGGGTTTGTGACTCGTTTGTGTATGTGCTTGTTTCGTTTGTCTTCTCAGAGAAATTTTTTGGCATGGTACTCACACTTACATGTACAGGTATGTGGTCTTAAAATGTCAAAGTGCCCTCTTGGTTTATAGTAGAGCCAGCTCATGAACCGAGTCAGAACAAGAGCAAGAATGTTTCTTATATACCATATGTACATGTAGCCTCAACAGTCCTATGGTGCGACTTCACCACTTACCCGCACATGTTAATGTGCATTTGGCACAGGACGTGCTGAATACGCCTGACTAAGATCTATACGTGCTTTTGTATGTACGGTCTTCACGTACACATCAGGTTCATGCACAAGTGCATGCACAAGTCCACTCCTCCTAAAAAAACCTTCCCAACCAGCCTGTCTCTTCTTTGCCAATGAGGGTGCAAGGTACCAGGTAGATTACGGTCTACTGGTCCATTGCAGAGATATTTCTGAATTAAAAAGATCACTATGTAGTAAAATTTGAAAATCTCACTCAGAGTCAACAACCACTGTTCTTGTAATTCTCACACTCTTATTACGCATATGCCGCTTTTCAAGATTTGTATGTGAATGTACATGCACAGTGCATAACAATCAGTATACAGCTCAAGGTTTGCAGCCGCTCATCTTCCCAATTTATCAGAGATATGGCTAACTAGCCTTTATACCTTCATGTAAGACAGCTTTTTCTAGTAATAGGCCTACTGTACATGTACTGCCCATGTTAGAGTACGGATGTAAAATACAATGGCTTTTCAGAAGTGCCCACACTACCTGTATGTAATTTCTGTTCACAAAGAATCTGGTTCACAGATGGACATTTTAGCAAATCAAATTCACTGATCTTGATTATACCACCGTAGTACTGGGTAAAAGTATGCATACATGTCTGTATACAGTACAGGTGCATTGTACATGTATTTACCCACTGCCAAGGCACCTTTCACCGACATGAACTTAATCACAGCATCTCGTGACAATCTGCAAACTTTCAGTTTTGTTGTCCAAACAATAGTTACTTGTAAACTACCTGGGTGCATTTATAACATTTACTATTACTTTACTGGCATTAGGCAATTTGTGTGAAATTTGCGACAGCTACGAGAATGCACCCACAGTGCCTCAACAATCATTTTCCTTCATGTTTGTCCCAGGAAATACCCATGGTTCAAACACTTCGGTTTGTTTGTAGAGCACCTCCTGTTCTCCCTCAGGTAAACATTCACATACAAAGAAATAATCAGGTACACCAGACTTGGACTATGCAAACAGAAAGCTGTGCGAGTTAACATATAATGTACCGGTACATGTAGATATGTACCTGTATTTACTACAGGCCTACTGCAGAACCGAACCATACTGGAGAAATAACAAAAAATCAGAGCATTCTCAGAATTTTATCTCTCTACACTTTGCATACAGGTACATGTGCAACTAACAATGTATACATGCACCTGTAGCGTATACAACCGTGACACAAGATTAATCATTCCAACATATGTCATGCCTGGGCGCCAAAATAACTTAACCAATGCATACACGTATACATCCACACTGGTCATAACGTGATGCACAGTATGGACAATATAACTTTAGAGATACATGTACTTTTTTCTCTTTGTTACATTGAACAGATGACTATTCCAATCCATCTTTATGGTCAGCAGACCATGTGCAATTGACCCGGCTCTTCCTGCCCTGCAATAAGAGAAGGACCGTAATTTACAATTATGCAGGTACATGTATGAATATGTACATGTATAATGTACACTACTTCTGCAAAAAGAGAACATTTTCACTTGTGCTAGTGGTAACATACAAGTATGAATATCTATATATGTAATCCATACAGTATTTTTTTTCTTTGGATCACTGAATCTTTTTGTATGCAGTATGACTATATCACCATGGAGGAATAAGAAGTTATTTCTCCATGGTGTAATATGCCCGCTATAAAATGATAAATGTGTTACAGAAATTCAAATGTTACCATTCATAAAGGAATATTCTACCCTCAAATTTGCATTTTTCCATGCAAAGTTATACGGTTTGCACAGTCAATCAGACATGCATGCGTGTACATCGGGTGGGTATTCACGTACAGTACATGTAGGCCTACACATACTGGTACACGTACGAAACTTCCAAGAGATTATTCCAAGAATTCCATGTGATTCCTTCCCTTCTGAAAGCGAAATTTCCCTCCATTACTTTCTCTCTGAGGAATGTTCTTGGTTCTTGGCTAAACTGAGGGTGCCTTTTGCAATTAGGAACCAAAGTGGAGGTACATGTACGACATCTTTTCTGATTCCAGACAAAAACAAATCAAAACCCCCAAAAACCCAAAATCTATAATCACTACCATGCACATTGCCATAATATATGCATCAGTACTGATCTGAAGAAGTGTGTGCTAAAAACAACAGCAAACGTTGTGCTGGAGTGCACTGAATGCATTCCCCATAGGAGATTTGTGCTTCTAATATTCCAGATGTTACTGATCTCTCAGGTTCTCTGACATTTGACTAATGGGTAATACTGCTGCTTTTTCCCAAACTGACTGCCCCTTTCCCAAAAAGCAAAGGAATAGAATCAAATGACCTGCATGTACTGTACATGTACCGGTACCAGAAAGAAGTCTCCATTTCAGTCACACCTGGTGTTTTTTCCCTGTCTGAAAACAGGTTAGTCGTAAGATACATGTACCATTGTTATCTAAAAAGAAAATCAGGTATGCACCTGCTACAAGAGATCATTTCTGTGCCCAGCAAGTGACCTGAATGACCTCATCTCAAGCTGCACTTAAGTGTCAGAAAACAATGCACCATATCATATTTTTTATAAACCAAACATTAGTGCACTTAATTAGTAAAAAGGCCGCATGCACGTACAGGTGTTGTGCATGCATACACATGTGCATACAAGGTACACAAACTGTGCAGCAGCCACACTGTGCCATTAAACTGTTAATGGAATCTATATCGCGTCAATCATTAACAGGTTTTCCCAAACGATTTAATGCTTAACTTAATATACATGTATATATATCTTCCATCTGTGGCCCTAAATGTATTACATACATGTGCGTATGCACCGGTATATATACATGGAATTACACAGTTCTCATCTGCTCTCATCCAGTAGCTTGGCAAAACATTTATGTACATGTAAATATCAGTAGTTCTTGGAAGAAACCAACCAGTAAACCTGTTTGCTATAGTGCTGGAAAAGCTCAAAAACAATGTACATGTACATCCATGTGTACATGTACATGTACCGCTATAAGACTGCTTTATCATAAAATTCTTTTCCCTTAATTACTGTAGTTCTCCATCACGGAACCTTAATTTACGAAATGTGTGTGAATGCAAAAAAATGTCCACGTCCATACATGAACATAATCCCTGCCACAGCAAATTGAGTTACTCTGTTTTTACGTTAATCCGTTTAACAGTCTTGTACATGTACGTGAGAGTCTGCCTAGTACATGTACCAGCATTATGCTTGGGTACCAGATTTCAACAAACTGTTCTCAAACCCAACAATACTGAAACAAAAAGTACCAGTACATGTACATACAGATCTCAACAAAAAAGCAACTCTTCTTGTTCCATACAATGTACATGTAGTTGTAAGGAAAAACACACAACATTTCCCTATTTGTGAAGACTGAAAACATTATGGAGACAGAGAAATGTCCTTACAACTCGGTCCTAATTTACCTAACAAAAGACACTGTCCCCTCAACCAGGTGAAAGCCTACCCATTATACTCAACTAAGGTACATGTATGTGACTCTTCAACCATGTACATGTAGCATACAAGTCCATGAACACTGTGTAAACATGTACATGTAAACAAGTTAAGTACATGTACATGTAGTGATGTAATGTGGGAGACAAAAACATTCTTTGCCACACCACCAAGTACATGAATAAATGTTGGTCGATTAGTAAGTGCCAACTTGTATGCTGACAACTACCATAGTATACTTACCGACTCATACATGTATATTGTACATACATGTACAGTATGTACATGTGTACTTGTATATTGACCAATTTGTACATCAAACTTTACCAATCCAGTCAAGTAGAAAGTACTGGTACTGTGTGCCGTTGTGTGTATCATGTGCTTTAATTTCAAAGTATCAGTATCAATGTGAAGCCACTACAATTTATATTTCTTGACTATTCGAAATTTGTGAAGTTCCAATTATTCTTACCATTGTACCAATGGACATTAAATTTTGATAAGTAGGCCTAATATGGAAAGGTTTTCGAGGATAACCTGAGGCAAATTTCAGTTTTGTCTGTTTAATTTGTGGGTCTGAAAAAGCTGTTTTCAATGTATTAGGAAACTTCAAGATTTTTGTTAACAAGTGTAGGTCTTAAAGGAGCCTCTTTTTAGGTATGTTGTCTGCATTTTTAATGAAACAGGCAATTTCAATCAAAACGCACCATTTTCTGGTTATTTGATGTCTTTCATGGCTGACTTCAGACTAAAACCCAATGACTGTTGAGAAATTATATGCTGAGAAAGTACAATTTGACTTATAGGGTGCAGCACACGAGATGGTCAATAGACAAGTTGGTCAGTGTATGGTACTAGTTGGCATGCATAAGAGTTCACCTCTTTCATAAGGAATACTGTATCACCAACATGAACTCACTACTAAAGACAAAATGATACTTCTGAATATGTGCATTGTACATGTACGTGTACTGGTGCATGTGCGCAAAACAACATTCGTGACTGTTATTCCTCATCCTAAACTTATTTGGATATTATTTCATTTGTATTTCGTTCTATTTCAGTCACTAGGTAAGGATGCGATCAAGAACTACCAGTACACAGAATGTGGGCAAACTTAATCAAATAGGTATTTTTAAACACATGCCTTCGTCTCACCGATGCACTGCAGAACACCAGTGACATAGACTGTCAGCAGCCAACTGTAGGTGGGGATGGGTGTCATGGGGGGGGGCTTATCAAAGCTGGGGGGGAGGAGATGAACAACAGCTTGCAAAATTTACATCAACTTTATACACTACTCATCATGATTAAATTGGCCCTATTCCAGTCAAGGATGTTTTGGTCTTTTCTAGGAGACTTCAGCGATACATCTCACAGCACGCCAGCGCCAGTCAAGAGGCTAGATCTACTTCATGGCTTACCAGTACATGTATAACTGCATTTACACTGTAGCATTAAAATAGTTTGGATTCTACTAGTCATATACATGTAGTGATCTAAATTATCAACATTCATGTACATGTACCGTACATGGCCATGTTGCCCTCATGGCTGGGGTCAGTGAATGCAACAGTGTAAACAAATAAACAAAGAAACAAACAAAGAAACAAACAGACAGACAACACACACTGCAATGCAGATCCTTATAACCACTTCTTTCAAATTCAGATCCCTCAAAAAAGGCAGTCTAGTTATACACCTGGGTCAACAGGATCGAGGCCCACAATTTACGAAGAGCCCATCCACAACCCATCTTAACCACGAGCCATGACAGACGTCCCCATGCGTATGTGTACAATGATCGATCCACACTCACACTGTATGTACACAGATCTCTTAAGGGTTAAGGATTCAATCCCCCTAGAAATGAGTTGTGAACATAATTTTTTCTAATGGATTTCAGAAAGTACTGAAGTTCAGTGCATTAAACATACCTGTACATGTACCGGTACATGTACATACATCATACGTACAATAAATTTGCATGAAAGGCATCAGTGCGAGAACAAGCACGTGAACCAAAACAAATGAATACCCCATTCATTTGCACTGCACATCCTGATTCAAAATCATGTCACACTTCGGTACCCTATCCGGTTTGTAAGTGTGGCGTCACTTCAGTTGAAACTACACCCACTGGACACAGAGGTATATGGAACCATGGAAACGGAATTTAATGCACAACTTTAGTCTTCGTCTAATGGCAGCCTGCAATCAGTGGTGTGTCAGCATCTCTGATAAAGTCACTTATGAACCGGGTATTCCTTTACCCTAACAACCTTAAAAATTTTGAAGGAAAACCAAAGATACAAAAAAGGAGGTCCTGCAGATGTACGGGTACTCCTGCAGGAGTTGTAAATATTTTCCTTCTCTTCATCTGTTTCTTTCCTGAAATAAATTGTCAGTCTTTTGTACCGGATAGATCTTCAAATCTGCAGATTACCATGAGATTTACATGTCGATGGTTGTTTACCTAGAACCTCGAGGTACAGCACCCTTCAAAGGCTCAAAGCATGCTCTCAAACCCAGTGCCATAATGCTTGTGAAGAACAGGTGTCTTCATATCAGTCACTGTGAAACAGGACCCCAGCCCACGAGAGAGTCTGAAGGCTCAAAATGCCCACCTGTTCCATTCACAGTTACTTCAAAAAGGGATCTCTGAAGAGCCACATGAAATAACACCATTGCACTGTGCTAAGTACATTGTGCACATTCTGTTGCCTGCCAAACGCACTCAATACACCAGTTGACACTGCATACATGGACATGCACCTTGTGTTGACATGCCTGATTGTTTTAGCGTAATAAAGAAAAATAAATGAAATGCTAAGTTTTTAAAGTGTGAACATTTTAAGCTGGATTTTGCTGATGGTTTTCTGAACTGTCCCTTGACTGCCGAGGATAACCCTATAGCCTCAACATGCCTCTAAAAATCTTGTTCCCGAGAGGGGAATCTTGTGTGGATGTACCGGTAAGGCACAAGATCTTTAGTACCGGGTACCTGCTTTGTGTAAGTTTCCATTTTTTGTTCCCGGGTCCACACAAGGTATACATGTAGCATACATGTACATGTATATGTACTAGTCGTATTACATGTGCACGTCATCATCCTCACAAAAATGTTTTCTTGGTGTACATCAGTGCAAATGCAATTGCCCCTGAAGCCTTAATTGTGCAGGTACATGTACATATACGTATACACTAACACGTATACTTCATACACATTTTTCTACTGAATATTGCTTATGAATGAATTTGATTAATACCATATGGCAGAGCCAGTGATCTGCTAACCACATGTACCACTTAAACCAGCCTAAGGTGTGAGCCTAATCAACACAATATTGATTAGTATGTATATGCACCTACCCGTACAACAAATACGGTACACACACAGGCATCTTTGAATCCTTTCACAGCATCTGATACAATTTTAATTAAGGCTCTGCTGGACGATGTGCTACTATGCTGCATTATCAACAACGAATCAATATGCTGCAAAAAATGGACACAAGAGTTTAGAGGGTCTTGCACTTTTATCTCATCCCCCGTAAAAATAAATAAAAATGGGAAAAAATTATGGCACAGTACGGTTGAATTTCAATTATCAGTCATTTACATGTATTTTAGTTTTGCTTGTACAGTACTTATATGGGAACCATCTTTTTTTATTAAGAAATGGCTGACCACATTTCTACTGTCAAGTGGTCACACAGATTGCACACAGACCTCGGCTGACATTTTAGAAGCCCTTACTCTCTCCTGAAAGGGTCTTTGTGTGCCAAATGGAAATAAAATATGGCCAGGCCTCAAGGGCTCGTCCATTTTTGCAAGCATACAAACTACTGTACTGGGTTGGGGCTGTGTGTAATTCATTAAAAAAAAAGGGGTAGCAAATGCTTTTTTACATGTAGTTTGTATGGGGGAGTTGGTCCAGCACTTAATGCCCTCGTGAAAATTATGAAGAAATATGGTTGACCCTAAAGATGACCACCCTTCGTGTCTATGTATGTACGGTCATTCCAAAATGTTACCTGCCAACACAGAAATATTTTTGAGGGAAATGTACATTTTCAACATGGGGAAAGGCTTGTTTATCAACCAAATCTAAGAATGTTACTGATATGTCCATGAACATGTACATGTAAGCTGCAGTTATTTTACCAAATGGCATCTTTGAGGAATGCATGGAATCACTAAATACAAAAGGGAATGGAGATTGAAGAATGGTCGTAAATTTAATCAGTAGATCGGTTCTGGAAAAACGGGTTCTTGATTAATGACAAGACTTTGGGCCAAGACAACTGATGTACAGTGTACATGTACATGTACTGGTCAAATTTGAATAGAGTCTGGTACATCAAGTTCCTTAAATTTGCGTGAACATAATTTGAATTCTCCATACTTAAGATACTGTTTTGACACCTCGTAATTCAGGGCAAGCTTTGAAGGGACGCCTTGCACTAATACATTGTTTTCAGTGAATAAGAAGGGCACAAAGGAACCAAACCATTCCAGAGATGGTGTGTGTAGTCGCTACGCAGAAGTTTGCCCCGAATCGTGACGTACATGTACAGCAGCAGTGTCTTTTGTCTAGGGAATTCAATTAATGTTTAAGTGCAATCAGATAACTCAGTGTACCAGATTTTATTCAGATTTACATGTACCGGTAGCTCGCAAAAGGCTTACTGCAGGTAAAGGGTAAACATTCAACTGCAAGTACCAGGTATATTTGTCAACTTGTACCCAATTTTTATTTGTACTGGAAGTAACAGGTTTTAGGCCCTACATCTCAAAGGTCGAAGAGTACAGAATGGAAAGAATGTACTGGAATAGGTGATCCACTGCTGATAAGCCTGCATTAATTACACAGATAAGATCCTACAAATACATTTCTGGTGAATACATTAAGATAACACAAACTGATACAAAGGGGCACAAGTACCCACAGAACTGAAAGTTTAAACCACTGAAAAACTGATGATATCATCGTCCGAATCAATACACCGCACTGGCCCTCAACTAGAAAAAGACATTGCCAGTACATTTCCACCATGCGCGCATGGACGCAAACACAATATAAATACTTTTTCGTATCCAATATCGGTACATCTTTGGAATACCAGTGCTGTATTTCACATCAAATAGACATGCATGTACATGTAGGTACATGTACATTTACCAGTAGGCCTACATGTACTATACTTGTAGCTTGATCTGTGAAGAATGAATCAAAACTGGGCCCAATTTCACATTGCTGCTAAGCGCACAATTTTATGCTTACAGGCTCTGTGTATTTCATTGAGATGATAAGCAGTAAGCATAGGAAAAGGCAGGCTTACCAGTGCCTCGAAGAAAAAATTTCGCTTCACTTGGTGACATTAGGGAAATCTCTATACATGTACAACTGTTAACCATGGCAAGCACCGTCATGAAAAAGTATAAGTTACAGTTAGGAAAACTTTGTACTACAATAAATGAATTTAAGCCTGATTTTTCTGATGTAAAGCTGTGCCATAATATTGGGCCCTGGTTTAAAGTCATCTGGTACTTCTGAAAAAGGATCTTTGTATTGTAGACTATACTGCGTATGTAAGGAAGATCATTGCAAGCACCAGCCCATCAATTACAAGTTGCACTCTACCCAGGTAAAGTACAATGTATACATGTACCGGTACATTACAGCAAGTGTGCATAACAGGCAGTAGAATCTAGAAACAAGTAACTTGACCTGCTCACATGAACAAACATCAGTTTTTGCTGCCATTTCGTGCTCACTGCAGAGACCTTAATTTGTAAATTAACTTTTAAGTCACCAAGGTCAAAATACTTCAAACTTGATAAGCTTCTAACGTATTCCACAAACATGTACCGGTACATGTACACATGTATGTACTTTCAATGGCAGAATTTGGTGAAAAAAAATTGTTTAAGGTCACACAAGTTCCTTTGTCTTCTTGGGCACTGACTTGGTACGCCTCTGCATCATTTTCAGATTGCACATAGAGGCTACACATGCACCACTGCATGTGAATGGTTAGGGCACCATGTCAATTACTGAAGGATGGATTTTGGGTTTTGTGATGAAATACATGTACACTCAATCCAATTAAAAAAACATTTACATGTACACGTAACGGTATCTCTACCTGTCCTCCCTCTTAAGTAACCACACAGACTACAAAAATTAAAAATACAGTGTATGTGAACATGTACGGGTACCGGTACGTCTAAGCGAACATGTCAATTCTGACACTGTGATTTACCACTTCATGTTCCCATACATGTATTCTTAGGTCATTGTCTTTTGCCTCGACTGTAGATGTACAAACGTCATTTAATGATAACTTGCAGCCTGGAAGGAAACCAAAGAAAGTTCTACCGAGTACCTGTAGGTTTCTCATTAAGAAACGAAATAATGCACGTGTACACACACACAAACAAGTAAGTGTGTGTTTGCCTGCAACTGGGGACCCCCCATTGTTCCTCTTTTGTTTGTACTTTAACTTTTTTAGAAGACCACCCATATGTTTTGTACACAGTTGTCAACTGGGGACCCTCTGTCAATCGGGGACCTTATTGTCCTCTATTGTTCAGGGTCCCCAATTGAATGCAGAAACAAACTCAAACACACACACACATGTACCTTACATACATGTACATACTGTGGACATTCATTTCTTTTCGTGCAGTTAAGAAAACTCAGTGAAAATATTCATTTTTCTTGAACTGGGAACAGCAACTATTCCTCTTCCTTTTATGACAGATGACTCCTACCCCAAAATGCCTCTAAAATTTTTTTCAGAGAAGGGGAAACGTCCTGTGGACGTGTGTAAGTCAACAGAACGTCTTCCTTTCCTGCATCATGTGGACATCTTTTGTTGCATACCTGTACTGCAAATTTGGCAAGGTGCATACCAATTGTGCCATGTAAGAAGTTCTGTTGGTATCCAAGGCACAGACTATTGTGTTGACAGTGACACACAAGCTGTCAATGAAATCTCCATGTGCTGGATACATGTAGTCACATATGTTCTTTCTGAACAGACACTTCAGGAAAGTCTGGGAACAGTGGAGCATGACAGTAGCGAGGAAGGAAACTGACCCACATACATGTACATTCCCAAACATTGTATCCTTGTGGACACATGGCTTAGTTCTGGAGAGCACACATGTTTGGTACCGCTACTAGCGTAGCGGTATGCTGGGTTCTTATGAAAAAAAAAGGAAAATTATTTTTTCAAGTGTAGAGCAACAATTTACTCTTACCGGTATTTCAAACTTAGCGACTTTTCCAAAACATGTGCATGTATCATCATGCCTACAATAATTGAGCCCCCTCACACAATGATTAACTTGAGAGATGATTCTTCCACAAACAGTAAAGTTTGTTGACCTGACACATACATACATGTACCAGTACACTTAGTGAGTAACAGAGCATCATGTCAACAGGGGTCAACAACTACAGCACCAAAAAGGCCCACACAAGGTCACAGTCCCACAGATGAATGGCCCTCCTGGCATTTTAGGAGAGGCTGAGGTCCTTTCAATGGTCACAGCTGATAATTGCCCAATGGATCAACAGCCAATTAGAAAGGCATTAACTTGCAAAGTGCTGTAAATCATGAGGTGTTGGCAATAGGTTCAGGCAAAAAAGCTGCCATAGCCAACCAACACAGAGGAGTTCTCCCACATTATATACACGTGTACATGTACACTCTGTTTTGTACATGTACATGTTAGTACGTATACGATACCCGTGCACTGAAATACGAGTACCTGGTACTTTATGTACAATATAACCCAATGTTTAAATCATATACCGGTAAATGTACATGTACATTCTAGCTCTACATGTACATGTACTGTAAGGTTGTACATGTACATGTACATACACTGTATGTACACATACATGTACGGTACTTACAGACAGTGCATAACAGACATGACATGTACATACCAGTACATGTACACTCATGGACATAAATTGATGTACATGTACGGTGTGTACACACAATACACGATAAGAACCTACATCTAAGGTCTGGTAGAGGATGAACAGGGGTTTAGATAACGTGCGTATTTAAGCTTCCCGACTTGGAAATTTAGTCAAAATACACAGCATAAAGCCTCACACAGAACGTACATGTAAAGAAGACTGTGCTTTCTACTATAGAAAGAGTACCCTAAATTTCTGTACTTTTTCATGTTTCATCAATTAAGCCCTGCCCAACAAAGTAACATTCGTAGCAGATGCCACTGAAACCGATTTGTTCCTGTTTGTCTGCGTACAGCTTTTCCCGCTATACCGTGCATTACAATGATAAAATATTCAGAAAATCCCAAATCAACTTGAAAGACCCAAAGGAAAACGTGTTGTAGAATGAAATGGGCTGCTGTGCACGCATTGTGCGCACGGATTGTTTTTGTGTACAAAAACGTGGTCACCAGACTCTGTGAAGACACGATGTCGTAAAATTGATTTTTAGCCCATGGGGACCACACTATTTTCATCGATTTTTGCATGAATAGATAGGGTTTGAGTTGCCCGAACTCCTTGTGGAAAGTTCTGCAAAGTTCTGCTGGGCATTTTTTCAAGAGGCACGTTAGAGGCTTCCCAGTACATCTGCAAGAAACCAGGTATCATTTTTGGAAAATTTGAGTCTGAAATCCCTTAGAAAGATCGCGGTTTAGATCGGGAGTGTGAGCGCATTCGACCACCGAGTGATGAAGTGCACTGTGATTTTCTGATTGTCCACCACCAGGCATGTGCACGTGGCAGTCGGTCAACATGGCATCCACGCACGATAGCCTCACACATGCTGCCGTACACGGGTGGATACGGACTTGTGTGATTTTGTCTTTGGTGTCATAAGTTCATGGTAATCACTAAGCACTGTTTTTTTTCCGTGTTTTTCAAGAGAAATAACTACAATATTATTTTGCCTACAGGCAAAAGGACTAACTCACAGAGAGCATGGGTACTCAGTTCCTCCAACTCTTAGGGAGTACAGTACTTTCCCTCTCACGAAGAAGCAGAGTACAATATGAAACAATACCGAGGGCAAAAGAGTACTATACTCTAAGCAAAGAAGTGGGTATTGTATTCATGGCTTGAAGAAAATTATCTAAACCCCTCAATGAACTACAGTGCATCACTGAACCCTCAAAATCACACAAACATGGTTAGAAAAATAGTGATACAGTTTTACTCCTACATGTAAGTGTACGTGTATGTACTTGCTGGACCTGCACTATAAACACTTGGAATATAAGTAGATGTGCAGTAGTAGTTACTGTGCATGTATAAAAAAGAGAACATGGCAAATTGGCTTCCAGAAGCCTACCGGAATTCTCATACATGTACTTGTACATGTATGTACAATAATATTAAGCAAACAGCATTCTATAAGTACATGTACTGGTATTTCATGTATATTGCCAAAATAAAATATTGACATATGATATTGTACAGTATCAACTGGTATTGATTTTTCAGATGCAACATTTGAGACATTAAAAACGATTCCCTTGCCTTTTCCCATGCCACTATTCCCACTTAATGGATCAAAATCTGTACAAATCTCTATTTCAACACGGTCATTTTTGGTAATTCCAACTGAGCACAGCAATTTGGAAATTGCATCAAATGGGATGAAAAAGCCATTACTCAATGCGGTATGCCAACTCTTTTTATTGATTTAAATAAAGGAAACCTTTCCACCCACATACATTCCACGTGAAGGCTGCTACTGTACCACTGGTTTTGACATACCACAGGCTAAGCTCACTGCACAACCAGGGAAACCACTTAACAGGTTCTGCCACTGAACAATGGAAAGGATCAACTCAGCTGTAACCCTAGCGTGATGTCCCATTGTTCACTGACATCCTTTGTCAGAGAATACCCTAAATTCCTGAAAGTTCATTAGTCCATCCAGGCAACCTCTGTTCCCTTTTAAAATGGTCCTTCCACATGGAGACCAGAAGGCTGGACAATGTCGTGAACAAAAGATTGTGAAAGATTAGATGTTCTTCAGAAACTGATTTGGAGTGGGATCCAATTATGTCCTTTCTTGTTTGTTTTACATCCCTATGTATGTGACGGACCCCCTGGATTGGCTTGCCCTGTTTGTGCGTGACTGCATGACTGGTGCCCTTTCCCTTGACACCAAACTCATCAATGATTTGATTGGTGTCCCATCATCAACAGTTTTATATGTAAGCCGTGTTTCCATTAGACTTAGTATTTTGGGCAAACTTACCGTACCGAGACAATGGTAACATTTCCCATTTTAAGTCCAGATTTCTACCGGCCAATTTCTGCCCAGGAAAAATTAGCCAGACACTTTTTCAAAATGGAAAGTCCAGTGCGGACAATGAGAGTCGGTAAACGATGAGAAAGTGTCCAAGTAGAGTGTACATCTGGCCCAAGCACAACGGCATGTTTCATACAGGGAAACTACGCATTCGCACGTTACACGTTTGCCGGGGTATGGCATGTGGCAAATATTTCCTGTACTTTTTTTCTTTTGGTCGCAATCATGGCAACAATTGTTATGGACATTGTTGGAAAATTAACTTGTGTTAAGAAAACACCATTTCCAGATGATAATGAGGACAGTAATGTTGTGTCTAAAGACAAAAGTAAATGCAGAAAGGTCACAGAAAGTGCCCTCATAAGTCATTGCATTGCCAGCTCGGTTACTTTTCCTGCGGTCTCGCTAAACTTTTCCTGTGTGAAAAGTTCAAGTGTGGACTGTGGTCACACTGACCATTTTTGTTATTTGACCATCGGCTCGGTAAAACTCAGGGGAAAAAGTCCAGTGCAAACATGGCTTTCAAAAAGTGAAGCTTACATGAAGTGGGTATAATTAACACTTGAATTGTAATGTCAAACACTGTTTCATTCATTCTCCTACCATAGGGCATGTACGCACATGTACATGTATGTACTGGGTATGAACCTTTTTAGAAAATTACCATGTGTAAGTAATATCAAACACAAGTTTAAGATCAATCTTCCTCGCACTGCCAAAAGTACTGGTACACAGCACTTGTTTATTTTTCTTCATCTTTATCTTCAGCTCTGTAAATATACTGTCAAAAAGCAAAGGCACCAAGTTGCAGTAATTGAAATCACTGGTCATTTTGCCTTTGAGAAAAATTCTGCTAGGATTGAAACGTCAGCCCTCCATATTTTGCGATTTGTCACTGTAGTCAGCAAGCAGTTTGAAGCAGTTTTGTATTACATATCTCTGGTATTTGAAATCAAATATGAGTAGTGCATTTATCTGCATGTACCGTACCCAGTAGATGTACATGTATTTAGCAAAACATAATGTCTTATATTGGGGCAATTCCCGTAAATTTGTATCTAGTTGCAGGTTCTAAGACAAACGTCTGCTGTGAGACTTCAGGTTACATTTAAAGGCAGTTTCTGGGAAATACGGTTGTTATATCTGACATGCAATACATCACACTTCCCGCTCAGTACAGTGAACCCACCAGTCATGCCAGTGAACACAATACATGAAGTTGGGATCGTCCCTAGTTAGGTTGTAGTTGGATGTGCTCTTTTTCGTACATAGGAAGCAGCACATTGTTCTGGATGTTAGAGGTAATCTCCCCCACCTTTTTATTAAACAAAGTGTTACCTTTCATTTGTAACAAAAGTAGCTCCGTCAATCTCTGAGCCGGAGTAACCGGTATGAAAACAGGACCAGGTTTTTAGCAGCAAGATGATATTTTGGCAATCCTGCCCTTCACTATTAAAGCTCACATACATATATACATTTTATATGTGAAATTCTTTTTCTGGGTGCTTGGCCTGAAAACAATATTTTGATATCAAAAGTGGGGACCCGACACAGGCCTACTGGTATTTCACTTACTGACTTAGATTGTCTCCATGTGGTAATACAAGTTTCTGTGGTCTCTGACACGCATTTCATTTGGGAAATTCATTTCTTCCCCAAACAATTCCAGTATTGTCAGTCTTCTCACATGTCTGATCAAATTTATTCTTGGAAATAAACCCCATATTTTTGCTGTTCACCATCCACTGAGCTCCCACAAACCCCACAGTTCTTGGGGTAATAGACAGGCTTGCATCTGCTAAATCATGTGACCTACATTTATAGTGGGTATCAACCCCTATACTAGCAATGTGTGTTTTGAGTGTTGTTTACAAACAACAAAGCCAATTTATAGTATCGTACCCCACACACCTTGACGGAGGTTGGTTTTATTTTTGGTAAATGATATTTATGAAACACTTTGCTTTGGGAGGATGCCATGTTTGTTGATTTACCCATTATAGGGGGGTTCTGCATTGTACATGTAGGTCCCGTCACTTAACGGGCACAGTGAGTCTATTCTTGGCAGCTCATGATTTCCAAGCAATTACATTTTTAATTTAAAAAATTTAGTAGGCCTACCACATTACTTACCGGGAAGTTAACTGTGAAAAGTTGCCTCCACCAAGTAGCCTTACTTTGCTGAATAGAACTCCATTGACGAGGGGTATCGAGGACAATTCCACCAACTCAAAGCTCACATTAAACTTGTACTTCTTCTTCTTCATTGTGAATGTCATCAAGAGAACAAGTACTCCTTGCCACGTCAGGCCTTTCAATTTAAACGATTCCAATTTCGCCAGACACAGCCGAGTCGTAAAAACATGAAAGCGGAAGGCAACAAATCGCTAGGCCTTTGCCTTCTGTTGAAAAGTTCCAGTAGGCCACATTTATGTTCCTACATAGGCCTACATGGCTGTGTTGACTATCACTGTGACTTCGGGAAGACCAAACACTGGGATGCCAAAATGATGCACGCACATTAACGGACAGGTGGGAAATTCATACAGCCTCACACCATGACACTCAGCCGATCAACTCATCTTGACAATCAGTCACGCAAGAGCCGCCCAACACCGAAACGAAACAATCGGGAGGAGAACAAATCGAATTCTTTCCAACCAACAATCCAAGCAACAAGTGGCGCGTAGTTGAACTCACAACCAAGAGTTACTTCGGTATCGGTCCAAAAACCGGAAAGAAAGAATTAGACTAGACAAAATGACGGATGCAAGGGCCTAACGTATAAACCTATTCCCCGTACCCGTTCCGTCTTGTTACCATCCGTTCCCAATTAATTACACGTAACACCGGTGCACCGGAAGCTATGCTACTATTAGACTGGTGTCGCGTGTCTCAAAATGTTGCTTCTCAATTATTTTAAGGTTGGGTACCAATATACTCGGTTGGCAGACCGCGCGCCCATCAATCGATTAGTATAGCGCCCTCTGTCACAATTTTTGCTTTTTCATTTTCCGAATAATATCCCCCCATAAAACCCCAAATGAATTCACTTTTGGTCCCTCATCTTTTACTACAGCAAATAAGACAACTGGACAAGGAACACCTGAACTTGTGTGTTAGGCTAATCAGCAAAAGATTTACAAGGTCTTGGTATAATTTAGGCCCAAAGCCTAATTTTAGGAAGCTGCTGGGCGGAAACAAATATGAGCTTCGCAAATTTAAATAGCTCACTGGAGAAAATAAATGGAGAATCCACTTCAAACACGTTATTTTGGGGAGGGGAGGCAGTAAGCTCATAATTTTCTCAAATGAGCAATTTCTGCCCACAATGAATTTATTTACACAGTAATTAGAAACTGGTCTGGTCATCCAAGATCCCAGGTCCGAAAACAAGACACAATTTAAATTCCCCCAACAAAACAGTATTGTGAACTAAAATGCCCTTCAACAAAACAGTATCGTGAACCAACAATGTCCCTCAGCAAAAAAGTATCAACAACTACCATGTTGCTGGTGCAAACACAACAACTGTTAAGAATTTCCAGCGAACTCATTTGGGTGAATTAATTGTAATCATTCATAGTGACCAAAACGCAAAAAGCATTTGGTCGTTTTATTGACATATGGCAACCTTCGTTCTCACTTCTATGTGCAAGCATGCATACAACATTTACGAGTTGAGGGATATCTGTTAGCCAACAGTGGCAAATTGAATACATCAAAGGTAAGCTGCAAGAAGATTTGGCATCTATTAACAGCAGAGAGCAAGCAAAGTCTCTAACGCTCACATTCTCGGCAACTATTAAATTCATGTCAAACTCACTGACATGTCAAACTTTTCAAAACACTAGGACTAAAAGCCCTTGAAACTCCCAGGGTTTGTGGGGCAAACTGCCCCACAATCATTCGATTTAGTGCCCCATTTACTCCAAAAATAACTTGACTTATCAAATGAATATTTAGTAGTTCCTTAAATTAAAGAAACAATTAGCTGCATCAAGTATCTCAAGAAATTATCCTAAAATTACATGAAAAATGAATACCCAGACAAAAAGTCCCTATACATCGTTGGTAATCTATACAAAATAATTTTGATAAAAAATTATCTTTAGCTCTCAAGACACAAAACATATCAGAATTGGCAAAAGATACTTAAGCTGACAGGAACACTTTCAGAACTAATAAAATTCCTCATTTTTATAAAATATTTTATATAAAATATAAAAGATTCCCCAGGAAACAAGTTTATAAGGTCAGTTCACTAAATGAGATCAATAAAGTTTTTGTTAAATGTAAGTTGTTATTCCAAATTTTCTTCTTAGACATTTCCCATTAAAGGGTCCACATGAAGTTTTCTTAGCCACACATGTTGCACACTCTTCTGAATTGAAAGGAAACTATTTGACATCCTTTGCGGGTAAAGCGCATTGAAAAGTGCACTGTTTGAACTTGTAAAATTGTCCAAGCTTTTATAGGCAACTCATGAGAGTGCTCTTGTCATGAGGTTAATCAGGAAAAACACTGTTCAGTCGATGAATGTTTTTCTGTTCAAATCAGGAACTCAACATTTGCTCATTAGAGACAGGGTTGCTTGTTAGCTTATTACAAAGAAATCACATAACACATTGAAAATGAGAAGGAAACGTAGAACAGCAAAATATCAACAATTTCAGCAGATGTTGTGCACAAATCAAGGTAGCAATGAGATTTTCTCTCTCTTAAATGACATCACTGTTTTTCTCACCAATGTGAAAACTCACAATAGTATAAAAATAAAACAGGCATCATATACCTTTTGAAATAGCAAAGCAAAAATGGAAAATAAGGTTCATTGGAAAAATGGTACATTTTCAAGGGCTGCAAAATTATTGTGTTGTAAAGGCCCTTTAAACTACCACAATACACCTAATTAGAAATGCAGTATTCCTACTGCAGAGAAATATGAAAACATAATATATTACAATATTAAGCACGCTTATTTCAGTTACACATTGATTAGTAAAAGAAAAATCCTCAAAATTAAGAATAGTTCATGTTACTGTTCTGAACTACAATGTTTCTTTTACTGATATAAAACTAAATTGTTGAGTCCTCGTTAAGAACATCAATGGCAGGTGTAAAACACATTCAACACGAGGTTTTGACTGATGTGCATTGCGCTTTGAACCTGAGCAATTATACGCAGCTGAAAAGCATGAGTTCAATTTCAGTCTGTAAAACAATCTATACATACACATTCTTTTTTGTACTTGATTCATGCATTAAAAAATGCACAATCACAATCTTAAAAAATGACAGCATTTCTTTGGCTAAAATAATAAAGCAAAAACTCACGTTTTTTACTGTCCTATTTTGCAAGAGTTAAATGGCAGAGACAGAGTTTGGAGTTAAAGTTTTGAGTTGAACAATCTGTGTCTATTTCTGTAAAACAAATCATGCTTGCGTAACTTGTTGGGTAATTTCATGCACCATTTTCTCAATTGGAGCTTCTGCTGCTGCTTTATCTGCAAGCTCCAGGATTGTATATCAAAAATATGCGAGTCTAATGTGTATAAATGGAAAATGCATCTACACTAAGGGTATGGGTCTTGTTGACTCAAAGTCTAAAGCCTGGCACCAAAGGTAACATAACCAAGAATTAGACCACACACACTTGTATGTACAACAGGACAACAAGTGTGATAGCCTAGTCTCAACCTTAAAGAGCTGACTTCTTCAGACCATCTTCCATCACTACCCCCCCCCAAATATCAGCCATCACAGGCCTAATCTTGTTGAAACTTGGAAAGCGTGCGTAAAAACATTCACTTTGAGTTGATCTGTGAAGTTTTAATTAAATTTAAGAATGGCTTTTGTTATCATTACATCATTTTTTTAACACCTTCGCGCCGGTCATTCTTTTGACCATGAATGCTGGGCTGTGGTATGCCCTGAATGGAGGGCTTTGTCCATCAGCCGGCCCCATTAAACCAGCAGCTGCATGGTGAATAGACTGTATGTGTGGTATGCACTAATCCTCACACAAAGCCGCGGCTCTTGCCGTCTCCGGAAGCAAAGGGATTAAGTTCATTACTATTCTTCCCACAATTATGTGACCCAAATTGAAAAAGAAATTTGAAATAAACAAAGTAGTCAATGCTCAGCAAAACCTCTGTTGAATTCAACCATGTGCACATGCCCAGTGTATTGAAACCAGTCTCAAACACCCATTTTAAACTGGCCATGTGACAGGCTCTGGACCAATGAGAATAGACACACAGTGGTATTTAGGAGTACTTCTTAAATGCTGACGGGTGACATTAGCACATGTCTATGTCCAGGAGTTCTGGTTGAGGAAAGGAAGCAAGCATCGATGAAAGCAACTTCCACTCAGAAGCAACGGACTGATTCAGACACTGGCTACACTATATCTGGCTATGTTGAAAAGCAGTGTTGCCAAGACCCCTCTCCTTAAGATGACCACAAGACCCCCCCAAAAAAATAATCTCAAGACCAAGACACAAGAACTCCAGTCTGAACTCACTGGATACAACAAAAACATTCCTCCAATCGTGACTGTTTATCACGTTCCTTGTGACTGGTCTTGTGCCTGGTCTCAAAAACGGTCTCAACCAATGGTAATCATCACACTGCACTCTTTTCTTACAGCTAGCAATGATCAGTGTAGAGCAAATAGCTCAAAACTTGGTCTCTGATTCGATCTCGCCATCCAGATCCTGGGTGTAGTTGGGCAGGGGCAGGGTGCCACCCATGCTGGTCCCGTGCTCCAGATGGACATTCCAGGCATGCTGGCGGTCCACTTCTTTGGCTGGTCCCCAAGATTCCAGAGGGGTAATCATTGCATGCCAACGCTTTACAGGACAAAATTGGGCAAAACGTGTGGTTTGAAAGTTTGCATGGACATAGCAATGAGACAAACATATGTGGTTTCCAGTTCTTTCCAAAATCTCACACAACAGCCTGATCTGATCAAATGAGTAATATCAAAAGAGAATATGCCATGTTAGTATAATGGTACTGAGGACATCCACTCAGGCTCATAAGGTACCAAGTCACACGAGGCACAATATGCCAAAAATGTAACACATTCATGAATCTGACCTCACAAAGCATTCACGGCACAATCCTGAAAAGTGTCCCAGTTTGTGAACCAAAGACTCCCTGTGATTCTACAGGTTTGTGCCTGCTGTCACGCTGAGTGCATACTGGCCTTTACAGATGGATTAAAATGATATGGATGTAGTTGTTGTTAACAATATATGGCAATCTACACAAGAGAAATACAGTACTTTGTTTCAATTCAAATGCAGTTTTTATACTGACAATTTGAGAGACAAACAAAAATTGGACGCGTCGCCAAAAGCTCAGTGTCTAACAGAAACAGTTGTTGCATCAGAAGTTTGTAAGAGCAGTTGTTTTTTTACAGACTACTTTTAGAGGCTTTTCAAAGTTGGCTGCCAAAAAAAGGGAAAAAAAAGCCAACCTCCACCCCATTATCAAGGAAGCCTATAAACCAATGAGACCCTTTCCTACCACCCATCCTAAAACATTTCCAGGGTTTAAATTCCCTCATCCCCTTTTCCAGGGTTGTCAAATAAAAAATAAGTCCTTTCACAAGTCCCTTCACAACTCCAGTCACAACAAGTCCTTTTACAAGACAAGCAAAACGTAACGGTGAACACTGAAAAAGAATCCTTTTGTCACAGTTCACTTGAATAGCTTGTGGCTTGGCTTAAGACTGGATGACTCGTGATGGACTTGCTGGGACTTGTGACAGAGTAAATCGCTGCTCTTTCCACTGACTTACCTGATACAGGGTTCCCTTGTTCATGACCAGGTCCTTGATCCAGACCAATGGAATTCCGATGAAGGCAAAGAACGTGAATGACCAGCCAATGGCCATGGCCCAAGGGGGGAAGGGACCGTTGTACTCCGGGTCATTACGGAATACCCATCCCCCTACCAGCGCCACCTGTGATGTGATGTGACACAGTTTGTAAAAGTTATATGTTTGGTTAGATTTTAGTTAGAAGTGTAATGAGCCTCCTTGAAAAATGGCAGCCACTATTAAATAGGGCACGATTTGGTGCAGCTGAACATAAAAGAGTTCATCCAGGTCATGTCCCCTATCCAGCCTCATCACTGCATCTTCAGGCATTGGGGGATCACAGTACATCACAAGAATGTATCATTTTGATGCTTACAGTTTTTGCTGATGGGGGGGGCAGCCGCTTGCAGAAGGGGGGCAACCCATCAGGGCCCCTTTGGTGAGCGACCCAAAAAGAGGAGACAGGCTAGTGGCAAGTTCTTCAACTGGGCCTACGACCATAGCCCTTTCCCCAATGTACACACACATGAAAGATGACACTGTACATGCATTATTCAAACTGAAATTGATTGTGCATGCTCAGTGTATCCCGTGCCAAATGTGCAGAAAACCTGTGCACATGTACTGTGAGTTTCCACCAATGGATAGTCGTGCTATGTATAAACACCCCCTTCTGTGGCAGCCATAATTCAAGATGGCTGATCACTTTGTTTTTTTTTACAGAATCTAGGTACAAACATCCCAACTAATGATTCCAAAGAGGGAAACGGGGCTGACATCTGAGCGATTCCACTTTAAATAGATGCTATTTACAGAGAAGCCATGTTTAATCATGCTCCAAGAATCAATCTTATGCACTGTCACAGGGGTGTTGTCAGACTATTTGGGGTTCCATCTCTCACTTCTCAAACGTCCAAAGTTAACATGACTTTCAATTCAGTGTAGCTTACTTGTGAGTAAGGCCCCTTTGGCAGTGCACCTATAATACAATTGAAGTTCTCTGCATCATCGATGGCCAGAAGTAAATGTCAAGAATCGAGATTCAAGAATCAAACAACAATAATCATCACTGCTCACAGAAAGAACACCTGGGGTGATCAAACACCAGCAGACAGGAAACCATAAGAAGGTCGGGATATCCACCCACTTGTCACCAATCATGGCGCGGATATCGTTGATCAGTCGCCGAATTCCATACAGGTAGCTCAGGGCCAGAGTCTCACACAAGGAGAACAGCATGTAGGAGTAGGATGGGCCATAGCCATTGAAAAGGGCTAGCCAGTACGGACCAGCCTGGATGAAGACAGGGGTGAAGGGAGAGGTGTCAGTTCATGCACACATATAAAGAGTAAGTCCCAAAAAGGGATAGCATCTTAAGATAAATCAGACTAAAGCTTAGCTACAAATTGAGGCTTCACTACTTACAGCCTGTACTATTTTGGGCCCAAAAACCTGACTTTTGAAAAAGAAAGGATGCATCAGCTTAACACCCAAAATTTTACAGTTTTTCTAACTGCGGTCTCATATCTTGCAACACTTGGAGATGCTGACAAGCAGTGATAGTTGTTAGTTGCTACACAGCATCAGATAGTGTACAGTGGTCCAGTTCAACACAGTCTGCCATCTCAGACTTTCTGGACACTGTGCGTCCCCCCAAAAGGGAGATTCGGACAATGTTCAATGCTGAACGATGTAAACCATCATCAGCCATCCCTGCCTGTGTGCATTTGCCACGTCAGGATCACACATTCTCCAGTACAAACTGCCTTCATGTACATTCTTTAACGGTAACAAAAAAGGGATGCCACAATGTCTGTGCCACTCAGCACTCCTGTGAAGACATTGACAAATCAATATCAATATGACTGAAGCATGTCCTCCACAGTTATGTACTGTGCACAGAGTAGTGAAGGCACACAAGTGTGTTGTCCAACAGGATGTTGGTGATAGCAGTGGCAAACTGCTGGGGTGGGGGGGTGCTGTGCCCTCCATTTGAAATATAGTAATGTACGTGCTACAGTTAGTTTACTTTTAGTAACCCCTTGAAATGGGGCGCCCATAGGATGCCCCCTTAGAAACTTCAACGCGATGACACTATACTGATTACTAAGTGCATCACATACTCTTATTTCTAGCTCTCAGTACATCTCAGTTTGCTCGTATGTTTTCTTTTTTGTCTTCATCATCTCGCTTTTGTCTTTTCTCTGAATAATTTGTCATTTTTTGTCTTGTTTTTGTATTAATAAGGCATTTCTGTATAAGATTTTCTCTTCTGAATTATGCCTCTGTATGGCCCCTTTTCTGCAGATCTGCATCTTACTCATTATTACTCTAGTCTTTTGTCAAATCATTTGTTTGTTGATCTGTATAATTTAGCAAATGTACTTTGCAATATGGAAATACACGTTAAATCAAAAAAAGTATCAAGTTTGGGTTTAAAAAAGTTAAATTCTTGTTTAAAGTCCAGGTGCAGTCATATATTTATTTATGAAAGAGTTGCAATTTGAAACACTTTGCTACTAGTGTGAACTCTTTCATCTCTTCCAACAGCACCAACAATGAAGTGGGCCAAATGCGACCATCGATACAATGCTGTCATTTCATATACATATTCTTCCAACCAGTGGGCCACACGATAGTGAGGATACTCACATTAGTCACACACAGCATTCCAATCAGGCATAGCGCTAGGCAGACTGCCCCAGTGGTTAGCTGACGATGGTGCCGACACAGGGGAAACTCATCTGTCAAGGCCGTCAAGCTTCTCTCAATGATAACAAACTATTGAGGAAAGAGAGGCAAATGTTAGTCCGGGCAGTCAGAAGTCACCCTTCAAATGACTCACAGCAGAAACTGAAGCACCAAACTGTGGTAACTTTACATGTATGTGGAAGGAATGTCTGCAAAAGAGTTTACCCAGCAGAAATGGAGCAGAAAACAAAAATCATACAATGGACTTTATGCACATGTAGCCCTTCACTGGTGGCAAAGTGAGAGGCTCGGCTGACTATGCTACGATAGGATGTTCCCTATTTCCACGAAACAGTTCTGGAGACAATTCAATGTCAGGGATATCTATCACAAAACAAGGAGGAAATGTTATGGAAATCAGCATAAGGAAACCACAGCAAAACAATGCTCACAGTGCAAGAAAATTAGTACCTTTCCATTTTTCCTAAAACACACATACGTGTTGAAAAGGCCACACCGGCTACGGAATAAAAACAATAAAGTCTACACACAGATGGTGAGACAGATTCAAAAGACATCATTTCTAGGTAACAAAGCCCCCTCTTTTTCTTCTGATATGGAAGCTCAGAGTAGTCATGCTTTGCATGTTTCAAACAAGGCTCATAGTTTTGCACAGAGATTATAAGTACTTGCTGAACATGTAGTGCCAATCTAATATCCCTGAGGGCTTTGGCCGAGCCATCTATCTCATCACCTTAAAAGTTCTTTAGTTCAGCTTTCTATGCTGCTGCGATACAGGCAATTTGAAGGAATCTACTGAAATAAATGGGCAGTTCCATGGTAACAGAACTACAGATTTTGACGCAAGTCAAAAGTGATGTTCTGAGAAGACTTTCTCGAATAAAAGAGAAAGGGGAACAATGATTTACTACTTCTGGCATCAACTTCAAGTTGAATTGAATTTTTTTTAAAGGCTTTCGCCTAAGCGATTATAAATGTCAATGCGTTGGGTATCTGAATGATGCTATTTTATTTATGTTGCCTTACCAACCTTACCATGGAATTGCCTCAATGAATACAATTTACAAAAGATATAAAAGCAAAAACAAATACCTGACTGTCAAGGCCAACAGTGATGAGCATAAAGAAAAAGAGAACAGACCAGACAGGCGCCACCGGCATCTTACTGACAGCTTCGGGATATGCGATAAATGCAAGACCAAAGCCTGCGAGAGAAACAAAGTTTAGACAGTGTGGCATACTCCAAACTCCCTCCATTAGCAAGTGTCAACGCAGTTTGGAAACATATATTCAAGTTTGTAACGGGTCGCTCAGATTCTCTGTGTTACTGCATTTTCCCATTCTAGGTGTCAGCACTGGGGGACAATACGGGCGATTCACAATAGTATGCCCCTAAGAGTCTGCAACGCGTTGGCCAATCACAACGCGCGAAATTCGCCGACCCTTTCCAAAGGCGCATTGGGTCGACAGATTTCGCGCATTGTGATTGGCCAACGCATTGCAAACTCCTGGTGGCGCACTATTGTGAATCGCCCGCATTTGCCAAAAGTATCATCAACAAGTAAAACTTGATTGAGAATGGATTGTGATGCCCAAGCTAAACAGTTTCTGCCAATCAAACTATGAAACCATTACTTTTTAACATCATGATTCTCTTTGTAGTCCTTTCAATACTGTCAAAAAATAATATTCAAATGAGGAAAAATATTTTTGAATACAATTCATAGTACATAATGACCCATACAGCACAGCATGCCCGGCCAATTTTCATTCGAAAGTGCACAACAAAAACTGTAGGGTGTTCATTTGAGGTGCCAAGTGCACAGCAAAATGGGGCTTCATCTGACAGTGTCCCCAAAGTACAATCAGTGACTGTAAGTTAACCACTGGGGTATGTTGCAGGAACAACAACCAAACATGTTTCAGAGAGACCGCAAAAAAAAAGGCAGAGGCACAAAATGCTCACATCAACCGAGAGACAACATATGACGTAACAGATGACATTGTTGACAAACGTTAATTTTGCTCAATATTCAACAAGTTTCACACTGCTACAGCTCTCTCTCTTCAAAGATTGGAATTGTACAATACGATAAGATTGCATTCATGATTGCTAATGCAGAAATACATTAGATTTGCTTTCAATTTCTCTTAGTCTGGCTATCGGTAGAATATTCACTCCTGGTTTGTACACTCGACACACAGACAAATTAGACTGAACTTTCTGACACCAATGGTTTGATTTTTACTCTGTCTTCTATTTGTTTTATTCATGACCGGCCCACTAATTCTAGTTTTAGCTTTGTTCTAATTACGGCGATATCTGGTTTAGCGACTAGTTCAGTTGTATCGGACGTAGTTGAATATAATCTAGTAGAATGTAAATTTATGTTAATCTTGTCACTGGGGAAGTGAATAGTTAAAGTTATCGATTGGAGTTAAATTCCTAATTAAGCCCCCTTTCTGTTTCTGTGTTTTCAGAATGTTGTCGTTCCCCTACGTCAAATAAAATAATTATACAGAAGCAACCATTAGAAGATTCTGGCTTGTATCGTAGTGATGTGGAGTTGCGCTTCTTGTCTGCACCACCTACTGTATCTTAGTCTCGCACTTAATAATTTGTGTATACTTTGCCTCGAAAGTATCACAAAATTTCTCCTCCAAAACAGAGAATTATTTGCTAACCAAACGTAAGTAGACTAGCACCATGTGCTGATGATATCGCTATACACAGCAGCGTGTATCCCATCCAATGTAGGCAACGTACCCTATACGGACTCTAGACCATGTCACCAAAGTGAATTGGATCACACCATTATATTGTGTACCCTTAGAACAATTTACCAGCGATTCACGCCTGTCATAATACCTTGAAAATTAAAATGAATAAAATTTTATATATCGACAATACTGATATTAAAAAAATGATATATCTGTATCCGCCAAAATACGATATTGATGGTGCCTATGATAGGCCCATGCAAATGTTACATTACTAACTGTTCATTGGTAGATTTTCCAATACATTTATTTGCCTACCCTGGATGCCAGTTGGAAATTACTTGGATGAATTCAATGCTCATGCAAAAACCCACAAAACTAATTATGCTTTTGTATCTTGCTGTAACTCCTCACCTTGAGACACCACATCCCTAACTTCTAAGCCCTGCTTCTCAGCCATGAAGCCCAGGATGGAGAAAATGACCACGCCCCCAAAGATGCTGGAGGCGGAGTTGAGAAAAGCAATGGTGGTGCCATCACTGAACAGAACAAAGAAAAGAAAGGAATAAAGATACATTTTGCTGGACAGAGAATCTGGATGCAATTGTACACGACATAAAGAAACCAATAAGAAGGTGCAACTCCACTCATTCAGCAACATCCTCTCCGGGCATTCCCTTCTATGATGTGAATAATTATTTCTAACTTTGTTTCATTGCTACTTCATGTTTTCCTCTTGGTTCCAAAAATAATTCAAGCCCACCAATTGTTATAAACACAGCCCCCTGAATAGCCTAAGGGCACTATACTCGTCAGCGGCGTATCCAGCTTTTGGTGTGGGAGGGGGGAGAGCAAATTCAAAAGCGAATGCAGCTTCGAGCTTATGTTGGGAGAAAACAGTATCACAAGCCTTACTCAAAAATCTGCCCCCTGCTGGATACGCTACTAATACTCGTACTTTCGATGACATGGCTCATACAGAACCTGGTGAAATTTTCAGCAGTTGATTCGGAGGTGGGAGCAGCTTGTCAGCCAAAATTACATATTTGGTGGGCTTGAAAACATGGTTCAAATTCTCCAAACGTATTCCCAAATTTCTTATTTTAAAATTTTGTAATGGGACGAGCAACCCTGAGCCAGTGCAAAAAAGTCTACTGTTACATAATTATATACACTTCCCCTGTCTTTTTGCCCAGTTTAAACCAATCCTGGTTGACAGAGTCGCATATCATGCTGAGTGACAGCACTATTCAGCAGTACTAATGTAACAATGCATTGTGTGCAATACACTCAGAACTTCCTGACAGGTCAGAGGTTGAATTCTTCAAGCGCATGAGTTCATGTACCGGTAAGAAAGGTCAATCAGGCTAACATGAAAATGTCTGTACTCGTCTACGGTTATGCGGAAGTTTGGCACGATTCCAAATGACACATTTTGGCGGGCTGTGCAGACCCGCAACTGGCGCAAACCTCTGCCAAGATATGGTCCTTCAGTATATTCATACAGCCATTCTCGTACCGTCTGCATGCTCATACTGTAGGTAAGTTACATGTACATTTTGAAATTTTGAAGGTTTACTTAATAATAAGTTAATTTGCTGTAAACACAGCATTTATGAAACAATGCTGTAAAAACAGGTGGTTCACTCAGATTCTGTGGGGAAAATGGGAAAACAGTTGAAAGGACTCTTTTACAAAGGTACTGTGGCTAATTATCTTTTACGGGGTTGGACATACATGTAGAAGGATAAGGCAATGGCAGATCCTGAAACTAAAATTTCTGTGGGAAAAGGACGGGAGTAGGGCCGAGTCAAGTCAATAAACTGAATATTGGAGAGTTTATAAATAAAAGCAGACCTAAAATATGGAAGTTTGAGTGGTGGTTGTGTAGACTTCATTGAGTTTCAAGACAGGATCTGTCCCACAGTTAGACAAGGAGCGCTGAATCCAACTGTTTGGGCCTATTTTGGTGATTTGCTCCCTTAGTCCCAGCCTGGTAATACACCAATTATACAAACAAACAAAAGAAACAAAAGAAAATCTGGAAGGCAAAGTACATTTTTGGCCTTGTTGTTGAGCATACAAATCAGTTCCTGTAAAGCACCTTGCCATGTACATGTACTGGATGAGAGCAAATAATTGAAATTTTCCCTTCCGATTTCACAGATTTTCGGCCCTATCAAATTTTCAAAATAACTATTTCAATAATTTGATAATCGAGTATTTAATGCATACCTAGACAGCAGAAGTACTGTAAGACAATTAGACAAACCTTATGAATAAGAGGGA
This sequence comes from Acanthaster planci, assembly GCF_054643075.1. Classification (NCBI taxonomy): domain Eukaryota; kingdom Metazoa; phylum Echinodermata; class Asteroidea; order Valvatida; family Acanthasteridae; genus Acanthaster; species Acanthaster planci. Next base: position 11,562,747 of record NC_141787.1, on the reverse strand, counting down.
CGGGAAAGTGAAAATTGGAAGTAGGAATTGGAGTGAAAATAAGACAGGAGCTTACCTAAACATCCCCTGTGTACAGTTACATTGACATGTATGTTTACCTGACCCTGTGGGCAGTCTAGTGTTCTAGATGTAATGTAAGGCTACGCTACGTACACAGCCCATCCCACCCAAAAACACCACTCCGTGATTGAAATAGGCTGTTTCATTTACAGACCTAACACAAGTCCTACACTCTTATATTCCATTTTCTCCAGCTGCGTACATGAAATCCTGTTGCATGTGTAAATTGCAGAGATTTACAATTTAATATCAAGCCATGCCACGTAGACCAGCTCAACACAACCGTCAGCCAAGACAGGCCCACAAAAACCGTGCTTCTCACCAAGCTCGTGCACCTCAACAAGTTCGCCATGCTAAGCCAGCCAAACGTCAGGCAGTAATCAAAAAACGTCCCCCTACTCAACAGCAGCAAAAAAGAAAGAAAAATCCTGTGGCAACTCGGAAAGGCCTACCAGCCAAAAAGTCAAAACCTCATCACAGCCAACCAGCCAAACGACATCTTACGCGCCAACAAGGTCAACCAGGAAGAAAACGCCCTAAACTGCTTCAAGCCACAGTTCGTAGTCCACAATCAATGCTTGTGCCCTACCCAGTCCCAACCACGCCATCACGAACGACCATTTACCATGGGCCTCAATCTGTATGCCACAATTTCAATGTCAGCGGTGAAAGCAACCCAGTGGTGTATACCCCGGGCGGGAACCACAACACTGCGAACTTTTCGATGCAAAGGAGAGATGAACAACAAGCACTGAGGCATACAGGTAATACCAGGTTACCCATAGTGCACAAGTCGAGAGCCAGCTTTGTCAATATCGGGAGCAACCACGATTAACAGATATTCATGTAATACAAAGAATAGATTCATGTGCACATTGTAGGACTCTAACTAATAGCTATTGTAATATCTGTCATTCTGTACATTCTCTGTGTTTTTTTTTCATTTACGTCATTTGGCCAAAAACATGTAAATGCTATGTATATGTTACACATACAAAGATAACTGATTGATCACAACCAGCCTTCTCTATCCAGTGGAATTGGGTCAGTGTGGTACAGTTGAAGTTTTGACAAAATGAAGAGTACATGAAATATCTATTTGAATTAAACTATAAGAACATGATGCATAAATATATTTCCCTTTAAAAAGGGCAATTTTGTGATGAGACTTTGCAGTCTGGTGCAGTTTTGACAAAAATAAAATACAGCTAGCCCACTTCAGACAAAGACTTTTAAAAAAGAATCTTTACTTCCAATTAAAACAAAAAGACCTCTAGTTTGGACAAGACCTAAAACCTTCTTCGAGTACAAACTGATTATTTCAACACAAACCTGCCCCCAAATGTGATTCATTACCCACCAAACTCCACAGCTTACATGAGAGATGTTTAAGGCACTAGTATCATCTATTGACAGGGCAAGACAACCAAGAAGACAATGAGGAAGACAGTGCCGTGTTTGACCAGGATTATGAAGAGTACAACTCACCGGACAATAAGCCACCTCTTGACGAAGGGACCTTAGTTACTTCTAGCAACAGAAACCCCAATGAGGCACAGCCCAACAGCAGCACTTGGGTGTGAAATGTGAAATGAAGCAACTTGGAATTATATTTGGGAAAGTTTTTACTTCAAATCAGTTTGGTCTATTAAGCAGGACTAAACGAATAATGTTCATTATTTCTAAACAAACTGAAGTCAAGAACAATTTTCAGTTCCCTATTGTCATGTTTATCAAATGCTTAATTATTACAAACCAAAGGTAGCTACAGCTGGGGACAAAGGTGATACATACTATACATTTGTATGCCTTGGAAAGAATGTACAATATGTCCCCATAGGGATATGCAAAGTGTATAATTTGTAACTAAATGCCACAAGATTCATTCTGAGTTGCTGTGATTGTGATTTCCATTGGAATTGTTCGGATTTGCAATTCAGCAAAACTGAATAAAGTTACATCAAATGCTTCAATGTATGTACTGCATATTATAATGACCTATTGGGGAAAAACACTTGTACATGTACTTAACACTTATTTTAAGGACAAGGTTTAAGAAAAATTCAATTTGTTGCGATTACATTTGTAGAGAGCTAGATACTGTCTAATAATAGAAAAAGAACAGACTAAAGGTACATGTAAATAGGAAGGAAGTTGTAGTGTATACTTGTAGTGAATTCCTGAACAGCTTTAGCGCTGCAGTCCTGCTCTGGCTTTTTTGGAGGTCGGTTAACCCCCCTCTTTGTTCAGACCTGTGGCTTTTATAATTAAATTCAATGGACAGGGTAGGGCTCTTCATTCCAGCAAAGTAAATATAAAAGCTTATTGCATGCAGAATGCACCATACATACTTCTTCGCTGTGCAGCCGAGCTTCCACAAGTCACTGGTCCACTACTCCATCTCGCAGCCATTTTTTCTTAGTTCAACTTGTGTCCAGATGCGGGGATAGGTTCTAATTAGGCAGTGTTTTCTCCTTACGGTGACTGTTCCCGCGGAAGGACACATTTCCTTAGTATTAATTATTGTACATATTAAATCATCACTGTTTCGTCGAGTCAAGAAGCGGCCGGAGAAGACCGGGACTCAAGTTTTTCCTTTAGGGGTAATTATTTCTATCTTTATTTAATTAAATAAAGACCAAAACCTCTAAATACTCACATGAAGCAATTATTGTGGAACTTATTGTATGATCCCAGTGTCAAGACGCCACTGGTGCCTGCCCCAAGTGAGAAGAATATCTGGCTAGTTCCATCCAACCACACCTGAATGCAATTACGTAAAAGACCAAACAAAAATGATACGTTAACATGACACCTGAGCCGTCTGGTTACTGTATCCTGGTTGATTGAAGTTACACGGTCACGGGGGCTTATATGCTAGTAACACTCAAACACGATCTTATTAAGTCCTCAAAGAAATTTGGAGAGCATGGCCAACCATGATGAGATCTTGTGCATCGTAGCAAGAATTCAGAGGGAACTGGTAACAATGTGGTAGGGTCTTGATGGACGGGGAGGTTGTGCCAAAAGTTTGATCAAGCTCAAATTTACGTAGTGGCTTCTAATTGCAGTGGTATAAGAGCAGCTCGTTCAGGAAGAATTTTATGCCATTCCAACCACAGAACTGATGGGCTACGTCTGTGTGTGGTATGCTTGCCATAAGTGTACCACACACATTATACACACTACAACAATGTATTACCATCTTTTAGGCCATACTACGCATGGTACAATCATATCAAAGTCTTTTACGTGCTAAGAACCAAGAGTGATCTTGAAAGAACAATTTTTCACCCAATCTTCCTAGTTTTACCCTGTCATAGCCGTGTTTTAAGGAAATTTTACAACATAGCAGGGTCTTCCTTGTCGTCGTCAGGGTGTGATGGGGGGGCATTAAGCATAAATTTGATTAGAGTGAGTTTGGCTTTCTCAAGCATGGTGTGACAACAACCCTCAATGTTTAACTATAATGACTTTGATATGGCCAATTCCATGATAAAGGGGTGACATTTCAGATACATTTTTCAAACTTTAAATGGGTGTTAGGTAAACAAATTTTTTTTATTAAAACAACAAACAGACTAATGATGTACTTTACATGTCTCAACCAGCCTAAATAAGTTCCACTTATTTTTTTTTAAGTACATTTACTATGAGAATGTCAATGACGTCAATAAAAAAATAAACATTACCGTTTGAAGTGACATACATTTTGTCAACATGTGAACTGTTTCATGCAACTTTGATCAACAGTGTTTAAATACAACCAGTGAGGTTTGTGTTCCCATGTGGTACCATTCATTTAAAAAGATTGTTTGTTAATTAAAATGTAACACTCAAAGGATTAAATTGGGGTAACGGAATGACAAAAGTGTATATATCCTTTAAAACTTGCACAAAATGAGACCTTCCTTGATTACAGGAAATCTGTATTAACTATTACTTGCTGTATATTATACTATGGTCTAATATTTTCTTACTTTCTTAAATGGCAATTTCTACGTTAACATTTTTCAGTACAGTGCTCATTCAAAAAGTAAGTTTGTATGTTGCAAAGTTACGAGTCCAAAAATCAGTTCACAGATTCCGACTCATGCAGGCACCCACTTAAAAAGGACAATCAAGTAAATCCTGCTGGAACTATTATGTACATGTACTTCTCCCACTTCCTGACATGCTTACAGTGAGATTTTTTTTGAACTGCTTATCTGTGTCCTGCGCTCCAGTCACTTGTTGCAATCTCAAGTGTTATTGATTCAGGTGTAGCTGAATGGCTTCATTCTCTCTATTCTTTTAATATCAATGCAAAACAACTGAACAACGGGACTTAACAAGTGGGTTAGGCAAACAGCCATCTTGTACACAGCTCAATCCCCACTGTTTATGAATTTATGCGCCTGATTCTATTGGAGACACATGCCAAAGTTCCCCCGAAAGTGCTCTCCTAGCTCCTGAAGCACCTTTGGGTATGGGCTACCTACACTTGTGGGTACAACCCTAAGCCAAGATTTCTGACCCTGTATAACCTTTAAAGAACAGTTTCAGAAACTCACGACAATCGAAACCCTCTATTAGAACTACCACCTTCAAGATGGTGGGATTGGACACATTTCACACTGGTAGCAGCAAGGCCATTTCTACGGGATTATGTGTTTGCCCCAAGCAGCGTACACAGGGAATGCCTTCATGATGACAGGTGCCAGCAGATCTCTTGGCCTTCAATGGACCACTGATTTACATGCATGTGATCTGATTGGATCTGATATGGCCTATATTGCATTTATGCACTTCGTTCCAATAATTAAAAAGAAATGAGATACTCAACACGTAAAAATGTTTTTAAAAAAAATCTAGATAATAAACACATTTACAGGCATTATGCTAAAAATGAAGCCCCAAGTAATCGGATGAACTGGTTAAGGATGGAATGTAGGGGTGTTCACATCAGGGATGCGCATAAGAGAGTTGCGACATGAGTGTCATCATTGCTGCAAACAAACTGGCAGGTGTGTGCACCAGTGTCGCTCTTCTGTACACATAATAACCAGACATTTTGTTTCCAAAGTCTGAAGCTGGTGCTACTCTATATCTCTACAAACAGCTACGGTTCGATGGTTCGTGTAAGCAGCAATGAGCCTGTGCAGAACGGTCCACAACAAAATAAAAAGTTAGCCTTTTGTTTGCAGTCGTCAAAGAAAGTGAACAGAAAGGGTAAGGATTATACGGTGACAAAATGGAGATTGCACCCCCCCCAAAAAATCAGGCTTGGAAGTAAACGGAGAGTTGTAGCAAGCAGATCAAGGCTGGAGGTTCCTATCTGTTCTTACCTTCGGTCTCTTCAACGTCTCCCACTTGGGATTAAAGAAGAAACTGATGCCTTTCTGGAACCCTGGCAGCGTGACGCCACGGATCAGAAGTGCAAACAGACACACATAGGGGAAAAGCGCAGTGAAGTACACCACCTACATGTACATGTATACGATACAAATAGATCAAGTACCGTAACAAGTATCAAATCAAAAGAAACTGTGTAGAAAAAGCCATGTGTTGGAAAAACATTTATTATTCCGAAGCCGTCTTTTAACCACAACTTGCATTTCAGTAATAAGATTGAAGGATGAAGAGAAATCCATATGATATCCAGAACAAGGGTTAGGCTATAACAATAACAAGAATAGGATATCACTGATATTTTCAGAATAATACAGGCATGAATTCTTCCCTAAATGGCTTGGATAATGTAATCTTGCGCTTTGGTTTTGTACGAAACTGGAATGACTTAACCTCTATGATTCAGGGGGTTGATCCTAAAACCTGAAGAAGCTTCAAGAAATTACACGTACACGTACATCCTTGTGGGAAAATTAAACAACAAAAAAATGTAAAGAACGCCTCTGATTTTGTTTTCATTTATAGAGCATAGCAGTCACATGGTGTGGGGGCAATTTACCGGGGAACATGCAGTGGTAAAATGCTTCATATCTAGTGGAACATTTGCATGTTATTGGTAAGTTAACTGACCAATGTCCATGTATTTGGAAATGCATGATGATTCGGTTCTAATTTCCACCTGAAAAAAACAACAACAAACAACAACTGGGGTCAGGAAAACTCAGAGTAAACAAACTCTGTCTTGAGGTGAATCAGAGTGGAAGGGAGCCCCAGAACTAACCTTTCCTGTTGTCTTGATCCCCTTGCTGATGCACAGTACGACCACCAGCCAGGTGAGGAAGAGGCAGAGCAACAGCTGCCAGATCAGGCCACCAGTCTCATTCATAGATGCCGACTCCTGCAAGACAGCCCGCCTGCGCAGCCAAAAAAAGTGACAAAGTGGAACTATAGGGTCTAGACCTTGGCCATTTTCCCTCCCCCCCCCAGTATTGGCCTCCACTCCAGGTGTCATTCTTGGGGTCTCCCTAAGAAAGTTTGTAGTACTGGGAGGTGCTATGTTTACATCACGAGTACATTTGTGTACATGAAATCAAAAACAATGTCTTTTGTTTTACTCACACTGATCAGTTGTAGGTGATTATCCTACATCAGGTTGCAAATGTTTGAATACTTTGTTGCCCATTTCACTATTATGGACATAAGCAGCGATAACAGTACCATCTGAATATTTCACTGGTAACATTTGTGTTCAAAAAAAGTGGAGATAAAACATCTCTGTGGTACTGGAATTCCAGCCATTGTACTCATAATTTAATAGTCTTCTTAACTTGAAACAAGTTGAATTGATCCTGGAGAAATTTAAAGTCACTAAGCCACAAGATCAATGATTCAATGGTGAGATTATGCAGCTTATTTGCAGGACAGCATGGTTGGACGGTTTTAAACACCAATGAAAAAAAGTCAACAAACACAGCTCATGCAAAACAGTCAATCGTATATCTGCATGTTGCTAAAGATCCCATTCAACAGCGCTGAAACTGCATCGTGCACAGACATGTTCTGTTGACATGCAAACTACAGTTAATCAATGTGTGATAATGCAGCAGTGGGTAGATGTAACAGCCCTAAAATCTTTCAACTGTTCCGGTTGTACGTTCTTCAGGCAGCAGCAGCGGAACAATTTTCAAAGTAGGGGGGCCAGTTGTGAGACCATCAGGCAGCAGCTATTAATAAGCCAATCCATTAAGCCCCACCCATTGTAGGTCCTGCAAAAAGTGGGGGGCCATGCCACTTCACTGCTGGCAGTGTCTTCAGGACTGGAACAATGATGGCAGATTTCCAGCACACTGGTCTTTGTATCAACAAGCTGCTGAAGTAGATTGGAGAAGGGCAGAGCTAGTTCCCATGAAAGCGCCAGCACTCTGCGACTAATATTGTCAAGTCCAGTTGCCTTGCAAATATTCAATCTTTTCCATGGCTTTTGGTGATGATGGTAAGAAGCAGCTCCTCTGTTGGAGACAGGGCAGACAGTTGGTCCTCCATGATCCTTTCTGTCATGGGTATATCAAATCTGCAGAAAACCTGGTTCCATTCATTCTGAAATGGGAGGTGAATGTCTGTACCTAAGAATGAGTTAGTTTTCTTTCTGCTACAGAGCTGTGATGTTTTTGACAAACTGTCATGCATCACTAGCGCTGTTGCCATGGAAATACTTGTACATTGTAGTTTGTCTCTGTATGCTTTCTTTGCACTTTTTATTTCTGTTGAAAGCTTGATAGATATCAGCTCTCTTATCGGCATCCCTTTCTTAAAGGCATCTCATTCCTGATCTAGCACCATTTTCAGAGACCTCTTTAACCAAGGCCTGTTCTTCCGATATACTGTACATGAACATGTACATGTACCTCTACTGTTCTTGTAGGCAAAAGTACGGTAGCTCCACGTATATGTTTACATACATGTACAGTAACTGTTGATGATATTGATAGCTTCATTTATGTTGCAAGCTGATCTAGCAGGGTGCAGGCCCGTAGGCTAGGGGTTCGAACACCCCCCCCCGGCTCACTTCTGAGAGTCCGCTCGTTGGTTTTTTTCCTTTATATACATTTTTAATATACCATAATTTTCAGAGTATACCGGTACATGTAAGCCGTGGCTTATACGTTGATTCTCATGCCAAACATGTCCGTGCAGTGTATACTCTGGGGGCGGCTTATACCTATAGGGTAACAATTGAGGAATAAATGGCGTGCCTCAGCACAACCTACATGTAGCCTGAGCCGCCGCTGTAGCCAGCCACGCGTCCAAGCAGCGCAGCACTCCGGGCGTGTGGACAAAGCAGTCATATTTTCGTTGGGTGCCATTTACCGTACATTGGCCATATTGGTTCTCTTCACGTGTTGGAAATGAAGGAACCAGTCCGGAGAGACTGAATAGACTTATAAATGTACCATAAGTACTGTCCACACCTCATTGTGTGGTGAGATCTGTTCGTGTTTGTCTTTTATAGTTGTGTACATGTAATCCATGTTGTTTATTGTTTCACTGGTTATTTGGTAACTGTTTAAAAAGAACTGCTGCATGGCCTACCCAGCAAGGCGACCGATTCAGCCCACCAAATTGGTAATTTCCAGGACTTAAACAGTTTAGGTTTCATGACAGCACTCATTTGCGGGCTGCTTCATGTTTCCCTTGAAGACTGAGTACATGAAAGTGGCGAGGACCCTAACGTTGGGCACTTTGAATTTTCACTTCTAACATTTGTGTATGGAGCAATACATGTACACATTACCTTCAATCTCAAAAAAAGGTGAATTTGATCAATCTCCACATATTCCGATTCATAAATGTCAATTTCATATACCCGCTACAAAGTTCTGCTGAAATTTTATTTTGGCCCAATTTTCTGATTGTTTTTTTCCCAAAGTGCAACATGAATTCTTTTTAAATGTGCCCCAATGCATTTTTACAATTTTTAGTATTAAGTGGAGGTAATAATAATGTACTAAAATTGATCAAGTTTATAGAACTGAAATTTTTTGTGGGATTTTCTGAGATTTTTTAATAATAATGTTCATACCGTTCGCTCATCACCCAGCACCCAATTTGGGCACTTAGTGACAAGCAAATTAATGCAAGGCAATTACGACATGCCGTGAATATTGAAAACTGAAGTATACAAGTCTTACATGCATCCCTCCATTCACGACAAATATGCAACTTGTTCGTTAGCACATTATGATAAGCCCTTGTATAGAAATATGTGTTCACAGTGCCAAAGTCCCACTTTTGGGTTGACAAACCCCTCCCGTCTCTGATCAGGCAACGGGCCTGAGGTATATCCCACCCTTTGATGGCAAAACAAGTTTGCAGTTTATGTTCAACATAGGCCTAATAGTTCCAGACCTTCACACATTTCTAAAAAAAAGGGTTCACTCTTTTCAGCTTTGGATAGTACTGAGGCATAAGGGCAACCATGCTGTGATCAGAGAGTTTAATGCCAGGACGAATTACTGCCTTATTAATTTTTATCAGAGCAGCTTAATTTAATGTAGCAAAGGTCTAAAATGTTCTCTCCCCTTGTGGGATTTTTTACTCATTGGGCGTAATATGGCATCATCTCCAATCTTGCATTGTTGAAATCACCCTGATTTACTTCAGGTGAGTCAGGTGGCAACATTTCAAATGACTGTACGTGTACTGTTTCTAAGAGTTACATGTATGTGTGCAGCTTAAGTGGCACTGGAAGTTCAATGGTGTACATATGCCAGAAATACACATGTATGTTTGGCCTTTGGCAGAGTTCACCTGTTGGATCTTGTTTCACCTGGTACAGGCAAGCCACTTTGACAAATGACGCTGTTTCATGGATTTCTAGCCACGATGCACTAGAGGTTAAGGTTGAACTCATGCAGTAGATACATGTACATTACCATACAGCAGTTCCACTCAAATGTATCAAATACATGTACATGTAAAACCCTTCGCAACAATTTGAAAGTTTGACGCCATGCTTTCTTTCAACTGCATTCAAGGTACCGGTATACCAAACACTCGGGAATATAATTGAGCAGTGCTTTGCCCTTATATTGGTAAAACCTACTGTACATGTATGAATTGATATGGTAGAGTACATATACACTATGCAATATTGAACATGACCCTGGAGAAGCATCTGTGAAAGCTAGGAATTGCTCTCCTTTTGTGTATGGTTCTCATCAGCGGCTGCGGAACAATTTTCAAAGTGGGGAGGGGCCAGTTGTTAGACCACCAGGCATATACATGTAGGCCGATCCATTAAGTCCCATCCCATGCAAAATGTGTGGGGGGGGGACATCCCCCGTCAAAAAAGGGAGGGGGACCACTGGCCCCTCTGGTCCCCTCCTTCCACTTCCGGTACCAGTGGTTATCACGATGATTGTTCTTTCTTCCTTCTTTATGCTTACTATGTACATATACGAGAACATGCTGGTTCTTTTCAGAACCATAGCACAACAGAGGTTCTGCATGGCAACTATTGTACTCTGGTCAGAGTTCTTCATATTCCACAGGGATACAAATGAGTAGACCTTTTGTACTATCCCTCGGCGACAAAAGTAGTTACCAGAGAGAGGGCTGCCATGCAGAACCTCTGTACAAACATGTGTAACTAACTAAGCAAAACTTCACTCTTTTCTGCATGATACATTTGAGTGACCAAACATGCATTAAGAGACTGGTATATAGCACTTGTTTCAGCTGGTGCAATGATGCACAGCACACAACTGAATGGCTATTCATGCATTTAGCATGACACATGACTGCGTACCAGTGTACATATGATATACTCTGCATGCATCAGATTTTGCATATAATTGCCTTATATGCATATATGTACAGTATATGTATCAAACAAGTGCGCATGTGGTACATGTTTGCCAAATACAATGTCACTGGTACACAGCAAGGCATCCTCCCTTGTTTACATGTAAGACATGATAGATAATATGGGCAAATTCGCAGCAATACTCCAGTCTTGAAGGCTTGCCTTCAGCATGGGTTGAGGTCCACTGCATGTCCCAAGCAAGATGTATTATAGCATTATATAGATACATACTGTAATTGTTACCAATACTGCATGTATGCTGACCTGCTTTGGCAAAAAAGATTTATTACAACAATGAAAATCATATGCATGTAGGTAAGATGTGGAGAACTCTTGGCAATTTGCTGAAACGTTTCTAACAGCATTTATAAAACCACCATGATTTACTTACTTCCAATACTCTTCACTGGGAAACTTCCTCTCCAATCTGAATGGATCAGTGTACTCCGACAGATCGAGGCTGCTGTTGCCATCCTGTGTGATGTTGAGGCTGTCCAACTCATCGTCCGTCAGGTTCGCCAGCGCGACGCAGGTATTGTCCAGGGTCATGACCCCGCCGGCTTCCAGGCAGTCGCTGGCCAGCTCGCTGCAGAATGCCGTGTTCCACTCATGGCCGCAGCCCACCCAGGGCAGGGCGGTGGTGAAGGAGGCAAAGAAGAAGTAGAAGCAGTACATGATGATGACATTGTAGAAGGTGCCCACCAGGAAGGAGATGAAGATCTGGCCGTAACCCAGGCCTGTGTGCGACATGGGTTTGTGTAGGTTGGCACTTTGCAATGTACAAGGCACCATTTTGTTTTCCCATTAGTGTGGGTTATTACAAACTGGTAGGCACTACCAATAAGTTAACTGTAACGTGGCTGTAAAATTGCAGTGCTTTGTTAGAGCGACAGAACAATGCTGGACACTGAACTGAACATTGCATGCGTACAAACACTTATAAAGACTTTGCAAATAAATGGTTTCCAATCCTAAGTTACTGTGGTCTCTGGGAGACGGTTTTGTGATAGGAAAGGTGGGAGGATTGTATCTTTGAATGCATTTTTAAACATGCTGCTTTGGCATACTTTATATTACCAAATTCAAACCACTTTTTTATACACTGGAATGCAAGCATTTGCACGTTTTTGGATAAGGTACTGGTAACAGATGTCAATGGTAATCCATTCCTGAAAATTCAGCAAGCGGCAGTGGTATATTGGATAAGACTTCTGCAGGCATTGTTGCTATAAAAATCTTCATATTGCAAGAAACTGGTGGCACATTCTCACAATAAACTTTCAAGAGGTGTATTCCAATGTTCAGTTACAGTGGAAGAGCTCTACCCTACCCACTGCTGTAAAACCTACATGTGCATGTACAAAAACTGACCCTACAGATTTGGATGCATTTAATTATATGGGTTACGGTGGTACCCTGTAGCTCCTGTAGGCCTGCTATGATCAAGAACTACTTACAGCCTACAAAACTTCATACCTCTCATCAATGGAACACACCTCCACACTGAGATGGCCCCAAGACTGCTGTATTGGCCAAAGGCAAGATCCAGGAAGAATGTTGGCATCCCGGCAACTGCCAAGGCGAGACCGTATGGAATTAGGAAGGCACCTGATCAAGTAATGGACAAAGGGATTAACGTGAATGTGTGAACACTATTAACAGCAAAAACAGAAAAAAGAAACAGCAAAACAAAACCCTCCACAATAAAACAAAAGTTTGTCACTGTTACTCCAAGTTTAGACTGCAAGAATTATACCAAATCAATTTAATCCAGAGATTTGAAGTACATGTACACGTACCTGAAAAGTTCAATGTCTGAACCACTCAGGAGTGATTACCCTGATGGGATGTTGAAAGATTGACTGTTGCAGAAGGTTCAGAATGAAGATCTGGAACCCCTTGGGTTCAGCAGTCGCTCTTTACGGGCCAAACCCAATGCAAATTCATGTTACGTGTAATTAACCCTAACCCTACATAATACTACAAATTACTACTTGTAGTAAAATGTAGTAATCAGTGCTGCCGCTTGTAAGAGGACATGACCGCATTGTTCTCTGAAGCCACAAAATACAATTGTTCTCTGTACGAGTAACAATGGAAGTAACCTAGCCAGTAGTAATTTGTAGCGCTAGGTCCTTCAGGCTCAGGCTACTACTTAGTATTTTGTAGTACTGAGTACTGTGAGCCAAACAATATGCTTGGCAGTTAGGGTTAATGTATCCTTTATTTTGTGTCTGAGAATAATGTACAGAAGCTACTTTTGCTGCTTTCGTATTAGTTTATTTCACGTCCATGTGTATAAAACAAAGACTGTGTAAAGGAGAATGAGGCAGCAAGAAAAAAGAAGTGTGTGTACATGTACATCTCCGGTGCTTAAATGAAGCACACCTGTGTAAAGAATGATTTCATGTACGAATAAGAGTGAGTGAAAAATGAACAATTTCATGCAAGATTATTTGTCCCCGGCATTATTTTATCACATTCAGTCATAAATCTACATGTACATGCTCATAATTTTGTCCTGTGACTGGCAGAAGGGCATTCAGGTAGTTTCTTCCACAGGACTTACCGAGCAAACAGTTGGGGGTTAGCTTACATGTACATGTAAACTGACGTTTGGCCAGACTGCACCATTTACAATGAGGTCGGCACTGAACTTGTAATCACTTGTGTGAACAGTGTAAAACAGTGTAAAAATGATGGGTGCTTATAACTGGAGTGACCAAAAAGAGGTTTGGGGTCTCTTTGTAAGTTTTAACGTACATGTAGTATGTACGTGTATGTCTATTAAACTAACGTAAAATGACACATTTTCTAAACTACACTGTCTGACTCTGGTACAGTATTCACACTCAAAATATTGATGAGATAAAATTGAGAAAGAGAGTCACTATTCTCTGGCAACTAACAAATTTTCTTCTACCAGGAACACAGTTGCAGTGGAAGGAATGTTGACCAGCATGTAGGTATCTGCACATTTGGGGTACATTTGGATCTACTGTAAGACTGTTTTCCAAATTGGGACAGAAGCAACAGTTACATGTATATGTGGTACTAATGAGGATCGTGCACTCCTGGTATGTCGCATTTGTGTAGATGCATTTGAGATCGAAAAAGTATGGATTAATTAGTACAGATGGAAAGTATGGATTTAATTTCCAAGTAATCCGTGAATTGTTAATTAGTTCTTCAGATCTGTGGTTGGTGGCTGTTCATTTCTTTGTATTCCCCGGTGCATATACTTTTAGTTTTACAACCCATTTTGTTATAAACAATTTGTATTATTGGCATTGTCTTGGCACTTAGAAATTGTGTTTATTTTTGCAAAGTTTGCTGAGCATAACTGGCAAACAGTATTTGTGCTGAACCCACTTTATCCAGGCAACACAAGAGCAAACGAAACACTTTATCTGCAACTGCACTTCTAATGTCAACAAGAAAATTTGAACATTGACAGAGATTTAAGGGGTTGTCAAAGAAATCCAAGAGTTGTTGAAGCACTGATACATGCATCTACCATGTACAGGTATCTCATTCAGGTATGGGGTCATTGATCAATAATAATAAATTGAATTGCCGTTTCTGATGGACTGGTACGAGTATACGCACGGTGTTATTGACTGAAAATTTCAACTTTCACAAAAGGGCAAGGTACCGCATAGCAGCCAACTTTTGATATATAGCCAAACACAACCAATATTAATTTGTAACAATTTTGTTAAAATGAACACAATTAGTATGATATAAATTGCAACCTCATATTTTTCACAAGTACGATACCCACAGAGTGGAAATATACTTACATGTGCCTCATAGGCTCAATTACAAGTACAGTCCAAATACAAAGACTTTGCAGATTTATGCGTGTGTGCATAAAACAAATTACTGGGGGATTAGCCTGTTTAAATTGTGTTTACACATGCTCCAGCGTGAAGTTGGTTTAAAAAGCACCTTGAAATTTACTGACATTTTCAGTGTTTGGGGATGGGAAAAACCAAGCAATCAAAATGACATTCCGTCACCAGTACTACCGGTAGTACTTATGGGGATGCACATGAAAGTGGTGTCACATGTATTCTTCAATTGCGGAGCAAGGGGCCAGGGCCACGGACAACCATCTGCAATTACCATTTTGTGAAGTGCAGTTCTAAAAAGAACTGGTGAAACTCAATGATGATGTTCTGCCCATTGTCAGGAGAAAGTTCCATGCACTGTACATGTACAACTCAATCTTGTGAACTCAAATTTTGGCTTTTTTTCAGAAAGCAAATTATCTCTGTACGTATGTCATAATATTGTATCTGACATGAACACAGTACACGCTTTACACACTTTGTGAGTGAAGGTGACTAGTATTCCGGGCAAAAGTGATCTTACATGTACTATTCATACAACAGGAAAAATATTTGGGAGGGGGGGTTGTTCAACACTAAAACTGGTTTTCTATTGAACAATATGAACATATACTGGTATCTAACACTTCACAGAAAATACAGTTCTTCTGTAGGTTTGTACAAAACCTACCCAGGTATCATTAAAATTATTTAGAATTTTGTTGGGTTCAGCATGGTAAGCTACTGGAAAAACAGAAATGTTTGAGGAAAGGTCGTTTCTAAATGTGTACACAGATGTTTTTGAAACTTGTGGAAAATCAAAATCATGGGGGCTAGATACAGACCTTTTTTGGGGAGATTAGGCTAAAGTGTCCTCCTGATGTTAGTGGAGCCATGTTGCTGCAGTGCAATGGGATGAAAACATGGGCCTCGATCAGTGGTGGGGGGAGGGACATGTCGGGCATATCACATCATCCCCCCCCCCCAACTTTTCTGATGCCACATAAAAAACTGTGCACTTACGTTTGATTCCACAACTCCTAACAATAAAAGTTTAATCGAATGCTTCCAAACTTGAATGTGAAACAATGATTACCAATACCACTTGAAAAAAAAACAAGTAAAGGGGCACTGAATGGCCTAAGATCGCACCACAGAGAATCTAAAATCCAACATTTCTTGGGGCCTGTAAAGAAGCTCGACCCTATACTGTTGATTTGGGCTTCATTTGATTGATGTCCTTAAATTAATAGTAATTATACTGTTGATTCGGGCTTCACTTGATTGATGTCCTTAAATTATTAGTAAAAACCACTGAACCAGAATGTGAAATGTGGCAGCACACTTCATTGACTGTTGGTGTACATACATAATTTCTAGGCATTTTCTAAGGCCTATTCATGATGCTGCATGTGTTCCATGTGTGAATCAATTTCTCTCCTTGAGACTTCTGTATTTGTCATAATTTGACCATGGCTGGTGGGATCGGATTATGTACATTAAAAACAAAATCCGTTGATAAGACAAATGCATTTGTGAATTGTCTTCAATGGCAGCCAGTTACTGTTTCCAAATCAATCAACCACACCTATTCCAACAAGTAAATTGTGGATGAAGCATTTCTTAAAATCAATAAAATCAAGCAAGAGTTGCCTCCTTTTGTCTCGGTTATTCAACATACTGGTAACAACCTTTGGGTGAAAACAAAAAAAGTGTGCTCAGTAAATAATTTCAGTACACTACAGCATGGCTCACCTCCTCCATTCTCGAAGCACAGGTATGGAAAACGCCAAATGTTGCCGAGGCCCACGGCATAGCCAAGGCAGGAAAGAAAGAATTCGGCCTTTGAGTGCCAAACTGGCCGGCTTTTTTCCCGAGGTGAAGGCCCCTCTTCATTGTCTGCACACTTCAACTCTTGCATAGGTGGCTACAAGGAAAATAACCAAGTAATTATACTCATGAATGGAAACTGCCAGCACATTCACACCTGTAGTGCTGGTACATGTATGTTCGTATGTGGAGAAATCCACTCTAGTGACGTCACTGTATTCAGAAAAGTGTCTATCACAGATCGATTCACGGATCAAAATTAACTTCATACAAGTCTACAGACACTGGAATGGTGAAATTATATTGTTACAGCCTAACAGTGGCCCACACAGGGTGGGAGGGGAGACTCAGACTGAAATTTACCCCCAAAAGAGCTTGCATCATCATCAAGTCCACATTTGTGGCACGCTGAGGGGCTTAAGTTTAAAGCTCTACATGGTTATCAGAGCTATTGCGGTTGTTTAAGGTGAAGGATGTATATGCTTGTACACTTTCATCATTTTTCTGAAAGAAAAAAAAAATCTTGGGGGAGCTCAAGCACCCCTCTCCCTCCCTCCCTTTGAGTACAACACTGCAACCTGAAAAAACAGTTATAAAGTACACCACCTGGGGATGATTAGGGATCAATGTTCATTTTGAATTTTTAAATTTGTTGTCTGTTTCATGCCCAGTAGCAATTATAGATCATCATTTGAGGTGAAATACTTGTACTTTCATTTCATTTAGATTTTTTTATAATGTCTTCTTCATTTTCATTCACCAGTATAATCCTTTAATAATCTTATTTCAACATATTTTCTTCATTTGTAGTCTTACTTATTTTCAACTGTAACTGAACTTTGTCATTTGTCTTTACATTTTCCAGTTTAAATATTGCCACTGTTGCAGTTCAAACTGAATTGCACGCTACCAATCACTCTGCACTCTGAATTTAGGCACATCTACCAGTAACCTAACCAATCCACTTTCAGTTTAATTCATACTTTCCTCTGGTACAGTAAGTACTGGCTGATATTAAGCAATTTTAAAAATAACTTTGTCATAAAAATAAATCACGTGTAACTGAAAGTTTAAACTTACCTATCAATATTTCTTAACAGATATTGCAAATTCACATATTTTCTACTGTTCTAAAAGAAACATTTCCCCCATGGCTAGCGAGGCATTTCATTTTGTAACATGGTCTTTGTTTAAAGAGACAGTGACATACATGTACATGAATCATGGCCACCAAACATGCTTGCTCTTGATGTCAAAACCCCCATTTTGTACAGTCACTTAACAGCTTTTACTATTACTGTATGTGTACTACAAACAGATCAGTTGTGAGGAACCCGTGATGAAGAGAACGTGTGTGCACTATGATCCACTGATGTTGACTTTATGTCTGTGAGCCAGTGACCACAGAAAATTCATGGGCATGAACTGAGCTATGAATGGTGACAAAAATGGTGTTCCCAGCCAAAACACTAGTGCTGTATTAAACTGCCTACGCCCTTTTTGCTGGTGTAACAGGATTTTTTGGAAGTTTTTCATATTATACATGTACATGCACCTTTAAAGTTATCCCCCTTTGTAGCATGTAGTTTGTATTTCACTGACACAGAGTTTTTCCAAGAAGTTTACGAATCAGTAAAAAAATAAACCACAGGCTACTTCCTGTGGCACCCTCTTGCTGACCATGTGGTCCAGCTGCCACATCATCACTCTGCTTCTTGCCTAGTTCAAGACCACTACACTTATACATCTTTGCTCCTGCCCATTATAAGCCCATCGTTGAAGCGCACTAGCAGATTTTGGGGCTACTGTATCCAACCCTTTTTTTATATATATATCCTTGCTATCATTGTTTGGAATTAATATATACCATCATAATTACCACCGGAAAAGAATATTGTGCGGTCACACTGGGATACACCATCAATCCTTCAAAATCCTCCAATTGCCTCCATGAAAAAATTGGATACAGCCTCAATCCTTCAAAATCCTCTGGTAATTCCTCTCAATTATGTTAAGGCAGTGTGAATGGTACAAATCCTGGAGCACTTGAATATGGAGGATTTTACATATAATGTGGGCATGAATTTATGCATGGCTGAGCAATCCAATTTTGACATGCTCCTATGATCAATCCTCCTCCAGAACTGCCTGGAGGATTTTTGAAGTATTGACGATGGTTAAGGTTAAGGGTGTAGTAGGGAGTCAACATTTTATGAACAGAAATTAAGCTACAGGTAGCAATCACTGGCCACATTGGATCTAAGTACACGTAATTCATTTCAAAGCTAAAAGAATGAGCAAGAATCATTTGTTTGGGACTATGTGGACTGGACATTAGTGGTGAACAATAATGGGCCGGACACTTGGCATCCTCGCCCAAGCAAATCAAAGAATCCGTTTACAGGATCCACCTAATAGAGTCTGCTTTTTTTGAGGTCACAGTCATGTTTGTTACTAGAGTGGCTGCCAAATCCGTGGTTGGCCATCAATACAAAAGTAACAGAATGCATTCACAAAGTGTTAAAATCCAACAAAGCTATCAGAATGTCCGATGATAAACATGTACTACTAAATACCTAATAAAAAAACAATAGGGCTGGAACTTTGTTATTGAAAGGGCAAGGCAATTTCTCCTTCACCAACTTGAGGGCACTTGTATTAAGAAATCAACTAGTCTACTGGGGCACTTATATGCACTGAGGCAAAGACCAGGGGCATAAAGGTAATTTTGCCTCAGATGCCCCTATGAAGTTCCTGCCTTGATACAAGCCTATCTAAAATTAATGGACATATATGTCCATTTTTAAAAAATTGGAGGTAAAATTGAAAACCAACCAAAAGGTGACAATTCTGCAAACTTTATCCACCCACTCAAGTTGAAGGCAAAAGGCATGAAAGGAGCCCCTTGGTAGTGGAACGTTAGGGTAGGCTTAGTATGAATGGGGAAACTGATGGTCTCAACTGCATCCCTAATCAACAACCGAGGTCTTGACATTTTTCTAATCATCAAATCTTCGACTGTCAAAGGATTAACTTGATTAAGAACAAACGTTCGCATCATACACACTATGAAGTTTATGATGACGTGAAGTTTTTGATAAGTAGTAGGGCCAACCACCGTTTAGCAGCCGCATGGCGGAAGGAAGTCTTTTTCTCCATTGCGGCTGCAAAAGAAGGCCATCCCGTAGTACATAATTTTCGCTATAGTTAGACTGAGACAAGTGGTGCCACAAGAGGCTTCTATCGAATAAAAATAAGCCCAATATGCCTAACAAGAACGAACAATACCAGGCGCTATTTTACCTCGTTCTTCATTGTCGGCAGGTACCGTTATGTTCCTTGCTCTCTGGTCGAAACAACCACTGTCGATGTCTGCCCACCCAGTTGTAGCTCCCCCACGCCAGCAAGCCCTCGCTCGTGAACAGCCGGAGCCTGGGGCAGTTACAATTATGCGTCACATACGTGTACATAGGCCTAAATTTCACAGACTGTTTTTTCCCCTATGCTGATTCATGTACGTATTGAGGGGTACATGTACAGTGTACATGTATGAAGGTATAAGGGCGTATCGGTACTTCAAAACTTAAGTATTCAGGTGTGGGTGCTACGTACCGTGGATGCACCCTATTGAGGCTGACTATTGAAATTCATCAGTTCATCGCATGTGCATGGCACAGTACAGTGCGAGTGCGTTGGCCCTGCCCAAAGTTGTTTCACACAAAAGCTTTACACGCGGCGCTAGTTTTTAAGAGACCTTTGACGTTGAAAACCGCGCGCTATGTCGCCCAGCAGCTAAGATTATGTATAATCAAGTGAAACCTCCAACGGACCATGGGGGAGATGAAATCCAACAAATTTTGAAATAAGATGAAAAAAAAAGAAACCGCAAGAAAAACTATAAAAAAAATAGGAAACGCCGATT